>NC_134831.1:165774488-166374488 GCF_004210375.1 Tachypleus tridentatus | reverse complement strand
TTGATCTCACCCATATGAACTTATAAATCAGCAGGGGGAGCAGCTAGCAAACACTTTCACTAACAACAAATAGGCTACTCATATAGGGATCTGGCCATTACTCTTATAACACATTGAGTGCCCTAAAGCGTGGAGCAGGAACCTACAGCAAAAGAACATGAACAGTGGAGCCTCGGGTTCACGATTCGGAAAGCTAAACACAATGCCACCTGAAAGCTATTCAAAATGTCGACACATCTAACATGAATATTTGTTTCACTCCCACTAATTCATGTTGCAGTTTTAGTATTTTATACAAACATGGTGGAGAGTTAGCAAGCTTCAACCGTTGTTCTATGTTATAATATATGTTGTTTTGTGCTCTGTTATTTTTTTGGTAATGGTTTGAAAGTTTGTTTGTAATATAACGTCATATAATTGTAAGGTTTGGTAGACGGAAAATAATATTTATGTTTATCTGTTGGAAATCCCTTTAGGACGTGCCAGTAGATTGCAGAATGTTTTGTATGGTTTATACACTGTCATAATATTTAACATTTAGAATGTTATTTCTCTTGGAGTATTATCTCTCCCCACCCATTCCTATACACGTACGCACATAAAGTTTTTCTCGCGGTCTGGAAACACGGTTAATGTTTGTAGTCAAGAATAAAGTTACAGAATGAGCTATCTGTGCTCTACCTACAACAGGTATCCAAATCTATTTAATGGTGAAATAAATACACAATCACTGGGAGCGAAAATCTCAAGAATGATAAAAGTTATTATGTAGGCTTACGTCACTTAACCTCTTCTTAAAGAATTGTAAAAAAACAAATTACAAGAATTCTATAGAATAAATTGTTTAGCTAAACGGTAGATCTTTCGCGTGACAGAAGAGCACGGGTTTTGTTTTTATTTGTTTAGCACGAAACTACATTACCAGCTATTTGCACACAATTTCTTGGAAATCGAAACCTATATTTCAGTATAATGAGCTGTCACGTTTTCTTCTGAGTATCTTGTAACTGTTTGTCGGTAAACGTAAACCCAAACAATGAGCTATCTGTGGTGTGTCTACAATGGGTATCAAAACCCGGTTTTAGCGCTGTGAAACTTCAAACTTACTGTTTAGCCTCTAGGGAGCGTTCTTCTGAGGCACTGAGATGCAGTCGTAGCCCGCAGAAAGTCATTGTTAATCTAATTTTTTGAAATAAACGCGTTCATGTTTCACATATTTCAATAATAAGGAATAAGATAATTAATATTATTCAAACACTTCTTTGAATGTGAAGGTATTCTTAATAAAATCAGTTTCTTTTTAACAAGGTGAACAGAGCCTCCTCCGAAACGTCGGAATATTGTTCTTTTATTTATTCCGTTTTTACCGTTTACACTTTTATTATGAATTAACCATATTCAAACATGGCGAAAAACGTTGGAATTTTAAAATACATATTGCTTGCACACTAGAGGGCGCTGTTTACAATAAATGTACTTCAATGCATCCTTATGAGTTACCACAAACATTGATTTCTTGATTGTTCGTTTTAACAAAAAGTTTCACAACCGTGTCGTGTGTGACGCTAGGATCAAACCATGAGTTTTAGCCTAATAAGCCCTGAAGCTTAGTGCAAAGCACCAGTGCAAAGGCCTGCATAAATATTCAAATGTACCAATGGTACAATGATTACTATTGTTATTAGTGTAACTGATCACTAAACAGTGTGGTATCACAAAGTTTAATCCATTTTGACTCTAGCCTTGCTTAAATTGCAACTATCCAGACTTGCCAAAGAACTTAACGACTCAGTCCTACCACAATTTGTAATATTTTCAGTCTTATAAAAGAACGTAACACATGCGGTAACAACCTAGTATTGACAAAGAACAGCCCAGTACTGTCTCGGTTTATCAAATACTTTTATTTATTCATTGCCAGTTAATCTGCGTTTTAACAAAACACTCATATTTTCCAGCATGATTGTCAATTTATTTTACACAAACATAAAACGATAGAATTTAGATGGACAAATGTTTTTTCAAGTCACTGCCAAAACAGACGATTTTTAGAAAAACTAATATCTTACTATTTCAGACGTCACGTTTTCTCGATCAGCGTCGTTTACAAACGATTTTTCTACGGTTCCAAATAAGTACTATAGTTATAAAAAAGTAGCAGTTCTAAAAATATCTCTTCCGCCATTCAATCTTTTTAAATTTACTATATGTTATGAGTTTTGTTTACTCTAACAGTAGAAGTGATCGAAATCTGCCAAAAATATATGAATATCAGAAAGGATATCAAACTAACTTAAGACATTTTCAGAGTTTCCATCCCACTTTCTCAGAAACAGACGAAACAGTTCTAATAAAATAAATAACTCCGACTAATAAAAAATAACCATAAAATGTGCAAACAGAAAAAAAATATTGAAATACCACTCTTATCGTTTGTCATTATGTTCTCCTACTGAAGGTTAGTGGATTAAAAATGAGATATTGAACTTAGTTATTATGCATATATAACATAATAAATACCATTAAATCATAACATTGTATAATAAAACATATACACTGCTGGCCAAAATATTAAGGCCAATGAACATAAAGAAAAAATATGCATTTTGCGTTGTTAGACTCAACCACTTATTTGAGTAGAGCTTCGAAAGATGAAAATAAGAAAAGGAAAAATAAAAATAAAAAACTTTTTTACCATTTAATGGAGAAAATGTGAACACTATGAAATTAGCCTAAATACTAGCTGGTCAAAAATTTAAAACCACACCAAAAAGAAGTTCTAACAGGATAGGAAATGCCCAAAAAAGAGGTCTCAGTAGTGAGTTGTACGGCCGTAATTGCGAATAACTGTATGTTTTGTTTGTTTGTTTTGTTTTTGAATTTCGCAAAAAGCTACTCGAGGGCTATCTGTGCTAGTCGTCCCTAATTTAGCAGTGTAAGACTAGAGGGAAGGCAGCTAGTCATCACCACCCACCGACAACTCTTGGGCTACTCGTTTTACCAACGAATAGTGGGATTGACCGTCACGTTATAACGCCCCCACGGCTGGGAGGGCAAGCATGTTTGGCGCGACGGGGTTTCGAACCCACGACCCTCAGACAACAAGTCGCACGCCTTAACACGCTTGGCCATGCCGGGCCCACGAATAACTGCAAACATTCGCTTTGGTATTGTCCATATAAGTGTTTGCAGAAGGCTGGCTGTAATGTTATTCCAAGTGGTGAAGATGGCTTCACGAAGATCATGCACTGTTTGAATTGACGTCCATTTCTATAGACTTCCCTTGCCATCCACCCCCAAACATTTTCAATGGGGTTCAGTTCGGGTGAACACGCTGGATGGTCCAAAAGAATCACGTTATTCGCTATGAACAAGTCCCTTGTCCTGCGGGCATTGTGGATTGCAGCATTGTCTTGCTAAAAGATCCAGTCATTTCCACACAAGCGAGGGCCTTCAGTCAATAAGGATGCTCTGTCCAATATGCCAATGTAGCCAGATGCTGTTTGACGCCCCTGTATATCCTGAAGCTCCATTGTTTCATGGAAGGAGAAAGTACCCCAGATCATGATGGAACTTCCTCCACTGTGTCGTGTAGAAAATGTCTCCGGTGGGATATTCTTATCGTACCAGTAACGTTGGAAGCCAACTGGACCATCCAACCTTCTTCCACTTTTCCACGTCCCATGTTTGGTGCTTCTCAGCAAAGTTTAACCGATCTGTTTCGTGGTGTGGAAGGAGGCGTGTACTTTGAAGACGTTTACGGTTTTTAAAGCATTTCTCTCGTAGATGCCGTCTTATTGTTCTTGAGCTGTATTCTGCGTCTGTAAGGGCCTTAATCTGGTACGACAATCGGCTGGTATCTTGCCGGACAAATTGTCGAATCCTCCTGCTCAACACTAGCAAAATTTTCTTGGGCCGACCACTTGAAATTCTTCTTCCATATCCCTCAGGGTCTTTTTCGAAATTTGCAATAGCAGTTGTACGACGCCAATCTCACCAGCAATGGCACGTACAGAGAGATCTTGCTTTTGCAGCTCTACAATTCTGCCACTTTGTAAACTTTTTAGCCTTTCCATGTTTTTACCCAATGTAACGCAGGAGATGTCAGTAGGAGATGTTGAACACAAATTACTAAATTTCGTTATGTGTTTACCGATTAACGCTTCGTTTCAGTATGATCTTAAACTTTTGACCAGCCAGTGTTTAGACTAATATCATAGTGTTTACACTTTCTATATTAAATTCTAAAAACGTTTGTTTTTTTTCCCTTTTCTTATTGTCATCTTTCGAAGCTCTACCCAAATAAGTGGTTAAGTCTAACAACACAAAATGCATATTTTTTCTTTATGTTCATTGGCCTTAAGGTTTTGGCTAGGAATGTATATTAAAATTCTAGAAATCTTAACCTGTCATACGACCATTAAAAGCTTACTACGTCATAAAAGTCTATGAAACTCGTTTTATAATAAAACTGTCAATAAAGGTACTATACCTGTAAAATAAAGTTTTAAAATTTATCATATAATGAAATTAGAGAAAAAATATTATATGATAAAGTGTATTTCGTACTATAATTAAAATCTAGCTGTTTGATAATACAGTGAAAATGTTATATAAGCAGTCATAAAAACATTTTATGTCTCATAGGATAACAGACATTTTTTGTTTAAATAGAATTATAGAAATTTTATGTTTAAATAGAATTAAAGAAATTTTATGTTTAAATAGAATTATAGAAAATTCAATCTGTATAAACATAATAGCATTTTTGTTGTATGTTATCTATATAAATATAATACTACTTTCTATTCTAATTCCACATAACTTCTGCCCATGTGTCAGGTACGCCAGCTGGTGAGTAATAAGATAATAAAATACCTACTCTTCATTCATCTTCATTTCAAAAATTAAAAATACAGCAACTTCTTAAGAAAATAGAATATATAAGATTAAACATCCGCTACAGAGTTCGAACACCTGCATCAGCGTTTGTAGCTCCGAAGCATTGAAGAAAGAACAACGTTTAACTGAGGTCAAAGTTTAAACTCCACCCTTGTGGAAGTTAACACTACACAATACGGTCCGATTAGTTATTTTTATATCACTTTTTTGATTCCATATACGAGTTGTTAATAGCACAAGGTCATGAATTATGAATGCTGGCACACGAAAGGTAAGACGTTGGATTATGTTTTCTAGGACGATTACACACCTTAAAATTAATGTTTAAAAAATGTTTCATAATTACTGAGTATCCCTAATTGTAAGGCTTATCTACAGATATAAAAATTATATGCCACATGAACAAAACGTAATAGAATAAAGATTTATAGCTAATATTGTGAAATGACATCATAGGGGTCAACCGATCATTATTAAAGATGTGGCTAATGAACGTTAATAGAGTATTATGTGACCTCGAGGTTTTTAATAAGATTTTCAAAGAGGTTCATACATTTTGTATCAAAGCCAAAAGGTCTATGATAAACAAATCCTAAGAGACGTGATATTATATGGATTTTATAACGTTATATAGCTACTTATTGTGTAAGATTCCTAATCACTAGAACCTGTCTTTCATAACACACAATCACAGAGAAAAGTAGGCCATTGTTTTTAACAAAACACTCTTTTCAAACTGAAGAAGCAGAGATGTTTCAAACCAAGGCTATTTCAGAAAACCAGAAATAAGACCATTGATTTTATTATTCATTGTGTGAGAAACGCTCATTGGTTATAGTACTCCAAAATGAACGAAGATTATTTAACCTATTCGGGTCTGTAGTCCAGACAAATAAAGTTTGCAGGTCTTCCTAAAGGATATTAAAGTAGGGGTCAAGTCGTTCACAATATAGTTCTAAAACATTTTACAAATATTGGGTGGATAGCGGTTACATTCTCCATAAGAATTTTTCATTCGTTTATTCTTTAAACCTAATAAACTCTCATTTACCACACAGCCATCAGGGAGCTCTTTACGAAGATAAAGTGGAGTTCCAGGTATCAAACAAGTTTCTCTGTCTCTTAAGTTTTCTAAATAACAGATATCACAATATATTATGTTATATATCTTTAGTATAAAGTAAAGCTAACCTTCCTTTTTGAAAACTCAAACTAAATAAGATATTGAATCTAAGATTTTTAAAGTTATGTAATGATAAATCGCTTTATTAAAATAAATTTTACAATCAGAACAAAATTTGAAACTTTTTTGTGTTGAATAATTTCGTGAAACAGTATATTTAAGAAACATTTGAAGTGCAAAGACGTAGAAACCGAACGTTTCACGAGATAATCGTTGGTCTACTGACTTTAAAATGACAACGTCCATAATTCGATCCCTTGTTATGTATCTGTTCAAATCAATAACACTAATTCTGTTTATATTTCAGCTTTTTTCTTTTTAATTAACTTGTAATAAAATAAAATACTATTCCAAATATAACATAGCAACTATTTAAGAGTGAACTTTTCTGCAAAATATTATATTTTTCTTTAGTGTGGAATACTAAACCTTACTTCCAGTATGTTATACTTCGTCTAATAGTTCCGCGGGTTGGATAGCGATATGTCTAGGGATTTACAACGCTGAAATCAGGAGCTCAATTCTCCTCGATGGATACAGCAGATAACCCGATGTGGCTTTGTTATAGTAAAACACAAACTCGTTTAATTGTGTGACATTACAAATTTCCCTTCCTAATGATCCAGTTTCACGACAAAACTAAATGAACACGTCCTACTCTAAATCTTAGTCCAAACACGGATTCTAATGGTCCAGTCCTCCCTGAGATCATAACAATTCAGTCAACTAATGAAGATAAATATTCAGTCTTCCAAGATCGCATTCTTTCAGTTCTGTCGTAGAACGTATCGAACCAGTCCTAACACAAATTATAACGAAGGATAACAATATGATCTACAACAAAGTGAAACAATAGATAACAATCCAGTCCTACCACATATGCTGACGAGCTTATCCTGCCACACTTTATAACGATTGAGAGTAATGCAGTCCTACCACACATTTTAATGAGTTAGTCTTTCCACAGATCGTAACGATGTCGAGAAAGAGCCAATCTAACGAACAAATTTAATATTATTTTTCATGTGATTCAGGTTTTAACAGTGACCGAGACCCTTGTGTTCTATGTACAATTTAAGGAACAACCAATTGAAATTTTACATAACCTTTAAAAACACTGATACAGAAAGATAAATGACACAACTCTGGTGATTTAAATGAAATAATAAAAACCATAAGTTGAAGTAACTAAATATCACAGTGAGGTTTAGCATTTCAGTTTTAACGGAGGAGTTTTTTCTAATTCCTTTTTGCAGTGAAAATTAAAGAATGAATAGAAATAGTACAAATTTATTATAAAGTTTGTCATTTGTTTCATATTTTGTGAATACTAAGTTGTTAATTGAAAGTAAATTGTTAAATTATTTTAAGATGAAAGTAACACAGTGTAAGTTATTTATATTTTCACTTACAATATGTTATTGTAAATTTGGTTACCTGTAAATATAATTGGGTTATCATAGTATATTCCGATAAAATTGTTGTCCAAATAAGTATTTCGATACTGTTTTATACCTAAGTAGATACCCTTTCCTTGTGTTAAGTTTCAACAAGACAGCTACCCTTGGTATTTGTGTGACACCACTACGGTGTGTGTTTTTTTAAAGCAAAGCCACATAGGGCTATCTGCTGAGCCCACCGACGGGAATCGAACCCCTGATTTTAGCGTTGTAAATCCGTAGACTTACCGCTGAACTAGCGGGGGGCACCACCATTACAGTTCTTCGAGATTTCGCAGCCGCAATTTCGCACCCGACTCTTGGCAGCCAACAAATTAACAGCCGAGCTCGTTGGCAGCGGACAATTTAGCAACCAGAAAAATTGGCAGCGGATGATTACCCAGCCCAGCAATACATAGTTAAGTTATGGTGTTGTTCATGATGTTACTAATGTTAACTTTACAACAAATTAACATCCATTTAAAAATTGACGTCACTATTAAACCTGGAAAAAACATATAAAATGTTTGCGTTTACTGTTAGAACTTCAACCACAGTCTTCTCGTTAAACTTTCATCGATTTATTTTAAAACAGTTTCAAACAGCCGATTATTAACATCATGAACAAACCAGTAACATATGTAATATCAAATAGAGGAAAGCCGAAGGCATGCAACAATGGATACGTTTATTTATTAGATAAGGGTAGCAAGAAGGACAATCCGGTAACTTTCTACATGTGTGAAAATTGCAGAACTTTTCACTGCTCACCGCGGATTCATGTCCGAGACGATAGAGTATTGATTGAACATCTGAAAAAAGAATACCAAATGAATCTAAATATTCTGGAACAAATTATTGCAGGGCATGAACCGCCAAGGAAGAAGGCAAAGTACGAGACTGCAAATCAAAGAGTCCAACGTATAGTTAACGAATATCAAGAAAAAGATCTAATTCAATTCCTACTGCTTTAAACTGCGAACAGATGTGGCAGCATGGCTGTATGATTTTGACAGTGAATAAATGTGACTACATGGCTGTATGATATATGAGTCTTTTTTCTTAAACTGTAATGTTGATGTAAATACTCGGCTGGGTAATCATCCGCTGCCAATTTTCCTTGGTGCTAAATTGACCGCTGCCTACGAGCTCGGCTGTCAAATTGTTGGCTGCCAAGAATCGGGTACGAAATTGTGGCTGCGAAATGTCGGGATACCCACCAGTACATGACTTGATCGTAATCGCAGGTTCTAATCTTCGTCACACCAAACTTGCTCGCCCTCTCTGCCGTGAGGGCGTTATAAAGTGACAGCTAATCCAACAATTCGCTGGTAAAATATTAGCCCAATAGTTGACGGTGGGAGGTGATAACTAACTGCCTTCTCTCTAGCATTACACTGCAAAATTAAGGACGTCTCGTGTGCAGATTTGGTGAATTTCTAAACAAACAAACAAACAAAATCGAACTTTTATCCCAGGCTCATTATTATTTAATAACAATAGTAGTGCTGCCTATATAACTTCTGATTTGATTAAAACTTTTTAATTTTCTCCGGCAGTTATATAAAAAAAACATATGCGTGAAGCGTGATTACAACATCGGTCACTCGTTCGCTGCAATGACTGACCAACTTGTTCACGTATCGTTTGAATCTTAATCCTGTTCAGGTTTATAATTACCAGTTTTATTAAACGTTTTAAAGACTTTAAGTTCCATGATCTGTTAACGATAACGTATGTATACCCAGGTAGGAACTGTAATGATGGATGAAATAAGGTTTGTTTGGAACAACAATATTTCTACAGCGATGAACCTTTATCAATTTATCCACGTGTTCTATTTTGCACCCTATGGTTAAGCCTCGTTGATGTCCGCTATATTTTTTATTTTATTTTCATTGAGACAAAATCATATTTTCTGCTATCATTTGAGATCTCATTTCATTTGGCCATCTCACCTAACCCTAGTGGCATTTGTATCGTTTGATCTGCAATGCAGTGACTGCGATAAACAAAATGGCAGCACTTTTCCTTCGTTCTCTTTACGTGTGAATTTATATCTACGAAATGCCATCGACACGAAGTTGTTTTATTTTCTGTTACACAGGAAACAGCACGCTTATAACTGCCTGTTCGTTTGTTGAGTTTTGCTCAAAGCTACTCTTGTGGTAGACTAGAGGGAAGACAGTAATTTCACACTACCTACTATCTATCACCTTTTGAGCTACTTTTGACCAAATATCTGGATTTGACCACTACTCTTATTACGCACCCACAGCATATTCGCCGAGAGGATTCACCCGTGGGATATTTTCTTTCTTTTTATTCAAAATAACACTCGAAGCTGTATATGTGGCTATTTGTACATAGCCTTCACTAAGTGTGAACGGTTAAATTAGAGAAAATGCAGCCTCTGAGTAACACCTACTACCAACTTTGCTCTAACAGAACATTGAAATTTGGCTTATACCACCAGACCTCCTTCGGTAAGGTTCAATTAATCAGACATTTTTTAATCACTTATATTTTCGTGTTGTTACTTTTTGAATAATTTTATTAATAATTCTTATGTTTTAAGACTTTTCAGTTTAAAGAGTGGTAGAATGACCACTAGGTTTCACCAGAAGACTGGTTTATTTAACGTACTTAAATTACAAAACTCTTACGTTACGTATTTGTTTAAATCTAAGTAGAAACACAGCTTACTTTTATGGTTACATATTCAAACAAACTGTAATGACCAACATACACGAAAGATTGAAGTTTACTTTTAACGTAGTGAAAAATACACATCTCTTTGATTATAGAAGAAGGAGAGACAGATAAGTGGTATGACTTTAATATGCATTTATATCCACCGTTCCTCATGAAGACAGACGGTATTCTTTCTAAACGTTTATCGGTACTACATATAGACTTAATGAGCATACTACCAGACACATGGTAATGTGACTAGAATCCTCAGTATTATTGGTGATCTAGTTTATGAATGGGGAAGACATTCTCTTTTAATAGCTATCGCGTCAATTTCCGACCTTGAGCTGCCTGCAAGTGTCAGTGAACCAACATCTTTCGAATAATACAGGTCGGGAGGTTGAATACATTCAAGGGAATCTTACTTCCTGCAACACGAAGTTGTTTCAACCGAGTTTCCCAGTAAACGGGTTTAAAGAAAATAGGTATTTTTCTTAATTACTTCAGGCATAAGGAATTGGGAAATAATACTTTCTGCCCAGGAAGAAGAAAAGGTAAAAATTTGGTTACATAGTGTTATATTTATATATATATGAAATTGTATGAAATAAGTTTTATATTTTATAAATTGTTAAAAAACTTCCACCATAGAGTTACATTTTATTATATATTTTTAATCAAACAGGTCTCATGGGTGTCAAATCGACAGTCCTCCCCCCCTCCCTCAGTGTCTAAGCTGCTTACGGTGCTAATATGCGGGCTTCAACACTCGTCGTTAAAAATGCACTGGTTTGTTTGCTTGTTAGGAATGAAGTACAAAGTTATATAAAGGACTTTCAGTACTCTGCCCGCCACGGGTATCAAAACGTGATTCTAGATGGGTGAGCCCACAGACATGCTGCTGTGACGCTGTGGGGGAGGGTACACAGCGTGCACTGATAACTAATCCGCAGACATTCTGTTGCGTCACTGGAAGAGCACACGGCAAGCACTGACAATTAGTCCACAGACACTCTGCCGTGCCACTGGTGGGGGCACACAATAAGCACTAATAATTCTTTGCGTAACATGAGCTTCCGCAAACATTCTACCAAGGTATGTGGGTATAAAGTAGTGTGATGTGGATACAAACAATCATATGTGTACCCTAATGAATGAATTAATAATTATGTTTCTTATTTTCTGGAAAATGGTAAGTGTCCCTCTTGCCCCACCCCTCGGACGTTCATATTGTTTAGCTTATTGCTTTGTGAATGAAAAAGGAAAATAGTATTGAAATAAGTAGAATGACAGATTTTATTATAGCATCAAAATTAGTAATGAGTCCGAGATTAGCGTTGCGGGCTTCGGGTCAAAAAGAACGACTTATGATTCATGCGCTCTGCACTTCCACTATTTGTTTTACAATAGTTGTGTAGGCGGCTGTTTCTGCTAACTGGCTATTTTCCTAATAACCAGTAGTAACATATGCATGGTTATGCCCGAGGTTAAGGGTCTCTAACCTGCCATTTTAGACCACGTTACTCCTACCTAACCAGAAATTTTAAAGTTCATTACTGCTAAGAACTTCACTCCCCACAAATTTTACACTTTTTGCTTCACAAACATTGAAATAACTACAGACTTAACAATCAATCTAGAAGTTACTCTAAGCAAATAGAGGTTCGTCCTATTTCTTATAATGCATGCAGGCAAAGTCAGAGAACGAATTTTAATAGAAAGGGACATACGAATCATGGGGGCTTCGGATTAATGGTATATGTCTCGCTCAATATTAGTCCACGCCCAACCCAATTTTTAGAATAACTTATCTCTAAAAAATGTAGTTCCAAAATCCTAACGACATCGTGTTGAAACTTGTGAAGAAATTTAACAACATACATGTAAAAATAAACAAACTTTTATGGGTCTATAAGAGTCTAGGATTAGCGTGTTGGACTGCAAATTGCAGAAACCAAGGTCGTAGCTACGATATCACTGAACTAGCTTCGCACTTTAAAATTCGTAGTACTATTCAGTTCAAACATTCGAAAAATAAAAAAAGACATTTATGAAGATTGAACAGTAGTTTGTAACAAGTGATGTCGAAACCTTATACTCTGACCTGTCTGAAAAGGGGTTCAGGCTGAAAATATCATTCCAAATTTCAGTTATAATAACGAACTTCCGTCTCCAAAGTGTGAAATGTGTTTTTTGTAACAACAGTGCACAAACTCTGAATCTAAGAACAATCCAGCTTACGTACATGTGGATTTATGGGACTCTTGTTTTATACTTTATCTCTAAACTTGTCTGAAAAAAAAAAAAGGAATCTGTTCTCAGATTTATTCTTGATTGTAATAAAAAATATATTTCCAATAAACGATGTTTTATTATTTTATATTTTTGTTTTTAAAATATAAGAAGCTACGTACTTTGGGTTTTCCCGATGAAAACAGGTTATTCATTAAGAGGAGAAAAGTGTACTGAACTAAGCCTAAAATACCTTAAATGTGCATTAAAAAATAAAAGAACTAAATACATAGTTTACGGATCACAATATCTTCAAGTTTACAAATACTGAAGCAAAGTATTAATAAAAATAGTGTTTATAGAAGACGATCAAGTTATAATCTTGTTAGTATTTGTTTCAATCAACAGTTTATTGTTTATATTGTTTCAGTCAACAGTGTATTGTTAATATTTATTTCAATCAAAAGTAACTCTAGCAAATACAAACAGTAATATTGTTCTTAGTTTTTTGTTTAAAGCTAAGCCCAAGGCTACACAATGGGTCTTCCGTGCTCTGCCCATTACGAGTATCAAAATCCTGTTTCTAACCATGGTAACTTACCATGGTGCCACTAGTGGTTTATTATGGTGTTTTATTCATGGATAAAATTAGAAATATACTTTACTGACGAATTAAATAAGACTGAAAGAAATAATTATTTATGTCACGTATAGTGAAGGACGTTAATAAAAAAAAGACGAAAGTTTAATGACTTATTTTTACAGTTGTTCAAGAACACGTTTATAAGTCACAACAGGTGTCTCTTTCCGTAAATCACAAAGTAGATGCTTTGATTTGTTGATGTATCCAGTTCAGCAATTCTAAAAGGTCGAACTATTATCCTACTGGTGAAGAAACCTTTTCAAATAACCTGTATTATTAGTTTATAGAAACTCAATATTCAAAGCTCAAAATCAAACAATACCCTTATGCCCGAAACCTAACATAAAACAAAGAAATTCCAATGAATAATTCACTGGTTAAAGTAACTACTTGATAAAATTATATAAGGTTTTTTTCTTGTCTCAAATTTACCATAACTATTTTTAAGCCTCGCATTGATAGCACAGTGGTTCCTAATTGTTTTTAACAACACTTTCATTTTCGAATTCGATAAAGTAGGGCACTTTTTTACTCAACTGCTTCTCAGAGCTGAAGAAAGTGACGTCTAACCTGGAGGCAGTTGAAAGAAAACAGACAAGGACATTGAAGGAAATTGCTTATGAAGTAGACCACAGAAATACCTGACCCTTAATTAAAGAACATACATATCTTACGTGATTGACATTTGAATGCTGACTTCCACATTTCATTTCATTGGCTTACAACTACAGTAACGTGAAGAAAAAAGTGATTTCTAGCTACTATAAAAGCTTATAAGCTCCAACAGCTAATGCACTCAACCAAAGAACTTCTTTCGTATTTAATATTTCTTAGCCAAGTTTGAGAATACTTTGAGCACACGACCCTAAATATTCTATCTGTCGGTTAACTTACGTATTGGCTAACACCTTCTCTCTAAAGTGAGTTTCCCTTGGGTTAGTCAAATTGCCAATCAAACATCAGATAATCTCTTAGATTTCTTTGTATTTTTAGACTTCATATCTTATGTTGCTCAATTAAACTGTTAATTAAGCTTATTGCTGACTCAATAGAAAATTTCTGTTGATCAATATGTTATTATAAAACAGTTTAAACGGTTTAAATGATAAAATCCGTTGCAACCATGATGCTGATTTAAACAGCAGCATTATATTATTGAGTTTAAAGATCCATTTAAAACAATGGCAATAGTATAGTGAATTACAAGACTCATTTTAAACATTAGCAGCACTACATTGAGTAATAGGATCCATTTTAGGCAATAGAAACATTTATCTTGAGTTAAGGGATCCATTTTAAACAATACCAACAGTATGTAGAGTTTTTGCTTGTTAAAGTTGACTATGAATATAAAAAGAACATGATTTTGGAAGAATGTTTTGCCCCACCTAGCGACCCCCCGCTAGTACAGCGATATGTCTCCGGATTTACAACGCTAAAATCAGGGGTTCGATTCCCCTCGGTGGGCTGAGCAGATAGCCCTTTGTGGCTTTGCTATACGAAAAACACACAAACACACACCCCACCTAGCGTAGTTAGTGGTTTTAACATAATTACTCATGTTAGTCTGGATTTTTAATTTTTACATATTTACTTATATTCAAAATTATGTCAATTATCTTAAAAATTTTAGATAAAACAGAAATTTAGGGATTTCATATTTATTTAAGTTTAAAAATTGTTCGAATTACTGATAGATGTTTTTTTCAATTGGTCCAAAAGTTTTAATTTTTAACTTTTTATTTTGATTGTTAGTTCCTGTGTGTTTTGGGAGATCTTGCTGCGGCTGAAGCCCGATACATTGATGGGGAGGAGGTGGTGTGGGTGAATTCATTGGTGCTGAAGGGGGATTTTTAGGAGGAAACTATGTAAACCTGGTTTCTGTCCAGATTGTAAGTTATACATCATTTTAGTGGGTATTATTTGCTTGGAGTTAATCTATTGAAGTCAATGAGGAAATGTGAATGTTTGAAATCACACTTAAACAGAGATAAAGTTTAGGATTTTACTGACAATGATAAACGAAATAGCTCAGTTTTAACATTTCGATGATGTACACGTTAAAAAAAAAAGTCAAATATAAACCAAACACAAATACATGAGCTGAAGTATAAACGTAATTTACTGGTATAAAATAGTATACTTATCGAACGACTAACACACTGTAATGTATGATTTATCTTTTTCATTCCTACAAATATAGGGAACCACTGGCGGCTATGGTCAACAACCAGTGTATCCTTCATTCCGACACCTTATTCTTTCGGTTACGTCGCTCCTGCTATTGAAGGGTTTAGCGCGCGCCAAGAATCTGGAGATGGATATTGTAAGGTAAGAGGATCATACAAACTTTCTGATGCAGATGGACGCCAGAGGAAGGTTCAGCACGTTGCAGGTCCTCAAGGATACCAAGCTCACGTCTACACCAACGAACCTGGTACCAAAAGCGAGAACCCTGCTGACGTCGATTTCCAGTCCTCTGCTCCTGTTCCTCCTCCTTACTACCCACCCAGGCAACATTCTGGCTATGGGGCTGCTGTTGGATATGGTCATCAAAAACACATTGCTGTTCCAGCTAATGGACCCTGGCAGTAATATGCATAATAAGATATTTTGAAAAGCTTGATAGACCAAACTTGTATATGTTATTGTTTAATATTCCAATAAGTAGTTTTTCTTCTGTATTTTTCATCAAAGAGTATTTAGTTTTTACAGTTAGAATCTATTAGAAGTTGAAACCAAATGTTAATAAAGATTATTCTGAATATAATTGTAAATTTTCTAGACTCCTGGTTATTGTATATTAGGGTGGTTAAACAACAAATAAATTCGTCTCCATGTAAACTTCTCTTAAATTTATATTAAACCCGAATATATCAATAAACTGGATGTCATGATCCATTTTAAACAATATTAACACTATATTGTAAATATTGTTGTTGTTCTTTTTTTTAGTCTCAGTGAAATATCTTTATAACACTAAACTCAAGATACGATCACTATGGCATAGGTGGTACATTAAGCCTAAATCCGTAGTCGTTTCATCTGACACTTTACTTCACCGATAGTAACATTCGCAGAGGAAAATATTTCACAAAGCATGTCAGCTCATTCCATAACATAATTGGTATCATTTTGACAGGTGACTGGAAGTCATAATGGAAAGAAATAATAACAATCATATTACTCTAAACAAAGATTTGTTTTACTGTTGTGTGCTTTACAACTTCTTCGTGATCAAAATAAATTGTAGAAATATTTGTTTGTTTGCTTGATAAGCAAGAAGCGACGGAACCCAGTTTTTAGGGCTAAAACCATTTAATGCTGCCTCTGAGCTACTGATGTACCGTGGGTCTGCTCGAGGTTTCGAAAATAGGGAAGGGAGCTTTCCAGTAAAACCTAATGATAATAATAAATCATGAAAAAAATATCAAAAGTTAGCACAAATACTGTCGACTTGCTGCTGGGTCCTGTATCATCTTTAGGTTGTGGCTTTAAGTTTCTTGACACAGTTTCTATTCTTAAGTGAGATTTCACGCAAAAAATTTCGATTTTAAACTTGACTGATGAAACCCATACACAAGGTGCATTTAGTTATGGAAGAGAGTGACCCAGCGATCTGACTGTAAATCGAATAATTTATAAGCTCCGCCCGCACGTTCAGTTTTGAATGTATTATAAATATGACAGTCACTCCAGTTGCTCAGTTCAAGTAAACGAACAAAATCATTGTGCCAGCGGATGTTGTAGCTAAATGCTTCTCCTTTATTTAGTATGCAATTCAAGTTCAGGAACGACGACACCTGAGTCCAGTAAGGGTGTGACTTGAGTATTTAGGTCAAGTGGCTCGTAAGGAGTCGTGCAGGTTGCAAATACAAATTAATCATTGCTTTAGCAATGGCAAGTGTATTATTTAGTACTTTTGGTCCAATCATAATTATTCAGTATTTAAACTAAGTACATTTTACAAAACGTTAATTATAGGGCAGTGTGTATCACGTCTTTTTGTCTTTTTAAGACTCAAACTAGATTCGCACACTTCTTTAAATATAATGCAGCGATTTCAGTTTAGTTTGAGCCTTCTGAAGAAATCAGATCACTAAACCTGAAGTAAGATGAACAACTGATCTTTGGGGTTATTATTTCTCTCGGTTATTTTGTCTTAATGTGTGATATTTAATGGGACTTAATTTAATATTACTACGTAAAAAACTTACAGAACCAAAACTTTTTTTTGTATATTGTTAATTCCTAACCTGGTCCGGCATGGCCAAGTGGTTAGGATGTTCCACGGGGTCTCGAATAACCATCTCACCAAAAATGTCCAGCCATTTCAGCTGTGAGAGCGTTATAAAGTGAAATCAATTCTACTATTAATTGGTAAAAGAGCAAGCCATAAATTGGCGGTGGGTGGTCATGACGAGCTGCCTTCCCTTTAGTCTTACACTGCTAAATTAGGAACGGCTAGCGCAAATAGCCCTCGATTAGTTTTGCGCCACATTCGAAAGAAATAGAGCACCAAGTTACACATAACTATCATTCGGTGCTCTTGTCACCGCTGATATCGAAACCCAAATTCTAGCGTTACAAGCCCTTTACCCCATACTGATCGATCGGAAGTCAAACATAAACTCTGGGAAGAATCATTAATCATTCATCTAAACATAAATACAAGCCAAAGGAAAATATCTGTATTTAAATAGAGAAAGAAATGAGATATATTGTTTGTTGTTGTTTTTTGAATTTCGCGCAAAGATACTCGATGGCTATCTGTGCTAGCAGTCCCTACTTTAGCAGTGTAAGACTAAAGAGAAGGCAGCTAGTCATCACCATCCACCGCCAACTTTTGGGCTACACTTTTACCAACGAATAGTGGGATTGACCGTCACATTATAACGCCCCCACGGCTGTGAGGGTAAAATGAGAGATAACTGGAGATGATCCATCAATACTTTTAATGCATCGCACGTGAATTTTTGTCTACATTTTTCTGATCTCTTGCTCTACGACTTTCTTGATAACGGAGTTACTAACAACATAAGAGCTATAATAAAAACATTTCGACTTTTTATTCTAATTTCGCTAAGATTTACCTGGAACCATATATGTTAGCGATCTTTAATTCTGAATTTATTAATCAGCAGGGGGAGGAGCTTAGCAAACACTTTCACTAACAGCAAATAGGCTACTCATATAGGGATCTGACCATTACTCTTATAACACACCCAGCGCCCTATAGCGTGGAGCAGGAATTTACAACAAAATAATACAAACGGTGGAACCTCAAGCTCACGATTCGGAAAGCTGAATACAATGCCACCCGAACGCTGTTCAAAATGTCGATACAACTAACATGAATATTTGTTTTACTCCCACTAATTCATGTTGCAGTTTTAGTATTTTATATGAACATGGTGGAGAGTTAGCAAGCTTGAACCGTTGTTCTATGTTATAATATATGTTGTTTTGTGCCCTGTTATTTTGTTATGTTATGATAAGAAAGTTTCTTTATAATATAATGTCATATAATTGTTAGATTTGGTAGACGGAAAACTATATTTGTGTTCTCTGTTGGAAATATCTTTAGAACGTACCAGTAGATTGTAGAATGTTTTGTATGGTTAATACACTGTCATGATGTTTTCCGTTTTGAATGTTATTTTTCTTGCAGTATTACCTCTCCCCACCCACTCCCCCTATACACGTGCGCACACAGTTTTTCTCGCGGTCTGGAAACATGGTTATTGTTTGTAGTAAAAAATAAAGTTACAGAATGGACTATCTGTACTTTACCCACCACGGGTATCAAAATCTGTTTCCTAGCATTGGAAGTCCGCAGACATTTTGTTGTACCATTTGGGAGGTGATACACAGTCATCATTTTACTAAGCAAAAATTTTAAAATGTAACTTTCCCCATCTGATGGCTTATAGTATAAACAGCCTAAATTTGACCAATTGGAGGGGTAATACTTACGATTACATTGTGTTTTCAATTTTCTTTCCCTTCAGTTTATAAAGTTTGAAACTGCTGAGGTCTTCGCTGCTAAGATAAAATGGATCTGTTACAAGACACAGATGTAACTAGGGGTACGAAAAACACATTTGTAGTGATTCACGACGTTCAACAACTTGTCTAATAACATTTATTATTTTAAAATAAAACACCGAGAAGATAATTATCTAGTAATGTCGTCATTTCTAGTTACCTTAGGATGAGATGTTTGTCATTCAGTGTAATATTCTGAACGAGGATATCTGATGTAGTAGAATTAAAGGTATATTCTTATGGTGAAATACACACAAAATCACTCTGAGCGAAAAATCTCAAGAATGATAAAAGTTATTATGTAGGCTTACGTCACTTAACCTCTTTTAAAATAATTGTAAAAACAATCACGAAAATTCTATGGAATAAATTGTTCAGCCTAACAGTAGATCTGTTGCGTGACAGAAAAGAACGGGATTTGTTTTTTAGAAGTTTAGCGCGAAACTACCTAACCAGCTATTTGCACACAATTTGTTGGGAATCAAAAGCTATATTTCAGCGTTATGAGCCGTCACGTTTTCTTCTGAGTATCTTGTAATCTATTCTTCATTCATCTTCATTACAAAAATTAAAAAACAACAACTTCTTAACAAAATAGAATGTATAAGATTAGATATCCACTACAGAGATCGAAGACCTGCATCAACGTTTCTAGCTCTGAAGCTCACCTCTGAAGCATTGGAGAAAGAATAACGTTTAACCGAGGTCAAAGTTTAAACTCCACCCTTGTGAAAGTTAACACAACATAATACGATCTGATTAATTATTTTTATATCATTTTCTTGATTCGAAAAACGAGTTGTCAATAGCACAAGGTCATGAATTATGAATGCTGGTACACGAAAGGTAAGAAGTTGGATTATGTTTTGTAGCATGATTACACACCTTAAAAATTAATGTTCAAAAAATATTTCATAATTACTGAATATCCCTGATTATAAAGCTTATATATACATATAAAAATTATATGTCACATGAACATAACATAATAGAATAAAGGTTTGTAGTTAATATTATGAAATGACGCCAAATGGGTCAATGGTTCAATATTAAAGATGTGAACAATGAACATCGAGATTTTTAATAAGATTTTCAAAGAGGTTCATATATGTTTTATCAAAGCTATGATAAAAAAAACCGTTAGAGACGTGAGATTATAAGGTTTTATAACGTTATTATGAAACCTGTCTTTCATCATACACAATCAGAAAAGTAGGGCATTGTTTTTAACAAAACACTCTTTAGAAAGTAAAGAAACAGAGATGTTTCAAACCAAGGCTATTTGAGAAAACCAGAAATTAGACCATTGATTTTATTACTTATGGTGTGAGAAACGCTCATTGGCTAAACACTAGTGACGTCACCGAAACAGACAGTCTTTAATCGTATAAAAGCCGCATATTGTCATACAAATCACAATACCAACCAACAGTTCTTCTCTCAAGATTTGCTCCATTTTCAAAGTTATCCAAATCAGGGAGCATGATTGGAGTAAGTACACATTACAACTAACCTTCTAAGTAATGTTAACATAAGTCATATAAATAATAGTTTTCGTTATATAGTATTGTTAAATTAGTGATATATTATATAGGATATAAAAGCGTTATTCATATTAAATATTTTCATTACTCTGTCTTTAATTCTTGCTGCAGCCTATGTTATGACTAAACACACAAGTTCCTAAACTCGTTAACTCAAATTTATTGTCAGGTCGAGTTGAAATATGCAGAGAAATGTTTTCAAAACACACGACGTTTTGTTTTCTGTGCTAACTTTGTGTTGACTGGTTTGCAATCATCATCAAACGATTCTCTGACCCAAACACCGACTTATTTCTCCTAAAACAAAACTTTTCATATTAGAAAACTCTAAGAAACGGTACAATTAGTTTTTAGTTCAAATAACGCAATACTTAATCTGGTTTCAATATCTCAGAATAAAAACTTTAAAAAAGGTACAATGGTTTCTCTAGACTATATAAGATGGAGTCTTGGTAGAAAATGATATCGTAACGTTCAAGAAAAAATGTTTTATCAACATATTCAGAAAAGACAAATGTTTTTGAATAATTCTCAGCATATTGAACAAAATTATTTTCGTTATGAACTTTTCTTTACATTCTACAGGTCTTGACGGTTTTGGGATTTCTAGCTGTATGTGAAGGTGGATTCCTTGGGGCAAGGGGAGGATTAACAGCTGGTGGACAGTATGGTGGTGGAGGATTAGGAGCTGGTGGTCACTTTGCTGGTGGAGGATTAGGAGCTGGTGGACAGTTTGGTGGTGGAGGATTAGGAAGTCGTGGACATTTTGGGGGAGGAGGATTTGGAGCTGGCGGACACTTTGGTACTGGCGGATTTGGGACAGATGGACAGATAAGTGGTGGGGGATTTGGAGATGGTGGAAAGTTTGGTACTGGAGGTTTAGGAGCTGGTGGACAATTTGGCACCGGAGGATTTGGAACTGGTGGACAGTTTAGCACTGGAGGATTTGGAGCTGATGGACAATTTGGCACTGGAGGATTAGCAGTAAGTGGACTCTTTGGTGCTGGAGGCGGACCAGCAAACGGATTCATTGGTGGTGGACGAGGAGGAGTAAGTAATTGCAATTTGATATATAGTTGTATTCCTTACTTTTTCCAAAATGTGGAAACAGCGATATATATATTTATATATTCGCGAAAAAATATATTGATATTTAGAAGAAACACTATTTTAAAGGAATTTGTCACACAATTTATCGACCTTTGTTCTTCATACATCATTGTTGAAACAAAGACTTTATTTTTAGTCGGAAACTGAGTTTTCTCACCTAACAACCATAAACTCTAGAAAGAAGTAATTCTTCCCGTTTAAGAAATTAAAGTTGTCTGTATAATGTAAGCACTAAATTCTAATGATGACTTTAATGTGAATATTACTGTTATATTTTTTGAATATATCTCAGTAAATCTTTGTTTAATTTGGATTTCAGTAAAATTTTATTTGATATATATTTCACTAATTCATCTCGACAAGCATATCAATAATCTCTCTACATTTACAGGTTAACTTTACATACTTAAATTCGTCTTTTGATAAACAACCCGGAAACAGTAAGGAAACACTTTACTTTATGTTTAGAAAAAATCCAATAAATCAAGTTAACATTTTAAATAAAACTTAATAAACATGAAAATAACCATGGCAATAAATAGACAACGGATGATATTCCTTCGTAAACCATTTGAAGAAAACGCTTGTAACCAACATAGAAACGACATTGTTTTTAATACGTATAGATATAAATTAGTTCATGCTTTTACACAGGGACGTTACGGCCAACAACCAGTGTACCCCTCAATCCCCACACCCCACTCATTTAGCTACGTTGCACCCGCCGACGGGGGGTTTTAGTGCACGGCAAGAGGTTGGAGATGGATATGGTCAAGTAAGAGGAACTTACAAGCTTTCTGACCCAGATGGACGGTTTAGGAAAGTCCAATACACTGCTGGTCCTCAAGGATTCCAAGCTCAAGTATACACCAACGAACCAGGTACCAAGAGTGAAAGTCCTGCTGACGTTAATTTCCAGTCCTCTGCTCCTGTTCCACCTCCTTATTACCCACCTAGGCAACACCCTGGACACGGAATACCTGGTGGTAGTGGTGGTTATCCAAAACACCCTGTTCCGGCTAGTAGACCTTGGCAATAACTTGGTCAATTCTGTAGTATAACGTTAAGGAAATGTTTTTTGTGTATTTTATTGCTTAGCTAAGTAATCAATGTTGTCGTATTTCATTAATATTTTACCGATTTCTATATTATATCAATACTTCACTCGCTGTCTGCTTTTCCTCTAATATATAATTGAAGATTTTTGAAGCGAACTATCTTAAGGATCAAGCTAATCTCAGTTTTTACCTGTTATTTACTATAAACTTTGTGGATTACTGGCACTGCATGTAGGACAAGAACAAAACAAATGTGTTTTATAAATAAAAATATGTAAATAGGTGCATTTGTTGATTAATTGTTTGATTAATAACTAAATAAAATAACTAAATAAAACTAAATAAATAAATAAAACTAAAGTTACATTTCTTAAAGTTAATATTTGGGATTATAAATTTTGTTGACGATTTCAATACATAGATTGAAGTGTTGGATTTTATATGTTAAAAAAGGAGAAATTATTATAAGTAGAGAAGAGACACATATGAAATACCAACTGATAAGATAAATAATAAAACTCAACTGGCCACTTTGGTTTAGACGTACAAGAAACTTCTGTAATTGGGGTAACATATTGATATTGTCAAAATACTCGCGAACAGCTTCCAAATAAATAATGATCGAAGATTCTTTAATCCATCCGGTCTGTTGTCCAGACAAATAAAGTTTACAAGTGTTCCTAAGGGATATTAAAGCAGGGATCAAGTTGTTCACAATATAGTTCTAAAACATTTTAGAAATATTGGCTAGATAGCGGTTATATACTCCATAAGATTTTTTTTCATTCGTTTATTATTTAAACCTGATGAGCTCTCATTTACCACACAGCCATCAGTGAGCTCTTTACGAAGATAAAGCGGTGTTCCAGGCATCAAACAAGTTTCTCTGGCTGTTATGTTTTCTATATTTACGATAACATATTGTAAGTGAAAATATAAATAACTTACACTGTGTTACTTTCATCTTAAAATAATTCAACGTATTATTTACAATTCACAACTTAGTATTCACAAAATATGAAACAAATGACAAACTTTATAATAAATTTGTACTATTTCTATTCATTCTTTAATTTTCACTGCAAAAAGGAATTAGAAAAAACTCCTCCGTTAAAACTGAAATGCTAAACCTCACTGTGATATTTAGTTACTTCAACTTATGGTTTTTATTATTTCATTTAAATCACCAGAGTTGTGTCATTTATCTTTCAGAATCAGTGTTTTTAAAGGTTATGAACAATTTCAATTGGTTGTTCCTTAAATTATATACAGAAGACAAAGGTCTAGGTCACTGTTAAAACCTGGATCACATGAAAAATAATATTAAATTTGTTCGTTAGATTGGCTCTTTCTCGACATCGTTACGATCTGTAGTAAGACTAACTCATTAAAATGTGTGGTAGGACTGGATTATTCTCAATCGTTATAAAATGTGGCAGGAAAAGCTCGTCAGCATATGTGGTAGGACTGGATTGTTATCTATTGTTTCACTTTGTTGTAGACCTGCATTGTTATCCATCGTTATAATATGTGGTAGGACTGGTACGACACGCTATTCGACAGAACTGAAAGAATACAATCTTGGTAGACTGAATAATTATCTTCATTAGTTGACTGAATTGTTATGATCTCAGAGAGGACTGGGCCTTTAGAATCAGTGTTTGGACTACGTTCTTACGATTTGGGGTAGGACGTGAACCTTTAGTTTTGTCGTGAAACTGGATCATAAGGAAAGAAAGTTTGTAATATCACACTATTAGACGAGTGTGTGTTTTACTGTAGCAAAGCCACATTGGGATGTCTACTGTATCCACCGAGGGGAATTGAGCTCCTGATTTCAGTGTTGTTAATTCGTAGACTTATCGCTGTTCCACCGGAGGACGAATTACGTTAAGGATAACAGACTCGAAGTAAGATTTAATATCATACATTGGAGATATATATAATTTCTGCCGAAAAGTTCCCCCTTAAATATTTGCTATGTTATGTCTACAATAACATTTTATTTTATTATAGTGAAAGTTTAATATTACAAGTTAATTAGACAAAAAAATGCTGAAATATAAACAGAATTAGTGTTATTGATATGAACAGAGATATAACAAGGGATCGAACTTTGGACATCGTCATTTTCAACCCAGCATATCAACGATTATATCAACATTCGGTTTCTTCATATCTGCACTTCAAATGTTTCTTAAGTTTACTATTTCACGAAATTATTGAACACGAAAACGTTTCTAATTTTTTTCTGATTGTAAAATTTATTTTAATAAAGCGATTTATCATTACAAGCTTTAAAAATCTTAGATTCAATATCTTAGTTAGTTCAAGTTTTCATAAAGGAAGTTTAGCTTTGCTTTATATTAAGCTATATAGCATAATATATTCTGATATCTGTTATCTGTAAATATAATAGGGCTATCATAATATATTCCGATAAAATTTTTTGTTCAAATAAGTGTTTCAATACTGTTTTATATTTAATTAGATACCCTTTATTTGTGTTAGATTATACAAGACAACTATCTTTGCTATTTGTGTGACACGAGTACAGGAGTTGATCGTAATCGCAGGTTCGAATCTCCGTCACAACAAACATGCTCACCCTTTCAGCCGTGAGGGCGTTATAAGGTGACTTTAAGTCCAACAATTATCTGGTAAAATATGAGCCCAATAGTTGGTGGTGGGAGGTGAGAACTAACTGCCTTCCCTCTAATCTTACACTGCTAAATTAAGGATGGCTAGTGTGTAGAGTTGAGCGAATTTCTGAACAAACAAACAAAATCAAACTTTTATCCCAGGCTCATTATTATTTGATAACAATTCCAGTGCTACCTATATAACTTCTGATTTCATTAAAACTTTTTAATCATTTTGAGGTCTCATTTCATTTAGCTATTTCACCTACCCCTAGCGGCATTTGTATCATTTGACCTTAAACGTAGTGGCTGCACTAAACAAAATGGAAGCACTTTTCTTCCTTCTCTTTTCGTGTGAATTTATATCGACGAAATGCCATCGACAATTGTTGTTTTTCTTTCTGTTACACAGGAAACAGCACGCTTATAACTGTCCGTTCGTTTGTTGAGTTATGTTCAAAGCTGCTGAAGTGGTAGACTAAAGGGAAGACCGTAAGTCAACAGTTCCTACTATAACCTTTTGGGCTACTTTTGATCAGATATTTGAGTTTGACAACTACTCTGATCACGCACCCACAGCTAAAAGATCAAGCATATCCGTCGATAGGTTTCACCCCCTGGTTTATTTTCTTCGTTTTCTTCTAAATAACTCTCGAAGCTGTATATGTGGCTGCTTGTACATAGCCTTCACTGAGTGTGAACGGTTAGGTTAATGAGAAGACAGCCAGTCAGTAGCACCCATCGCCAACTTTTGTCTTACAGAACAGTGAAATTTAACTTCTACCACCAGGCCTTCTCCGGTAAGGTTCAATGAATTTTATTAATCACACATATTTTCGTGTTGTTACTTTTTGAATAATTTTATTAATAAATCTCATGTCTTAAGTTTAAAGAACCTACGTTACTGACATGACAACTGGCCTTTATGGACGTTTGACATTAAAGCAGTAACAAGTGGTTTATTGGTGTATTTTCTACATGAATGACACGTATTCAACACATGAACTAAATAGACGGTTCGAAGAGTTGATGGTTCAGAAATAACTTAAGTTTCTCTTTCTGGATTATTTCAGAGCAAAGTCACCTTGGAATATATGCTGTGCCTACCTAGGGGAATTGAACCCCAAATTTTATCATTGTAAGTCTGTATGTCTACTGCTGTCCAAGAGGAGTACGACATACAGTCACGTGAAAAAGTTAGGACACCCTAGGAAGGCCAGTGTATTTGTGTGACATTTTTGAATGTATAGATATTTAATTTCAATTTCAACAATACTGAGAGATTATAGTAATATAACTAAACAATTAAAACTGAAGGAAAAACTTTTCAAGATCTTCTGCAAATGTAATTCTACAAAAATGCATATTCTAATTGAGGAAAAAGTTAAGAAACCCTTCCCCCAAATAGCTAGTGTTACCCTCTTAGGCTGACATAACTGCAGTGAGACGTTTCTTGTAGCCATCTACCAGTCTCTGACATCGGTCTGAAGAAAGTTTGCCCCACTCCTCAATGCAAAATTCTTTCAGCTGTGAGATATTTGAGGGGTTTCTTGCATGTACAGCCTGTTTCAAGTCACCCCACAGCATCTCAATGGGATTAAGATCTGGGCTTTGACTCGGCCATTCCAGGACTCTCCATTTCCTAGTTTTCAGCCAGTCCTTGGTGAATTTACTGGTATGTTTTGGGTCATTGTCGTGTTGCAGGGTCCAGTTCCGCTGCAGCTTTCATTTTCTTACAGATGATTTCACATGATTCTCAAGCATCTTCTGATACACAGTTGAATTCATGGTGGATTCTATG
Organism: Tachypleus tridentatus; assembly: GCF_004210375.1. NCBI lineage: Eukaryota > Metazoa > Arthropoda > Merostomata > Xiphosura > Limulidae > Tachypleus > Tachypleus tridentatus. The sequence goes on along the minus strand of NC_134831.1, from coordinate 166,347,192 downwards.
ATTGTGAGCTGTCCAGGTCCTGCTGCAGCAAAGCAGCCCCAAACCATGACACTTCCACCTCCATGCTTCAAAGTTGGTATGAGGTTCTTTTCTTGGAATGGTCTATTTGGTTTACGCCAAACATGTCCTCTGTTCTGGTGTCTAAATTATTCAATTTTGGACTCATCTGTCTAAAGAACAATATTCCAAAAGTTGTGGCCTTTGTCTACATTCTCTCTGGCAAACTTCAGTCTGGCCTTGATGTTTCTCTTAGAGCAGAGGTTCCCAACCTTTTGGCACTCGCGACCCCTTACCTAAAAGTTTGAAACCCATGTGACCCCCTACTTAGGGCTTACTATCAGCAGCTTAATTTTTCTTTTATTTTCTGTGAAGGAGAGGGAAAGAAACATCTAAAAAAATATTTAAAAATTCTGTAATTATTTATTAGCAAATTAAATCACATTGGTCCAACCTGAATTCACAAAAAGAACATATATTTCTTAAAATAATATTAACATAGGTTTGAACAGCTATCCAACCCAGCTAGTGAGATGCCTGATATTGCATTTCAGCAGCAAGCTTTGAAATTCGTGGCCGAGCGTTTGTTAGAACCAGTCTCATGTCATCTCCAACATCCAATCTGTTCCTATTCTTTGTTTTTATATTGACAAGAGTGGAAAATCCTGCCTCACACAAGTAGGTAGAAGCAAATGGAACAAGGACACGTAAAGCTATTATGCTGACTTTGGAGTATGACTGATACATAACGCACCAGAACTGAGTCACGGATTTCACCTTGAAGAAATCACGAGCTGAAGAGTCGTTCCTTAGATCCAGAAATTTATCTTGGATATCATCTGGGATGCTGGATACATCAAGTTCAGTACAAAATGGGTTCCTTACCAGGTTCTCCTGTTCCTGTGATAGCTCAGGGAAGTAACGCTCGACTTCCTTTTCTAGAGACTGAAGGTGTTCGGTAATCTCATCCTTGAGGAACTGATCCAATTGGATCTGAGACTCATCCGTCACTCCACAAAGTTTTTCAAACATAGCGATGTTTCCAAGATTGGTTTTCCGACGCTAGTTCTGCAGTTTGGAAACAAAGGCCCGAAGACTATCTTGAAAAAGGAGAACATGTGTTTCCCTTCCTTGAAGCTTCAAATTGAGCTTGTTCAGCTGGTCAAAAATGTCGGCTAGGCACGCAAGCCTTTTATTCCATGCTTCATCTTCGAAGTAAGCTACAAGATCTTTCCTTTCTTGAGTCTCCAGGAATAGCTTTATTTCATCTTTCATTTCAAAGACACGATTAATAACGTTTCCTTTCGACAACCAACGTACTGCCGTGTAGAAGAGAAGGACTTCGTGGTCAGCATTCATGTCTTTGCATAGTTCTTTGAATAGGCGAGTGTTGAGTGCTTGAGTCTTCACATAATTTACAATTTTGATTACAGATTCAAGCACTTCCTGCAGAGAGGCAGGGAGAATCTTACTGACGAGAGCATATCGGTGAATCATGCAGTGGATGCCCTTTGCTTGAGGTGTTAGCTTCTTCACTCTCAACTGGAATCCTGATTTCGATCCCAGCATAGCCGGTACCCCATCCGTACAAACCCCACACACGTTTTCCCATTGAAGATCTTCGTCTTGAAAAAAGTTGAAACTTTTTCCATGACATCATCAGCTTTTGTTGTGGTTTCAAGTGCACTGCAGAATAAGAATTCGTCTTTGATGTCACCTGGATTAACGTATCTCACGAAGACAAGCAACTGAGAACATGAACTTACATCTGTTGACTCGTCGAGCTGAAAGGACAACAAAGGGGAACCCTTGATTTCAGTCAAAACCTGTTCCTTCACATCCATAGACATTTTAGAAATGCGCCTCTGTATTGTATTATTTGACAGGAATACTTGCTGCATTTTCTTTGCACTGGCTTCTCCAAGAATAAGATTTACTGCTTTCATCATGCAGGGTTTAAGAAGTGTTTCTCCAATCGTTTGAGGCTTTTTTGTTTGGTATATTCGAATGCAATCTCATATGAAGCTTCCACTACGGCTGCACTCTGCTGCTAAAACGACCCACTTCTATCGATTCTTTGGCTTTTAAGACACCGTTCATGCCGTTTGAAGAAATCCAAACCCTTCTTTGCGTGTTCTGGATGTTTCAAAACGCACTGTGGTTTCTCGATGCCGTCGTTGGCGAGCACAGTGGTGAAGCCAATGTTGAGGTAGCATTCTGAGTATCTGCGCCGTTTAGCCATGGACACAACTCACCTATACTGCTTACTTATCTCCTTGTTAAAATAAAATAAAAATGTTGAATAATGAACGCTTTGGCAACTGTAGATCTTACACTGACTACTTGTGGGGGGTGCAGGTAGAGTAATGATGGGGTAAGTATTGGGAAGGAAGGGAGCGTGACCAGTCGCGCGATTCGTCATCCACCAATCAGCAACGGACATGTGACTCACGTGTCGACAGCGAGCACACACACACTTAATCACAGCTAAACAGACACACAAGCATACGTACATGCGCGTGCACTCACATACTCGCTACTCACTAGTACACACATACATACAGTTGCAGACACATACACATTCGCACAGGCACATTTACTCACAGGCACGCATACATACACCCATAATATCACCTAATGACATTGAATTAACGTAGCACACGTTTAGCTTTGCACCGAAACAAAAAAAAAAGTAAGAGCATGAAATTGTAATTGATGAAATAAAATTAATGTTATCCCAAGCTACTTCTAACAAGGCTACGCGACTCCCCTGCCAAGGCTTCGCGACACCCCGGTTGGGAAACCCTGTCGTAGAGAGCAAAGGTTTCCTCCTTGCACACCTTCATTGTGTGTTAAACTTGTGCGGTCTCTTTCTGATTGTTGAGGCATGCACTTTCACATCAACAGTAGCCAGAGCCTGTTGTCGGCCCCGTGCTGATATGTTTGGGTGTTTGGAGACCTCTTGTGGCATCTTGGGGTCTGCTCTCGGGGTGAACTTACTTGGACGACCAGACCTGGGCATGTTGGCAGTTGTTTTGAAAGCTCTCCACTTGTTGACTATTTTCCGACAGTGGAATGGCTGATTTCAAAATATTTTGGGATCTTTTTAAATCCCTTACCAGACTCATAAGCTGCTACTATTTTCTTTCTGAAGGCCTCAGACAGCTGTTTTTCTCTCTCCATGGTGCTCACTCTCACTTCAACAGTCAGGAAAACACCAAACTAAATGTCTGAGGTTTAAATAGGGCAAGCCTCATTCAAAATGCTGAGTAACGATCTTCTAATCATGTGCATCTGGTGTGATACACCTGTGTGTGAGTTGAGCCATTTTAAGTGGGAATAAATGTGGGGGTGTCCAAACGTTTTCCTCAGTTAGAATATGCATTTTTGTAGAATTACATTTACAGAAGATCTTGAAAAGTCTTTTCTTCAGTTTGAATTATTTAGTTATATTCCTATAATCTTTCAGTATTGTTAAAATTGAGATTAAATATTTATATATCCAAAAATATTACAAAAATACACAGGCTTTCATAGGGTGTCCTAACTTTTTCACATGACTGTAATTCAGAACTTCTGATTTAATGAAGGGCACGCAGTCAGCAGTGTCCGCCGCCCATAAGTGTGGGCTAAACCGAATGGAGAAATTATGTGTCATTATTAAAACGCACTCACAACTGAAACTGCATGTTCAGAGTCACATTGAAAGCTCTAACCTTGGACTTTCCAGTTTAAAGAGTGGTAGGAGAATCACAAGGTTACACCCGAAACTTGGTTTATTTAACGTATTTAAATTATGAAACTCTTATTTTACATATTTGTTTAATTCTAAGTGGAACACAAGTTACTGTTATAGTTACGCATTCAGTGTTGACTATGAAATTTCAAACAAACTGTTATGACCAACATACACGAAATACTGAAGTTTACTTTTAAAATAGCACATCTAATTGATTGTAGAAGAAGGAGAGATAGATAAGTGGTATGACTTTTATATTCATTTATATTTACCATTCCTTAAGAAGACAGACGGTATTCTTTTTAAAGTCTTTTCAGAACCACATAAAAGGCTTAATGAGCATAGTACCAGAGAGATGGTGATGTAAGTACAACCATCAGTACCTTTGGTCATCTAGGTTGTATTGGGGGAAGACATGCTCTTTAAATATCTACTGTATATAGTTTTCAAAGTCACAGCATATTAGCGGCTGTAGAGGTGAGAACTTGTTTTTTTTTGTTTTTTTTTTTTTATTTCGCGCAAAGCTAATAGGGCGTTAGCTGTCCCTAATTAAGCATTGTAAGACTAGAGGGAAGGCATCTAGATCACCACACACCCTCAAATCTTGGGCTACTCTTTTACCATCGAATAGTGGGATTGATCATCACAATATAACCCCACACACATAGCTGAAATGGCAAGTATGTTTGGTGCGACGGGATTTCAACCTGCGACCCTCGGATTTCGAGTCGAACGCCTTAACCCACCTGGCCATGCAGGGCCAAGTGAGTACTTAAAACGTTTTAGTGTTTTTATTTGAAAGATGCCAATATTAAACCATTTTGCCACATAACAAATGTTATGGCTCAGAAATTCTATTGTTTTCTATTTCATTGTTCAGTGTTTAGAGAAGTTAGAAATTAAATTATTAAAATTGTTCCGATTGAGAAAGTGTTAAGAAACTTAAAACTGATGTCTCAAAAGTTTAGATAAAAATAAATAATATAGTATATATTACAATATTCAGTAAATAATATAGCAGGTGACAAACTTCAACTTCTGCAACTTCTGAAAGTCGTCATAAAACTCATTCTTTGTTATTCCAAAGGTCTCCCAATAAACCTGATTCTGTTTCACGAAGTGGTGTTTAACCTTAGGAAAATATTCTGATATTTATTAGTAAGCATAAAGTTCTTCTATTATAGTGATGTAATTATACGTTCGAAATTTGGATGACAAAGTAAGAGTCAAAATAAAAAAAAATCTTCAAGGTGACCTACATCAGATTCTTGTTCTGAACTACCTCCCCTTCCCCCAATAAAAAGACCCTATACTGCTCCAGTTCGTGCAGTTTTCACCTTTCCTTCTACATCGTTCATTCTTTGAGAATGTATTTTCTTTTTCTTTTAGATAATTTCATGTTTCGTGGGTCATTCTCGCTATTGCGTCAGTTTCCAACCTTGAGCGGCCTACAAGTGTCATGTCTTCCATGAAATCATCTAGATTGTGGTTATTCCTGTTTCGATAATGCACCAACATCTTTTGAATAATACAGGTCGGGATGTTGTATTGTTTCAAAGCGATCTTATTTCCAGCGCCACGAAGCTGTTTCGACCGAATTCCCGAATTCCCGAGAGATGACATCACAAGATAACGAGCCACGTTTATTCAGACTTATCCAATTATTATTCGTGGACGTCCCAAACACTTGAAACACACAAAATTAAACCTGATCCATTTCCACACCTTTCATTCCTTTCTTACCGTTATTGTTTTCTCTCAAGGTATGTAGAAAATAAATAAATTAAAACCCACAGACTTCCTGCAGTAATAGACATGATCTGTTGTTTGGGTCGGAAATGGTTAGCGCCTATTGTAAGACTAAATACGACTTCGGGAAGAGTTGATGTACTTTCTACAAACGATTCGTTGTTGTAAGACGTTTGTAGCACGAGTAATTAGAGTGAAAGGAACAAGTGCTTATGAGTAAACAGCTGGTAGCCTTTTATGTCGGCCCGGCATGGCCTAGCGCGTAAGGCGTGCGATTCGTAATCCGAGGGTCGCGGGTTCGTGCCCGCGTCGCGCTAAACATGCTCGCCCTCCCAGCCGTGGGGGTATATAATGTGACGGTCAATCCCACTATTCGTTGGTAAAAGAGTAGCCCAAGAGTTGGCGGTGGGTGGTGATGACTAGCTGCCTTCCCTCTAGTCTTACACTGCTAAATTAGGAACGGCTAGCACAGATAGCCCTCGAGTAGCTTTGTGCGAAATTCCCAAACAAACAAACAAAGCCTTTTATGTCACTGAATTATCAGGATCTGATAAACAAACCCTAGAATCGCAGGTAATGTAAATTGCTTATAACCCGTTTGTTTGAAATAGTTAAAGAAAAAAGTGGGAGAAAGTCGAAATTTTGAAAATATTTTTAATAGAAACATTTGGAAACGTTTATCAGGTTTTGTTGAAAATTTAAAACACTAATTATATATATGAAATTATGTGAAAAAATGTTTTTTAATTGTTAAAAACCTTCACCCCACTCAAGTTACATTTTATTATATATTATTTTTAATCAAACAGGTCTCATGGGTTTCAAATCGACAGTTTCCTCTCCCTCAGTGTCTAAGCGACTTACAATGCTAATATTCGGGTGTAACACTCGTGGTTAAAACTGCTCTGGTTTCTTTGTTTGTTCGGAATTAGGTACATAAAGGACTCTCTGGGCTCTGCCCGCCACAAGTATCGAAACCTGATTCTAGATGTGTGAGACCACAGACATTCCGCTGTGCCACTGGGGTGGGGGGCACACAGCAAGCACTGATAATTCATTGTGTTGCATGAGCTTCCACAAAAATTCTACCGTGGGATAGGGTTACAAAGTAGTTTGAAGTGGATAAAAATAATTATATATATACCCTAATGAATGATATAATAATTACGTTTATTATTTTCTGGAAAACGGTAAGTGTCCCTCTTGTCTCACCCCTCGGACGCTCATGTTGTGTAGCTTATTCCTTAATAAATGAAAAAGAAAAATTGTATTGAAATAATTAAAATGACAGATTTTATTATAACATCAAGTTAGTAATGAGGTCGAGTTTAGCGTAGCGGGCTTGGGATCAAAAACACCGTCTTGTAACACAACATAAAAGGCGCTGTGCTCTTCCAATATTTGTTTTACAGTAGTTGTGTTGGCGGCTGTTTCTGATAACTGGCTGTCTTCTTACTAGCCAGCAGGAACATATGCGTGGTTATGTCTGATGTTAAGGGTTTCTAACCTAACATCTTCACGTTACTCCCATCTAACCAGAAATTTCAGAGTTCATTACTGCTAAGAACTTTTACTCGCCACAAACTTTTTATTTCACCAACTTTGAACTGAAGACAGACTTGACAATCGATTAACATCTTTAGCCAAACTATGAGCTACTCTAAGCAAATAGAGAAATTTCACCCTCATTCTTATAACGCATCCACGTCAGCAAAGTCAAAGAGAGAATTTTAACAGAAAAAGGAGTGCGAATCATGAGACTTCGGATTGATGGTATACGGCTCGCTCAATATTAGGCCACGCCCAACACAATAGAATAAATTATCTCTAAAGTTGTTGTTGTTGTTGTTTTGAATTAAGCACAAAGCTACACAATGAGTTATCTATGTTCTTCCCACCACTGGTATCGAAACCCGGTTTTCACCGTAGTAAGTCCGCAGACATGCCGCTGAGCCACTGGCGGGCATCTCTAAAGATTCTAGTTCCGAAAGCTTGACGACGTCGTGTTGAAACTTGTGATGAAATTTAACAACAAAAGCTCACGTGTGAGAACAAACAAACTTTTATGGTTTGAAGGATCAAGCTACGATATCACTGAACTAGATTCGCACTTTCGAATACTTAGAACTATTTAACTCAAATATTCGAAAAAGAAAAAAAGAAACATTTATGAAGATTGAACAGTAGTTTGTGATAAAGAATGTTTAAACATTATATTTTGACCAGTCCGAAAAGGGGTTCAGGCTGAAAATGTCATTCCAAATTTTAGGCCCGGCATGGCCAAGCGTATTAAGGAGTGCGACTCGTAATCCGAGAGTCGCGGGTTCGCATACCCGTCACGCCAAACATGCTCGCCCTCCCAGCCGTGGGGACGTTATAATGTGACGGTCACTCCCACTATTCGTTGGTAAAAGAGTAGCCCAAGAGTTGGCGTTGGATGGTGATGACTAGCTGCCTTCCCTCTAGTCTTACACTGCTAAATTAGGGATAGATAGCCCTCGAGTAGCTTTGTGTGGAATTCAAAAAACAAACAAATCCAAATTTTATTTATTAATGAACTTCCCAAAGTGCGGAGTGTGTTTTTGTAGCAGCAGTGCACAAACTGTGGATCTAAGCTTACGTAATGTGGATTTATAGGACTGTTATTCTATTATTTATCTCTAACTAGTCTACAAAAAAGGAATATAGTCAAAGATTTATTACTGATTATTATAAAAAATTATGTCTCCAATTATCGATATTTTATTATTTTGTCTTTGGTCTTAAAATGTAAAAACCTGCACCTCTTTGGGTTTTAACGATGAAAATAGGCTATTCATTAAGAAGAGAAAAGTGTACTGAACTAAGCCTAAAATACAGAAAATGTTGATTCAAAAATAAAAGAACCAAATAATTTGTTTACGAATGAAAAAAAGTTCAAGTTTACAAATATTAAAACAAATTATTAATAAAAATAGTGTTTAGAAAAGACATTCAAGTTATAATATTGTTACTATTTCTTTCAATCAACAGTGTATTGTTGATATTTATTTCATTGAACAGTAACTTTAACAAATGTAAACAATAACATTATTTTTATTTTTTTGTTTAAAGCTAAGCCTAAGGCTAGACAATGGGCCTTCTGTGCTCTGTCCACTACGGGTATCAAAATTTCTACCGTTGTAAGTCCGCAGACTTACCACGGTGCCACTAGGTGTTACTCTAAGCTTAAAAAATACCAGGTTTATAAAATAAACCAGGTGTTTCTTTCCATAAATCACACAATATGTGCTTTCATTTGTTGATGTATTTAGTTTACCTATGTGAAGGTCGAACTATTATTCTACTGATGAAGAAACCTTTTCACATAACCATTATTTTTAGTTCATGGAAACTCAATATTCAAATTTCAAAATCAAACAACACCTTTATGCCTGAAATCTAATATAAAAGAAAGAAATTCCAATAAATAATTCACTGGTCCAAGAAACCACTTGGAGAAATTATATAAGGCATTTTTTCCTTTTTTCAAATTTACCATAATTATTTTCAAAGCCTCGCATCGATAGCACAGCTGTTTCTAATTGTTTTTAACAAGACGTTCATTTCCGAATTTGATTAAGTAGGGCACTACTTAACTACCTTTTAGAGCTCAAGAAAGGGACATCTAACTGAAGGCTGTTGAAAGAATACAAACAAGGACATTGAAGGAAATAGTCCATGAAGTAGACCACAGAATATTTAATAGAACATACATATCTTACGTGATTGACTTTCGAATACTGACTTCCCCCTTTCATTTCATTGGCTTACAACTACAGTGACGTCAAGAAAAAAGTCATTTCCAGCTGCTATAAAACCTTTTAAACTCCAACAGCTAATACACTCAAACAAAGAACATCTTTCGTATCTAATATTTCTTAGCAAACTTTGAACCAACAGAAATGTTCCAGGTAAGTACACGACCTTATATGTTCTATCTGTCAGTTAATTTACGTATTGGCTAACATCTTCTCTCTAAAAGGAATTTCCCTCAAGCTAGTCAAATTGCCAAACGATTTTCAGCTAGTCTCTTAGATTTCTTTCGATTTTTAAACTTCAAATCATGAGTTGGAGGGGTAATACCTACGATTACATTGTGCATTCAACTTTCTTTCCCTGCAGTTTATAGAGTTAGAATCTGCTGAGGTTTTCGGTGCTAAGATAAAATGGATCTGTTACAAGACGCAAATATTACTATGGATACAAAAAACACATTTGTAGTGATTCACGACGCTCAACAACTTGTCTAATAACACTTATTATTTTAAAATAAAACACGGAAGAAGATAATTATCTGGTAATGTCGTCATTTCTAGTTAACTTACGATGAGATGTATATCATTGAGTGTAATATTCTGAACGAGGATATATGATGTTGTAGAATTAATGGTATATTCTTAATGGTGAAATAGACACGCAATCACTCAGAACGAAAATCTCAAGAATCATACAAGTTATTATATAGAATTATTCAGTTAACCTCTTTCAAAAGAATTGTAAAAAAAAAAATCCCGAAATTTCTGTACAATAAATTGTTCAGCTTAACGGTAGATCTGCTGCGTGACAGAAGAGCACGGGGTTTTTTCTCAGTTTTTTAGCGCGAAACTACATTAACAATTATTTGCACCTTTCGTTGGTAACAGAAACCTATATTTCAGCGTTATGAGCCGTCACGTTTTCTTCTGAGCATTTTGTAACCGTTTGTCGTTAAACGTAAACCTAAACAATGAGATATCTGTATTGTGTCCACTACGGGTATCAAATCCCGGATTTATGCGCTGTAAGACTTCAAACTTACCGTTTAGCCTGTAGGGAGCGTTCTTCTGAGACACTAGCATGCAGTCGTACTCCCCCCCCCGCAGAAAGTCATTGTTAGTCTAATTTTTCTGAAATAAACGCGTTCATTTTCATATATTTCAATAATAACGAATAATATAATTAATTTTATTCAAACACTTCAGTGAATGTGAAGGTATTCTTAATAAAATCAGTTTCTTTTTAACAATGTGAATGGAGCCTCCACCGAAAAGTCGGGATATTGTTTCTTTATTTATTTCATTTTTACTGTTTATACTTTTATAATAAATTAACCCAACTGATGCAGCGCCATATACAAACATGGCAAGTTGGGATTTTAAAATATATATTGTTTGCACACAAGAGGGCGTTGTGTACATTAATGTATTTCATTGCATCCTTGTCAATTAGCACAAACATTGATTTATTGATAGTTCGTTTTAAGAAAAAGTTTCACAACAAGATATCTGTGCCATATCTGACGCGGGGGTAAAACCATGAGTTTAATAAGACCTGAAGCATAGTGCAGAGCTGCCAGTCGAAGGCCTGTATAGATATTCAAATGTACCAATAGTACAATGATTACTATTGTTAGTACAATTACTGATTACTAAAGAGTGTGGTATCACAAAGTTTAACCCATTTTGACTTCAGCCTTGCTAAAATTGCAACGATCCAGTCTTACCAAAAAACTTAACGACTCAGTTTTACCACAGGTTGTAATATTTTCAGTCTTACCAAAAAATATAACCACTTAGTTCTACCACAAGTATTGAAACACCACACTTGTCGTTTCTCATGTTATGTATATGTTGTGAACATTGTATTCTTAAAACTGGATCATAATTTTCTCCTAGGTTAGTGAGTTAAACAATGAAATATTGAACTTAGTTCGAAAATTTAAAATAAATCATTTTATTTTACTTGTGACAACCATGTGTTACCGCGTAGTTACAGGAACTTAACGACTCAGTCCTACCACAGGTTGTAATATTTTTAGTCTTACCAAAGAATGCAACAATTTAGTCATACCAAGTTGTAATATTTTCAGTCTTACCGAAGAATGTAACAATTATTTATTTGCATGTATAGTAATATTTTCAGTATTATAAAAGAACGTAACGAATGAGTCTTAACACATGTGGTAACAACCCAGTTTTGTCAAAAGAACAGCCCAGTACTGTCTCTGTTTATTAAATACCTTTATTTATTCATTGCTAATTAGTCTACATTTTAACAAAACACTCATATTTTCCAGCATGACTGTCAGTTTATTTTACACAAACATAAAACGATAGAATTTAGACGGACAAAATTTTTTTCAAGTCACTGCCAAAACAGACGATTTTTAGAAAAACTAAAATCTTACTATTTTAAACGTCATGTTTTCTCGATCAGCGTCGTTTACAGACGATTTTTCTACGGTTCCAACTAAGTACTATAGTTATAAAAAGTAGCAGTTCTAAAAATATCTCTTCCGCCATTCAGTCATTTTAAGTTTACTATGTGTTATGAGTTTTGTTTACTCTGACAATAGAAGTGATCGAAATCTGCTAAAAATATATGAATATCAGAAATGATATCAAACTATCTCAAGGCATTTTCAGAGTTTCCGTCCCACTTTTTCAGAAACAAACGAAACAGGTCTAATAAAATAAATAACTCCGACTAATAAAAAATAACCATAAATTGTGCAAACAGAAAAAGTATTGAAATACCACTCTTGTCGTATGTCATGTTATTTATATGTTGTCAATATTGTATTATTAAAATTGGATCATAATGTTTTTCTAGTGAAGGTTAGTGGATTAAAAAATGAGATATTGAACTTAGTTATTATGCATTGTATAACATTGTATAATAAAACATATATATTAAAATTCTAGAAATCCTACCCTATGACAGGACAAAAAAAGCTTACTGCGTCATAAAAGTCTAAGAAACTCGTTTTATAATAAAACTATCAAGAAATGTACTAACCAGTAAAATATTTTCAAAAACTTATAATATAATGAAATTACAGAAAAAAACATTATATGATAAATTTGGAGTAATTTATTTTCGACTTTAATTGAAATCTAGCTGATTAATAAGACAGTGAAAATGTTATATAATCAGTCATAACAAAATTTTATGTCTCATAGAATTATAGACAATATAACCTGTATCAACAAAACAGCATTTTCTTTGTATGTTATCTATATAAATATATTACTACTTTCTGTTCTTATTCTACATAACTTCTGTTCATGTGTCAGGTACGCCAGCTGGTGAGTAATAAGATAATAAAAGATCTTATCTTCATTCATCTTCATTTCAAAAATTAAAAAATAACGACTTCTTAAGAAAATAGAATGTTCAAGATTAGATATCCACTACAGAGATCGAACATCTGCATCAACGTTTGTAGCTCTGAAGCATTGCAGAAAGTATAACGTTTATCCGAGGTCAAAGTTTAAACTCCACCCTTGTGGAAGTTAACACGACACAATACGGTCCGATTAATTATTTTTATATCACTTTTTTGATTCCATATACGAGTTGTTAATAGCACAAGGTCATGAATTATGAATACTGGCACACGAAAGGTAAGACGTTGGATTATGTTTTCTAGCACGATTACATACCTTACAAATTAATGTTTAAAAAATGTTTCATAATTACTGAGTATCCCTGATTGTAAGGCTTATCTACAGACATAAAAATTATATGTCACATGGACATAACGTAATAGAATAAAGGTTTTATAGCTAATATTTTTAAATGACGTCAAAGGGGTCAATGGATCATTATTAAAGATATCAACAGTGAACGTTGATAGAGTATGATGTGACCTCGTGGTTTTTAATACGATTTTCAAAAGGGTTCATACATTCTTTATCAAAGCTAGTAGGTCTGTGATAAACAAATCCTAAGAGACGTGATATTATATGGATTTCATAACGTTATATAGCTACTTATTGTGTGAGATTCCTAATCACTAGAACCTGTCTTTCATAACACACTATCACAGAGGCCATTGTCTTTTTAACAAAACACTCTTTTCAAACTGAAGAAACATAGATGTTTCAAACCAAGGCTATTTCAGAAAACCAGAAATTAGACCATTGATTTTATTATTCATTGTGTGAGAAACGCTCATTGGTTAATCACAGGGACGTCAACAAAACCCACACAGTCTTTGATCGTATAAAGGCCGCATATAATCAAACAAATCACACACAACCAACAGTTCTTCTAATAAATTTGTTCCATTTTCAAAGTTATCCAAATCAGGGAGAATGATTGGAGTAAGTACACGTTACATTACAACTTTCCTTTTGAGTAATGTTAACATAAATCGTATAAATAGTATTTTATTCGTTATATAGCAGTGTTAAATTAAAGATGTATTATATAGAATATAAGGACGTTGTTCATGTTAAATATTTTCATTCGTCTGTCTTTAATTCTTGCTCCAGTCTATGTTATAACTATACACAGCACTTCCTAAACCCGTTACTCAAATTTATTTTAGGCAGAGTTGAAATATGCAGAGAAATATTTTCAAAAGACACGACGTTTCGTTGCCTGTGCTAATTTTGTGTTGACTGGTACGCAATCATCAACAAACGATTCTCTGACCCAAACACGGACGACTTAGTTCAAATAACGCAATACTTATTGAAGTTTCAATATCTTAGAATCAACACTTTAAAAAAAGGTACCATGGTTTCTCTAGTCTACTTAAGGACTTCAAGAGAAAAATGATTCGTAAACAGATTCAGAAAAGACAAATGTCTTTGAATAATTTTCAGCATATTGAACAAAATTATTTTCGTTATGAACTTTTCTTTACATTCTACAGATCTTGACGGTTTTGGGATTTCTAGCTGTATGTGAAGGTGGATTCCTTGGGACAGGAGGAGGAGTGGGAGAAGGTGGAGGATTAACAGCTGGTGGACAGTTTGGTGGTGGAGGATTAGGAGTTGGTGGTTACTTTGATGGCGGAGGACTAGGAACTGGTGGACAATATGGTGGAGGAGGATTAGGAAGTCGTGGACATTTGGGAGGAGGAGGATTTGGAGCTGGTGGACACTTTGGTACTGGAGGATTTGGGACAGATGCGCAGTTAAGTGGTGGAGGATTTGATGTTGGTGGAAAGTTTGCTACTGGAGGATTAGGAAGTGGTGGACAGTTTGGCACTGGAGGATTTGGAGGTAGTGGGAAGTTTGGTACTGGAGGACTAGCAGTAAGTGGACTCTTTGGTGCTGGAGGTGGACCAGCAGACGGATTCATTAGTGGTAAACGAGGAGGAGTAAGTAATTACAATTTGATATATAGTTGTATATGTTACTTTTTCCAAAATGTGGAACCAGCGATATATATATTTTATATTATGGTGAAAATATGTATTGATATTTAGGAGAAACACTATTTTAAAGGAACTTGTTACACAATTTTTCGACTTGAGTTCCTCATCCATCAGTGTTGAAACAAATACTTTAGTCGGAAACTGAATTTGCTCACCTAATAACCATAAACTCTAGAAGGAAGTAATTTTTCCCGATTAAGAAATTAAAATGATCTGAATAATGTAAGCATCAAATTCTAATCATGACTTTAATGTGAATATTACTGTTATATGTTTTTGAATATATTTCAGTAAATCTTTGTTTAATTTGGATTTCAGTAAAATCTCATTTGATATATATTTCACTAATTCATCTCGATAAGCATATCAATAATCTCTCTACATTTATAGGTTAACTTTACATACTTAAATTTGTCTTTTGATAAACAACCCGGAAACAGTAAGGAAAAACTTTACTTTATGTTTAGAAAAAAATCGAATAAATCAAGTTAAAAGTTTAAATGAAACTTAATAGACATAAAAATAACCATGGCAATAAATAGACAAAGTGTGATATTCCTTCGTAAACCATTTGAAGAAAACTCTTGTAACCAACATAGGAACGACATTGTTTTTAATACGTATAGATATAAATTAGTTCATGCTTTTACACAGGGACGTTACGGCCAACAACCAGTGTACCCCTCAATCCCCACACCCTACTCATTTAGCTACGTTGCACCCGCCGACGGGGGTTTTAGTGCACGGCAAGAGGTTGGAGATGGATATGGTCAAGTAAGAGGAACTTACAAGCTTTCTGACCCAGATGGACGGTTTAGGAAAGTTCAATATACTGCTGGTCCTCAAGGATTCCAAGCTCAAGTATACACCAACGAACCAGGTACCAAGAGTGAAAGTCCTGCTGACGTTAATTTCCAGTCCTCTGCTCCTGTTCCACCTCCTTATTACCCACCTAGGCAACGCCCTGGACACGGAACACCTGGTGATGGTGGTGGTTATCCAAAACACCCTGTTCCAGCTAGTAGGCCTTGGCAATAACTTGGTCAATTCTATGGTATAACGTTAAGGAAATGTTTTTTGTGTATTTTATTGCTTAGCTAAATAATCAATGTTGTCGTATTTCATTAATATTTTTCCGGTTTATATATCCTGTCAATACTTCACTCGCTGTCTGCTTTTCCTCTAATATATAATTGAGGATTTTCGAAGCGAACTATCTTAAGGATCAAGCTAATCTCAGTTTTTACCTGTTATTTACTATAAACTTTGTGGATTACTGGCACTGCATGTAGGACAAGAACAAAACAAATGTGTTTTATAAATAAAAATATGTAAATAGGTGCATTTGTTGATTAATTGTTTGATTAATAACTAAATGAAATAAATAAATAAAACTAAAGTTACATTTCTTAAAGTTAATATTTGGGATTATAAACTTTGTTGACGATTTCAATACATAGATTGAAGTGTTGGATTTTATATGTTAAAAAAGGAGAAATTATTATAAGTAGAGAAGAGACACATATGAAATACCAACTCATAAGATAAATAATAAAACTCAACTGGCCACTTTGGTTTAGACGTACAAGAAACTTCTGTGATTGGGGTAACATATTGGTATTGTCAAAATCCTCGCGAACAGCTTCCAAATAAATAATGAAAGAAGATTCTTTAATCCATCTGGTCTGTAGTCCAGACTAATAAAGTTTACAGGTGTTTCTAAGGGATATTAAAGCAGGGATCAAGTTGTTAACAGTATAGTTCTAAAACATTTAAAAATATTGGCTAGGTGGCGATTAAGTTCTCCAAAAGATTAATTCTTTTGTGTATTATTTAAAGGCTTAAACCCACATTTACCACACACCAACAGGGAGCTCTGTACGAAGAAAAATATAATGGATAAAATGGTGTTCTAGGTATCAAACAAGTTATTTGATTCATTATCTGTTATGCTTCCTAAATAACATTAAATATATTTTAAAATCAGAAAGATTTAAAAATAATAAAATAAACTGTTATTGTAAATATAACATAAGAGATATTTAAGAGCAAACTTCTCTTTACGAATTACATTTTTCTTTAATGTGTTATATTAAACCTTACCTTGAGTCTGTAATACTTCATCTCATAGTGCAATATTGCAAAGTTTCATTACTAACGACCCAGTTTAACGATAGAACCAAAGGATCAAGTCCAACCTCAAATCAAAAGTACCTAGACCTAACTCATATTCTGAAGATTTAGACCTCTCTGAGATTATAACACTTCAGTCAATCAGTGATGGTAATTATTCAGTCTGTCAATTATTCAGTTCAGTTGAAGTGCGTATCAAATCAGTTCTACCACAATTTGTAACAACTCATAAAAATCCAGTCCTACCACATATCTTAACAAGCTATACATACCACAAATTGTAACGATAGTATTACCACGTTAAAAGATAAAAAGATAGTCCTTCTACAAATTGTAGCAATAAATAACAATCCAGTCCCACCACAAATTGTTACGACTAGTCCTAACACAGATCGTAACGATTCAGACTTAACACAGAATTATATGTGATAAATATACATAGCAATACATAATGAGTTTTTGGATATAATATTACAAGTTTAATAGCACATGGTTTGTAACTTGAAGTTTTAAATAATCTAAAACTGTTATGTAAAATTTTGAAATATTACATTTTCTTGTTTATACACAGAAAACGATATAATATGGGTCGAAAAAAGCATGTAACCAGTGTAATTAACAGTGCTATATGTATGACACAAGTATAGGAACTGTTCTTTTGAAACCAAATTTGAAGTATAGGTTTCATCATCGTAAGAGAATCTTTTGAATTTATTGGATATAATTATCTATATGATAAAACTATATATAAAACATAACTATTTATATGATAATACTAGTTATAAAACATTATTATTCCCGTATGATAACACTATATATAAAATATAATCAACTGTGATTACACTCTATAAAAGACATTACTATCTATCTGATATGACTATATGTGAAACTTAATTTGTTATAAGTCCTTTGAGCGGACAGTGATATATGTAGGGACTTACAATGCTAAAATACGGAGTTCGATTCCTTATGGTATACACATGAAATAACTTAACATGACTTTGCTCTAAAATAAACAGAGAAAGTATAATACAGAAATATTACAAACGTGCAACATAATCATATTCAACAAATAATATACCAGTATATATATATGTAGGGGAAACTTATTATAGAGTTAAATTGTAGAAAACTTACTAAATAAATATTTCTATAATTTACTTTAAAAACTTACTGTATAATGAAAAGTAGTAAACATATTATATATAGTCAAAACTGAAGTGAACATTTCACATGATAACATTGTACACAACCTGCTTATTACTGTATAATAAGCATTCCAAAAACATGGTTTGTAATTTTTGAAAGCTTTATTTCTTAAATAAGACACTTTTTATGAATTCAAAATTAGTGACAATCATAAAAGTTTTTCCTGTGAAATTGTTGTTAATAACTGATCTTTTCAAACAGTGAATAAAACTATATTTACTGACTTTAAAATATGAAACACTCCCAAACTTTTCATTGTACTTCTCAACTATGGAGCTAACAGGATCTGCCCTGCAGTGGATCAGCGGCAAGTCTACGGAGTAGTTAGCATCTGTTTTCCATACCTTTTAGAGATTCCCCAACGGTACAGCGGTAAGACTGCGGATTTACAACGCAAAAATTTTGGTTTCGATTGTCCTCGGAGGACACTGCAGATAGCCCAATGTGGCTTTTCATTGTCCACACACACACATGCACCTTTGGGGGACACAGCATAGATTGTCTATTGTTTAGTTTTGTGCTTAAGAAAAGAAAATAAACAAATCTCTGGATTCTATTTTACTTTTGTCTAATTTTGTATATTGCAATACCATAATTTATCTGTACTCTGTTCACTGGAGGCATTGAACGGCGAAATTAGCCTATGAAAACCAGTCGTACATCGTTGAATTGCAACTAACTCGTTACAGTACCGTTAGGCTAATCATTTCTATGTGCGTTTCCTCATTCTACAAGTTGTTAAATAGCATAATGTCATAAAATATGAATTAATCATGTTGACAAATGTAGTTATTTCGTCACACAAAAGAAAAGACGTTGGATTACGTTTTGTAGTACGAAACAGAACATTTAAGAAAGGATAAGTTATTAGAAAATAAAGTATCACGAGATCACTCGTTTCAGCTAAATAAATGATAATTATATATATATGTATCACGAATTTAACATAAAGAAAACGATAAGTGCCGAATAATATGACTTTGATGTCAAAAATAAAGGAATTCATATTTTAAATAAGAAAATCGCACGTTACTTGTATTAATATTTGATCTCAAGATAGTAACAAGACGTAAGAAAAGTGTGATATGTTATTTAAAAAACATAATAGAACCGTCATAAACTTTCCTTCTAAGTAATGTTAGCAAGAATCATATAAATAGTATTTTATTCCTTATATAGTAGTGTTAAATTAGTGATGTATAATATAAAAGATATAAGGACGTTTTTCACATTAAAGATTTTTATTATTTTATCTTTAATTTTACTCCTGCCTGTGTAATAACTTTACATATTAGTTCCTAAATTGTTAAAGTAATTTTTTCGTAAAGAAGATTTAAAATATACAGAAAAATGTTCTCAAAAGATACAACGTTTCGATGTCTGTGTTGATCAGGAACTGGTGGTCGCTTTGACACGTTCGGTGGTAGAGGATTCATTACATTCATTCATTTATTCACTACTCGATTCCATCAAGGAACATAGGACCGCAATCGCTTGCGGATTCTTCAACAGGTATTGAAGTGAGTAGGTTGTTAGCCCACTGCACCGAGCTGTCCCTAATTTAGAAGTGTAAGACTAGAGGGAAGGCAGCTAGTCATCACCACCCACCACCAACTCTTGGGCTACTCTTTTACCACCGAATAATGGGATTGACCGTCACATTATATCGCCCCCACGGCTGGGAGGGCGAGCATGTTTAATGCGACCGGGATTCGAACCCGTGACCCTCGGATAACGAGTCGCACGCCTTACGCGCTTGGCCATGCCGGGCCCTGGTGGAGGATTATGAACTGGTAAACATTTTGGTGGAGGAGGATTAGCAGTAAGAGGACTCTTTGGTGCTGAAGGTGAACCAGCAGACGAATTCATTAGTGGTGGATGAGGAGTTGTAAATAATTACAATTTGATATATAGTTGTATATGTTACTCTTTTCAAAATGTGGAAACAGCAATATATGTATTTATATATTCGCGAAAAAATATATTGATATTTAGAAGAAACACCATTTTAAAGGAATTTGTCACACAATTTATCGACTTTAGTTCTCCATTCATCATTGTTGAAACAAATACTAGAAGAAAGTAATTCTTCCCGATTAAGAAATTAAAATGGTCTGTATAATGTAATCACCAAACTCCAATGATGACTTTAATTTGAATATTACTGTTATATGTTTTTGAATATATCTCAGTAAATCTTTGCTTAATTTGGATTTCCCTAAAATTTCCTGTGATATAGGTTTCATTAATTCATCTCGATAACCATATCACTAATCCTTCCACATTCATAGGTTATCTTTACATACTTAAATTCGTATAATGATAAACAATCCGAAAGCAGTAAGAAAACACTCTACTTTATATTTAGAAATAATCGAGTAAATCAAGTTAACATTTTAAATAAAACTTAATAGACATAAAAATAACCATAGCAATAAATAGACAACGTATCATATTCCTTCGTAGACCATTTGAAGAAAACGCTTGTAACGAACATAGAAACGACAATATTTTTAATACGTATAGATATAAATTAGTTCATGCTTTTACACAGAAACATTACGGCCAACAACCAGTGTACCCCTGAATCCCCACACCCCACTCATTTAGCTACGTTGCACCCGCCGACGGGGGGTTTTAGTGCACAACAGGATATTGGAGATGGATACGGTCAAGTAAGAGAAACTTACAAGCTTTCTGACCCAGATGGACGGTTTAGCTCCTCAAGGATTCCAAGCTCAAGTATACACCAACGAACCAGGCACCAAAGTGAAATTCCTGCTCAAGTCAACTTCCAGTCCTCTGCTCCTGCTCCACCTCCTTATTACCCACCAGGGCACGCCAGAGATACGGAACCCCTGGTGGTGATAGTTATTCAATGTACCTTGATCCAGCTAGCTGACCTTGGCAATAACTTGGTCAATTCTATATCATAACGTTGTGAAAATGTTTTTGCGTATTTTCTTGCTTAGCTAATTAATCAATGTTGTCCTATTTGATTAACATTTTACCAGTTTATATATCCTGTCAATACTTCACTCGCTGTCTGCTTTTACTTTAATATATAATTGAGGATTTTCGAAACAAAATATCTTAAAGATCAAGCTAACCTGTTTTTACCTGTTATTTACTATAAACTTTGTGGATTAATTACACTGCACGTAGGACAAGAACAAAACAAATGTGTTTCATAAATAAAAATATGTAAATAGGTGTATTTGTTGATTATTTGTGTGATAAATGATAAAACCCAACTGGCCAGTTTATTTTAGACGTACAATAAACTTGTGTCTTTGGAGTACCATATTGGTTTGTAAAAATACTCCAGAACGTTTTCCAAACAAATAATGAACGAAGATTATTTAACCTATCCGGTCTGTAGTCCAAAAAAATAAAGTTTATAGGTGTTCCTGAGGGATATTAAAGCAGGGATCAAGTTGTTCACAATATAGTTCTAAAACATTTTAGAAATATTGGCTAGATAGCGGTTATATACTCCATAAGATTTTTTTTATTCGTTTATTATTTAAACCTGATGAGCTCTCATTTACCACACAGCCATCAGGGAGCTCTTTACGAAGGTAAAGTGGTGTTCCAGGCATCAAATAAGTTTCTCTGTCTGTTATGTTTTCTAAATAACAGATATCACAATATATTAGGTTATACAGTTTTATTTAAAGCAAAGCTAAACTTCCTTTATGAAAACTTAAACTAAATAAGATTTTGAAACTAAGATTCTTAAAATTGTGCAATGATAAATCGCTTTATTAAAAAAATTACAATCAGAACAAAATTAGAAACATTTTCGTGTTCAATAATTTCGTGAAACAGTAGATTTAAGAAACATTTGAAGTGCAGAGATGAAGAAACCGAACGTTTCACGCGATAATCGTTGGTCTGCTGAGTTGAAAATGATAACGTCCATAGTTCGATCCCTTCTTATGTATCTGTTCAAATCAATAACACTAATTATGTTTATATTTCAGCTTTTTTCTTTTTAATTAACTTGTAATACTAAACTTTCACGATAATAAAATAAAATAAAATATTATTCCAAATGTAACATAATAGATATTTAAAGAGGAATTTTTCTGCAAAAATTATATTTTTCTCTTCCGTGTGATATTAAATCTTACATTAAGTCTGTTATTCTTAATATAATAGATCCGCGGATGGGACAGCGATAAGTCTAGGGATTTACAACGCTGAAATCAGGAGCTCAATTTCCCTCAGTGGATACAGCAAATAGCCCGATGTGGCTTTGTTATAGTAAAACACACACTCCGCTAGTAGTGTGGGGCCCGGCATGGCCAAGCGCGTTGAGGCGTGCGACTCGTAATCCGAGGGTCGCGGGTTCGCATCCCCGTCGCGCCACATATGCTCGCCCTTTCAGCCGTGGGTGCGTTATAATGTGTCGGTCAATCCCACTATTCGTTGGTAAAAGAGTAGCCCAAGAGTTGGCGGTGGGTGGTGATGACTAGCTGCCTTCCCTCTAGTCTTACACTGCTAAATTAGGGACGGCTAGCACCGATAGCCCTCAAGTAGCTTTGTGCGAAATTCAAACAAAACTAAACTTTTATTCAGTAAATATATGACAAAAGTTTTATTTTAGTTTTTAAATGTTGCTTTACTTTATTGCTTGTAACTGAGGCTTAGGGCGACTAGCACAGACAGCTCTCGCGTAGCTTTGTGCGAATTTCAAAAACAAACTAATAGTGTGATATTACAAACTTTTTTTCCTAATGATCCAGATTCAAAACAGAAATAAAGGTTCACGTCCTACCCCAAATCGTAAGGACGTAGACCTAACAGAGATTCTAAAGATCTAGTCCTCCCTGAGATCATAACAATTCAGTCAACCAATGACGCTAATTATTCAGTCTACCAAGATCGTATTCTTTCAGTTCTGTCGAAGAAAGTATCGAACCAGTCCTACCACAAACTGTAACGATGGATAACAATCCAGTCCTACCACATATGCTGACGAGCTTTTCCTGCCACATTTTATAACGATTGAGAGTAATGCAGTCCTACCACACATTTTAATGAGTTAGTCTTACCACAGATCGTAACGATGTCGAGAAAGAGCCAACGTAACGAACAAATTTAAAATTATTTTTCATGTGATCCAGGTTTTAACAGTGACCTAGACCTTTGTCTTCTGTATATAATTTAAGGAACAACCAATTGAAATTGTTCATAACCTTTAAAAACACTGATTCTGAAAGATAAAAGACACAACTCTGGTGATTTAAATGAAATAATAAAAACCATAAGTTGAAGTAACTAAATATCACAGTGAGGTTTAGCATTTCAGTTTTAACGGAGGAGTTTTTTCTAATTCCTTTTTGCAGTGAAAATTAAAGAATGAATAGAAATAGTACAAATTTATTATAAAGTTTGTCATGTGTTTCATATTTTGTGAATACTAAGTTGTGAATTGTAAATAATACGTTGAATTATTTTAAGATGAAAGTAATACAGTGTAGGTTATTTATATTTTCACTAACAATATGTTATCGTAATATATTCCGATAAAACTGTTGTCCAAATACGTATTTCAATACTGTTTTATACCTAAGTTCACACCCTTTCCTTGAACAAGACAGCTATCTTTTCTATATATGTGACACTAGTTCCTATGGTGATCGTAATCGCGCGTTCTGATCTCCGTCACACCAAACATGCTCGCCCTTTCAGCCGTGAGGGTGTTATAACGTGACATTTAATCCAACAATAGCTGGTAAAATATTAGCCCAATAGTTGACGTATCATTTGAATCTTTACCCTTTTTACGTTTATAATTACCAGTTTCATTAAACGTTTTAAAGACTTTAAGTTGCATGATCTGTTAACGATAACATATGTATACCCAGGTAGGAACTGTAACGATAGATGAAATAAGGTTCGTGAGGAATAACATTATTTCTACTGCGATGAACCTTTATCGAGTCATCCACGTGTTCTGTTTTCCACCCTATGGTTAAGTCTCGTCGATGTCTGCTATCGTATTTTATTTGATTTTCATTGAGACAAAAGCATATTTTCTGTTGTCATTTTGAGGTCTCATTTCATTTGGCTATTTCACCTACCGTTAGCGGCATTTGTATCGTTTGATCTGCAGTGCAGTGATTGCGATAAACAAAATGGCAGCACTTTTCCTTCGTTCTCTTAACGTGTGAATTTATATCTACGAACTGCCATCGACACGAAGTTGTTTTTCTTTCTGTTTCACAGGAAACAGCACGCTTATAACTGCCTGTTCGTTTGTTAAGTTTTGCTCAAAGCTGCTCAGGTTCCTAATTTAGCAGTGTAAGACTAGAGGAAAGGCAACTAGTCATCACCACCCACCGCCAACTCTTTTACCAACGAATAGTGGGATTAACCGTCACGACTGAAAGGGTGAGCATGTTTGGTGCGACCAGGATTGGAACCCGCGACTCTCAGATTACGAGTCGAACGCCTTAACACGCTTAGTCATGCCGGGAAGACAAGAGAGAAGACAGTAAGTCAACACTACCTACTACCACCTTTTGATCTACTTTTAATCAAATATTTGGATTTCACCACTACTCTTATCACGCGCCCACAAGTAGAAGAGTTGAGCGCCCTAAACACAGTAAGATTCACTTTATCAATCTGACATTTTTTAATTACACATATTTTCGTGTTGTTACTTTTTTTATAAATATCATTAATAATTGTTGTGTTTCTTGTGTTTGTAGGATCTTTAAAGATCCTACGTTACTGACACGATAACTGGCCTTTATACACTTTTGACATTGAAACAACAACAAGTAGTTTATTGGTGTATTTTCTACATGAATGACACGTATTCGACACATGAGCTAAATAGACGGTTCGAAAAATTGATAGTTCAGAAATAATTTTCTGAGGTTTCTCGTTCTGGGTTATTTCAGAGCAAAAACACTTTAGAATATATGCTGTGCCTACCGAGGAAAATCAAATCCCAGATTTTAGCGTTGTAAGTCCGCAGGCTTACCACTGTCCAATAAAAGGTACGAAATAATTTAGAACTTCCTATTTAATGAAGGGCACGCAGTCAGCAGTATCCGCCGCCCATAAGTGTGGGCTAAACCGAATAGAGGAATTATGTGTCATTATTAAAACACACTCACAACTGAAACTGCATGTTCAGCGTCACATTAAAAGCTCTAACCTTGGACTTTCTAGTTTAAAGAGTGGTAGGATGATCACTAGGTTACACCCAAAACTTGATTTATTTAACGTATTTAAATTATGAAACTCTTATTTTACGTATTTGTTTAATTTTAGTGGAACACAAGTTACTGTTATAGTTACGCATTCAGTGTTGACTATGAAATTTCAAACAAACTGTTATGACCAACATACACGAAATACTGAAGTTTACTTTTAAAATAACACATCTAATTGTTTGTAGAAGAAGGACAGACAGATAAGTGGAAATACTTTAGTATACATTTATATCTATCATTCCTCACGAAGACAGATAGTATTCTTTCTGAAGGTTTTTTAGTACCACATATAAGGCTTAATGAGCATACTACCAGACACATTGTAATGTGACTAGAATCCTCAGTATTATTGGTTATGATGGGGGAAGACATGCTCTTTAAATATCTACTGTAAAATAGTTGTCAAAATTACAGCATATTAGCGTCTGTAGAAGCGAGAACTTAAAACGTTTCAGTGTTTTTATTTGAAAGATGTCAATATTAAAATATCTTGCCACATGACAAACGTTGTGGCTCAGAAATTCTATTGTTTTCTATTTTATAGTTGAGTGAAGTTAGAACTTATATAATTAAAGTTGTTCCGATTGAGAAAGGGTTAAAAAATTTAAGACTGATGTCTCAAAAGTTTAGATACAAATAAATAATATAGTATATATTACAAAATTCAGTAAATAATGTAGCAGGTGACAAACTTCAACTTCTGCAACTTCTGAAGGTCGTCATAAAACTCATTCTTTGTTATTCCAAAGGTCTCCCAATAAACCTGATTCTGTTTCACGAAGTGGTGTTTAACCTTAGGAAAATATTCTGATATTTATTAGTAAGCATAAAGTTCTTCTATTATAGTGACGTAATTATACATTCAAAATTAGGATGACAAAGTAAGAGTCAAAATTTTAAAAAATCTTCAAGGTGACCTACATTAGGTTCTTGTTCTGAACTACTTCCAATAAAAAGGCCCAATACTGCTCCAGTTCGTGCAGTCTTCACCTTTCTTTCCACATAGTACATTCTTTGAGAATGTATTTTCTTTTTCTTTCAAATAATTTCATGTTTCGTGGGTCATTCTCGCTATTGCGTCAGTTTCCAACCTTGAGCGGCCTGCAAGTGTCATGTCTTCCATGAAATCATCTAGATTGTGGTTATTCCTGTTTCGATAATTCACCAACATTTTTTGAATAGTACAGGTCGGGATGTTGTATTCTTTCAAAGCGATCTCATTTCCAGCGACACGAAGCTGTTTTGACCGAATTCCCGAGCGATGACATCACAAGATAACGAGCCACGTTTATTCAGACTTATCCAATTATTATTCGTGGACGTCCCAAACACTTGAAACACACAAAATTAAACCTGATCCATTTCCACACCTTTCATTCCTTTCTTACCGTTATTGTTTTCTCTCAAGGTATGTAGAAAATAAATAAATTAAAACCCACAGACTTCCTGCAGTAATAGACATGATCTGTTGTTTGGGTCGGAAAAGGTTAGCGCCTATTGTAAGACTAAATACGACTTCGGGAAGAGTTGATCCACTTTCTACAAACGATTCGTTGTTGTAAGACGTTTGTGACGCGAGTAATTTGAATAAAAGTAACAAGTGCTTATGAGTAAACAGCTGGTAGCCTTTTAAGGCACTGAAATATCAGGATCTGATAAACAAGCCCTAGAATCGGAGGTAATGTTAATTGCTCATAACCCGTTTGTTTGAAATAATTAAAGAAAAAAAAAGAAGGAAGGGACTAAGTCGAAATTTTGAAGATAATTTTTAATAGAAACATTTGGAAACGTTTATCAGGTTTTGTTGAACATTTAAAACACAAATTTTATATATGAAATTATATGAAAAAATGTTTTATTAATTGTTAAAAACCTTCACCTCACTCAAGTTACATTTTATTATATATTATTTTTAATCAAACAGGTCTCATGGGTTTCAAATCGACAGTCCCCTCTCCGTCAATGTCTAATCGGCTTACAAAGCTAATATTGAGGTGCAACACCCGTGGTTAAAACTGCACTAACTCGTTTCTTTTTTGGTAATTTAGCACAAAGTTAAATCAAGGACTCTCTGTAATCTGAGTGCCACGTGTATGGAAACTTGGTTTTAGATGTGTGAGCCCGTAGACATGCAACTGTGGCACTGAGGGACACGCAGCAAACACTGATAACTAGTCCGCAGATTTTCCGCTGTGCTACTAGAGAGCATACAGCAAGCATTGATCACTCATTGCGTAGCATGAGTTTCCGCAAACATTTATCGGGGGGTGGAGATATAAAGTAGTGTGAAGTGGAAAAATTAATCACGTACATATCCTTATGAATAAATTTATAATTACGTTTCTTATTTTTTTGCCTCACCGCTCGGACGCTCATGTTGTGAAGCTAAGTTAGTAATGAGGCCGAATTTTGCGTGGCGAGCTTCGGATCGAAAAGACCAACTTGTGACACATCATACAAAGCGCTCTGCACTTCAGTTATTTGTTTTACAACAGTTGTGTAGATGGTTGTTTCTGCTTACTGGCTATTTTCTTACTAGCCAGCAGTAACATATGCATAGTTATGACTAATGTTAAGGGTCTCTAACCTAGGATCTTAGACCAAGTTACTCCCATCTTACCAGAAATTTCAGAGTTCATTACTGCTAGGAACTTTCACTCGCTACAAATTTTACACTTTTTGTTTCAACAACTTTGAATTGATTACAGACTTGGCAATCAAGTAACAACATCCTTATGAGCTACTCCAAGCAGAAAAGAGGAATTTCACTCTCATTCTCATTACGCATCCATGTCAGCAAAGTCAGAGAGCGAATTTTAATAGAAATGGACGTGCGAATCATAAGACTTCGGATTCAAGTCATATGGCTCGCTCAATAATAGTCCACGCCCAACTCAGATTTTTTTTTTAATTATTTATCTCTAAACAATGTAGTTTGATAAGCCTGACGACATCGTGTTGAAATTTGTGAAGAAACTTAACAACAACAATTCACGTGTGAAAACAAACAAACTTTTGTGGGTCTATAAGAGTCCAGGATTAGCGTGTTGAACTGCAAATCGCAAAATTCAAGGTTCAAGATACGATATAACTGAACAAGGTTTGCACTTTCGAATACGTAGAACTATTCAGCTCAAAGAATCGAAAAAGATAGAAAAAAAGACATTTATAGAGACTAAACAGTAGTTTGTAATAAGGAATGTCTGAACATTATATTTTGATCTGTCCGAAAAGGGGTTCAGGCTGAAAATGTCATTCCAAATTTCAGTTATTAACGAACCTCCGTCCCCAAAGTGCGGATTGTGTTTTTGTAACAGCAGTGCACAAACTCTGGATCTAAGAACAACCTAACTTACGTATATGTGGATTTATTTAACTCTTGTTCCATTCTTTACCTGTAAGTTACTCTGAGAAAAGTAATATAGTCAAAGATTTATTATTTATTATAATAAAAAAATTGTCTCCAGTGAACAATATTTCATTATTTTATCTTTTTCTTTGTTCTTAAATGGAAATAGCTGCGCCCCTTTGGGTTTTACTGATGAAAATCGGTCATTCATTGAGCGCAGAAAAGTGTACTGAGCTAAGCCTAAACTGCATTAAATGTGGATTCAAAATAAAAGAACCAAACACTTATTTTACGGATGACAATATATTCAAGTTTACAAATATTAAAACAAATTATTCATAAAAATAGTATTTAGAAAAGACATTGAAGTTATAATCTTGTTAGTATTTGTTTCAATCAACAGTGTATTGTTGATATTTAATTCAATCAAAAGTAACTCTAACAAATATTAACAGTAATATTATTCTTAGTTTATTGTTTAAAGCTAAGCCCAAAGCTAAACAATGGGCCTTCTGGGCTCTGTCTACTACGGGTATTAAAATCCTGTTTCTAGCGTTTAAGTCCGGAGACTTACCGTGGTGCCACTAGTGGTTTATTCTAAGCTTAAAAAATACTAAGTTTTTAAAATAACATTCCTTTCATCTAGTTTATTCTTAGATTCATGGAAAAAATTAGAAATAAACTTTACTGACGAATTAAATTAGACTGAAATAAATAATTATTTGTGTCACGTATAATGAAGGACGTTACTAAAAAATTACGAAAGTTTAACGACTTCTATTTACAGTTGTTCAAGAACACGTTTATAAGTCACAACAGGTGTCTCTTTCCCTGAATTACACTGTAGGTGCTTTTATTTGTTGATGTATCTAGTTTAGCAATGCTGAAGGTCGAACTACTATTCTACTGGTGAAGAAACCTTTTCAAATAACCTGTATTTTTAGTTTAAAGAAATTAAATATCCAAAGTTCAAAATCAAACAATACTTTTATGTCCGAAACCTAACAAAAATATATAATTTCCAATGAATAATTCACCGGTTAAAGTAATCACTTGGAGAAATTATGTAAGTTTCTTTTTCTTGTTTCAAATTTATCATAATTGTTTCTAAGCCGCGCTTTGATAGCACAGCGTTCCCTAATTGTTTATAATAAGACTTCAATTTCCGAATTCAATAAAAGAGGACCCTTTTTTCAGTTAACTGCTTCTTAGAGCTGAAGAAAGTGACGTCTAAACTCGAGACAGTTGAAAGAATACGGGGAAGGACATTGAAGAAAATAGCTCATGAAGTAGACCACAGAAATACCTGACCTTTAATTGATAAAACATATCTTACGTGATTGACATTCGAATTCTGACTTCCACCTTTCATGTCATTGGCTTACAACTACAGTGACGTCAAGAAAGAAGTCATTTCTAGCTGCTATAAAAGCTTATAAACTCCAATAGGTTATACATTCAACCAAAGAACTACTTTCGTATCTTTTTTAGCAAACTTCGAACCAACAAAAATGTTCCAGGCAAGTACACGATCCTATATATTCCATCTGTCGGTTAACTTAAGCATTGGCGAACACCTTCTCTCTAAAGGGAGTTTTTCTTGGGCTAGTCAAATCGCCAATCTAACATCAGAACATCTTTTACATTTCTCTGAATTCTTAGACTTCATATCTTATGTTGCTTAGTTAAACGTTTTTATATGTACCAAGATATTATTGTTAATATGTTTTAGCGCAAAGCCACAGAATGACAACCTGCTCTCTCTTCACAGTGAGGAATCGTACACCGAATTATAGAATTATAAGTCCGTCACCTTATTGCCGATCCACAAGAAAGTTTCTATTAATCAGTATGTTATTAGTAAACAGTTTAAACAAAATAATATATCCATTTACAACCCTGATGATGACTTAAAAAACAGCGTTATATTATTGAGTTACAGGATCCATTCTAAACATTTGCAACACCATATTGAATTAGAGGATCCATTTTAAACGATAGCAACATTATGCTGAGTCACAGAATCAATTTTAAACATTAGCAACACTATCCTAAGTTACAGGATCCATTTCAAAACAATAAAAACATTATATTGAATTAAGGTATCCATTTGAAACAATAGCAACACTGCGTTCAGGTTTTGTTTGTGACAGTTAACTATGAATATAAAAAGAAAATATGATTTCAGAAGAATGTCTCGCCCCACCTAGCATACTTAGCGGTTTTAACATAACTGCTTATGTCAGTATAGAATTGAAACATAGTTATAGATGGGGCTCCACATCCTCTAGACCAAGTTAATAAATTTTTACGTAGTTATTCATCTTCAAAATTATTAAGTTTCAAAAGTTGTTCGAATTACTAATAGTTGTTTTCTTAACTGGTCCTGATTTCTAACATTACATTTTGATCATTATTTCCTGGCTGTTTTTCATGCCTGAAGCCGGATACATTGGTGGAGGAGGAGGTGGTGTGGGTGGATTCATTGGTGCTTGAGGGGGAGGTGTAGAAGGAAACTATATAAACCTGGTTCCTGTCCAGACTGTAAATTATACATCATTTTAGTTGATATTATTTGTGTGCAATTAACCTAATGAAGTCAATGAGGAAATGTGAATGTTTGAAATCACACTTAAACAGAGATAAAGTTTAGTATTTTACTGACAACGATAAACAACATTGATAAGTTTTAACGTTTCGATGATGTACACGTTTAAGAAAACAAAATGTCAAATATAAACCAAACACAAATACATGAGCTGAAGTATGAACGTAATTTACTGGTATAAAATAATATACTTATCGAACGACTATCGCACTGTAATGTATGATTTATCTTTTTCATTTCTACAAATACAGGGAACTACTGGTGGCGATGATCAACAACCAGTGTATCCTTCCATTCCGTCACCTTATTCTTTCGGTTACGTCACTCCTGCTATTGGCGGGTTTAGCGCGCACCAGAAACCTGCAGACTGAATACGGTCAGGTAAGAGGATCCTACAAACTTTCTGATGCAGATGGACGCCAGAGGAAGGTTCAGTACGTTGCAGGTCCTCAAGGATACCAAGCTCACGTCTACACCAACGAACCTGGTACCAAAAGCGAGAACCCTGCTGACATCGATTTCCAGTCCTCTGCTCCTGTTCCTCCTCCTTACTACCCACCCAGGCAACATTCTGGCTCTGGGGCTGCTGTTGGATATGGTCATCAAAAACACATTGCTGTTCCAGCTAGTGGACCCTGGCAGTAACATACATAATTGTTTAAGATATTTTGAAAAGCTTGATAGACGAAACTTGTATATGTTATTGTTTAATGTTTCAATACCTAGTTTTTTTCTTCTACATTATACGTCTATAAGTATTTAGTTTGTACAGTTAGAATCTTTTGGTGGTTGAATCCAAATGTCAATAAAGATTGTCCTATATATTATTGAAACTTTTCTAGTGTCCTGACTATTGTATAGTAGGGCGGTTAAACAACAAACAAATTTGTTTCCAAATAAATTTGTCTCATATAAATTAAACTGAGAGTCATGATGATTTTCAACAATATTAACACTATATTGTAAATATTGTTTTTTTTAGTCTTAGTGAAATATCTTTATTCGAAAACATTTGATTTTACTGTTGTATGCTTCACAACTTCTTCGTGATCAAAATAAATTGTAGAACTATTTGTTTGTTTGCTTATTAAGCAAGAGGCTACGGAACCCAGTTTTTAGCTCTAAAAATGACCAAGTCGTTAGGGTGTTCGAATGGTGTTCCAATAACCACTACACCAAAAATGCCCAGTCCTTTCAGCTGTGAGGGCGTTATTATGTGATGTCAATTCTACTATTCGTTGCAAAAAGAGCAAGCCATGAGTTGGCGTTGAATGGTAATGACTAGCTGCCTTCCCTTTTGTATTACACTGCTAAATTAGGCACGGCTATCGCAGATAGCCCTCGTATAGTTTTGCGCTGCATTCGAAACAAACAGAGAACCAAGTTACAAATAGCTATCCTTCGGTGCTCTTGTCACCGTTGATATCGAAACCCAAATTTTAACGTTATAAACCCTTTACCCCTACTGATCGATCGGAAGTCAAACATAATCTTTGGAAAGAGTCATTAATCATTCAACTAAACATAAAAACAAGCCAAGGGAAAATCTCTGTATATAAATAGAAAGACAAGTGAGAGATAACTGGAGATGATACATCAATACTTTTAATAATGTATCGTACATTAATTTTTGTCTAAATTTTTTCTAATCTCCTGCTTTACGACTTTCTTGGTAACGGAGTTACTGATAACATAAAAGCTATAATAAAACATTTCGACTTTTTATTCTAATTTCGCTTAGATTTACCTAGGACCATTTATGTTAGCCATCTTTAATTCTGAACATAAAGACCGGCAGGAGTAGCAGCTCAGGAAACACATTTACTAACAGCAAATAGGCTACTCATATAGGGATTTGACAAACATTGTCAAATGTTTTACTCTTGTAACACACTCACGGCCCTAAAATGTGAAGCAGGAATTTACAACAAAACAACACGAACCGTAGAGCATCGGGTTCAAGATTTGAAACGCTAAACATAAACCCACGTGGACCCTATTAAAATTATCGAAACAACTAACATTAATATTTGTTTTACTCACAGAAATTCTTGCTGTAGTTTTAGTATTTTATATGAACATGGTGGAGAGTTAGCAAGCTTTAACCATTGTTCTATGTTATAATATATGTTGTTTTGTGCTCTTTTTGTTTTGTTGCTAATTGTTTGAATGTTTATTTGTAATATAATTGTCAGATTTCGTAGACGGAATAAAATATGTGGGTTTCTCTGTTGCCATTGTCTTTAGGACGTACCAGCAGATTGTAGAAAGTTATGTATTGTTTATACACTGCCATAATGTTTACCAATTAGCATCTTATTTCTCTTGGTTATCTCTCCCCACTCTACCTCAATTCTGTAGACGTACGCACACAAAGTTGTTATCGCTGTCTGGAAACACGGTAATTGTTTGTTGTTCACAATAAAATTAGAGAATGGGCTATATGTGCTCTGTCCACCACGGGTATCAAAACCTCTTT
The DNA here is from genome assembly GCF_004210375.1 of Tachypleus tridentatus. NCBI lineage: Eukaryota > Metazoa > Arthropoda > Merostomata > Xiphosura > Limulidae > Tachypleus > Tachypleus tridentatus. Next base: position 166,313,519 of record NC_134831.1, on the reverse strand, counting down.
TCTAGCATTGTAAATCCACAGACCTTTCGCTGTGACACTGGAGAGGTGACACACAGTCATCAAGTTAATTAACCAAAAATGGGCCCGGCATGGCCAGGTGGTTAAGGCACTCTTCTCGTAATCCGATGGTCGCGGGTTCGAATCCCAGTCACACCAAACATGCTCGCCCTTTCAGCCGTGGGGCGTTATAATGTGGCGGTCAGTCCCTCTATGTGTTGGTAAGAAAGTAGTCCAAGAGTTGGCGGTGGGTGGTGATGACTAGCTGCATTCCCTCTAGTCTTACAATGGTAAATTAGGGACGGGTAGCGCAGATATCTCTCGTGTAGCTTTGCGCGAAATTCAAAACAAACAAACAAAGCAAAAATGTTCATATGTAGGTTATCCCATCTGGTTGCTTACAGAATAAACACAGACTAAATTTGATGAGTTGGGCATAATAATACTATTACGTTATGTCTACATCTTTCTTTCCCTACAGTTTATAAAGTTAGGAACACCTGAGGTCTTTGCTTCTAAAATAAAATGGATCTGTTACAAGACACAGATGTTACTATGGGTATGAAAAACACGTTTGTAGTGATTCACGACGTTCAACAACTTGTCTAATAACATTTATTATTTTAGTATAAAACACCAAAGAAAATTATTATCCAGTAATATCGTCATTTCTTGTTAAGTTAGGATTAAATGTTTGTCATTCAGTGTAATATTCTGAACGAGGATATCTGATGTAGTAGAATTAATGGTTTATTCTTTATGGTGAAATAGACAAATAATCATTCGGAGTGAAAAAATCGAAAAAGTAACAAAAGTTATTATGTAGGCTTACGTCACTTAACCTCGTTATAAAAATTGCAGAAAAAAAATCAAGAAAACTCTATAGATTAAATTGTTCAGACTAACAGTTGATCTGTTGCGTGACAGAAGAGCACGGGATTTATTTCTTAGTTGATTAGCGCGAAACTATATAATCAGCTATTTGTACACGATTTGTTAGAAATCGAAACCTATATTTCAGCGTTAAGAGCCGTCACGTTTTCTTTTGAGTGTCTTGTAACTGTTTGTCGTTAAACGTAAACCTAAACAATGAGATATCTGTGTTGTGTCCACTACGGTTATCAAATCCCGGATTTATGCGCTGTAAGGCTTCAAACTTACCGTTTAGCCTGTAGGGAGCGTTCTTCTGAGACACTGGCATGCAGTGGTACCCCACCCCCTTAGAAAGTCATTGTTAATCTAATTTTTCTGAAATAAACGCGTTCATGTTTCACATATTTCAATAATAACAAATAAGATAATTAATTTTATTCTATGACTTTGAAGGTATTCTTCACAAAGTCAGTTTCTTTTTAAGTAGGTGAACAGAGCTTTCACCGAAACGTCGGTATATTGTTCATTTATTCTTTCCGTTTATACCGTTTACACTTTTACAATAAATTAACCCAACTCATATAGCGCCATATAGAAAGATGGCGAATAATTTTCATATCACAAAGTTGGGATATTAAAATATATATTACTTGCACAGTAGAAGGCGCTGCGTTAGCACAAAGATTGATTTCTTGATTGTTCGTTTCAACAAAAAGTTTCACAATAAGTTATCTGTGCTGAATCTGACGCGGTGGTGAAAGCATGAGTTTTAGCCTAATAAGCCCTGAGAATGCTTGCATAAATATTCAAATGTACCAACAGTACAATGATTACTCAATGAAAAACAAAAAGTACTATTCGCTAATAACGGAATACGGAATTATAATGGCGAGAAGTTGAGGCTATTTAGGGTTAAGGTTGTGGTGCTGTTATGAACTTACTATGGTAGATATACAGTACAACACGTGTGTTAACCTTCAACTTTCCATGGAGAATGTGACATTGTATCTTTTGTATATGATATACTTCTTCTAAACAGTATCACAAAGTTTAATCCATTTTGACTCCAGCCTAACTCAAATTGTAACGATCCAATCTTGCCAAAGAACTTAACGACTCTGTCCTACCACAGTTTGTAATATTTTCAGTCTTATCAAAGAATGCAATGATTTAGTTATACCACAATTTGTAATATTTTCAGTCTTGTAAAAGAACGTAACGAATGAGTCTTAACACATGCGGTAACAACCTAGTATTGTCAAAGAACAGCCCAGTCCTGTCTCGATTTATTAAATACTTTTATTTATTCGTTGCTAATTAATCTACGTTTTAACAAAACACTCATATTTTCCAGAATGATTTGCAGTTTATTTTGCACAAACATAAAACGATAGAATTTAGATGGACAAATGTTTATTTCAAGTCACTGCCAAAACAGACGATTTTTAGAAAAACTAACATCTTACTATTTCAGACGTCACGTTTTCTCGATCAGCGTCGTTTACAGACGATTTTTCTAAGGTTCCAAATAAGTACTATACTTATAAAGAGTAACAGTTCTAAAAATATCTCTTCCGCCATTCAATCTTTTTAAGTTTACTATGTGTTATGAGTTTTGTTCACTCTAACAATAGAAGTGATCAAAATCTGCCAAAAATATATGAATATCAGAAGTGGTAGCGAACAATCGTAAGACATTTTAAGATTTTCCGTCCCACCATTTCAGAAACAGATGAAACATGTCTAATAAAATAAATAACTCCTACTAATAGACAATAACCATAAAATGTGCAAACAGAAAAAAAGTACTGAAATACCACTCTCGTCGTTTGTCATGTTATTTATATGTTGTCAATATTGTATTATTAAAATTGGATCATAATGTTCTCCTAGTGAAGGTTAATGGATTAAAAAAATAAGATATTAAACTTACTTATTATGCATATATAACATAATAAATATCACTAAATCATAACCTTGTATAATAAAACATATATTCTAGAAATCTTACCCAATGACAGGGCCATATAAAGCTTACCGCGTCATAAAAGTCTAAGAACCTCGTTGCATTATTAAACTGTCAAAAAAGGTTCTATACCTGTAAAATAAAGTTTTAAAAACTTATCATATAATGAAGTTACAGAAAAAATATTATATGATAAAGTTGGAGAAATTTATTTCCTATTACAATTAAAAACTAACTGTTTGATTAGACAGTGAAAATGTTACATTATCAGTCATAAGAACATTTTATTTCTCATAGAATTATAGAAATTTTATGTTTAAATGGAATTATAGCAAATATAATCTGTATAAACATAATAGCATTTTCTGTTGTATGTTATCTATATAAATATAATACTACTTTCTATTCTAATTCCACATAACTTCTGTCCATGTGTCAGGTACGCCAGCTGGTGAGTAATAAGATAATAAAAGATCTAATCTTCATTCATCTTCATTTCAAAAATTAAAAAACAACTTCTTAAAAAAATAGAATGAATAAAATGAGATATCCACTACAGAGATCGAACACCTGCATCAACGTTTGTAGCTCTGAAGTTTACCACTGAAGCATTGAAGAAACAATAAGGATTAATTCAGGTCAAAGTTTAAACTCCACCCTTGTAGAAGTTAACACGACACAATACGATCTGATTAATTACTGTTATATCACTTTCTTGATTCGATATACGAGTTGTTAATAGCACAAGGTCATGAATTATGAATACTGGAGCATGAAAGGTAAGACATTGGATTATGTTTTTTAGCATGATTACACACCTTAAAAATTAATGTTAAAAAAAATTCATAATTACTGAATATCCCTGATTATAAAGCTTATATATACATATGAAAATTATATGTCCCATGGACATAACGTAATAGAATAAAGGTTTTTAGCTAATAATGTGAAATGACATCAAAGGGGTCAACGGATCAATATTAAAGATGTGAACAATGAACATTGATAGAGTATCATGTGACATTGATATTTTTAATGAGATTTTTCAAAAAAGTTCATATGTTTTTATCAAAGCTAATAGGTCTATGATAAACAAATCCTAAGAGACGTGATATTATATGGATTTCATAACGTTATATAGCTACTTATTGTGTGAGATTCCTAATCACTAGAACCTGTCTTTCATAACACACTATCACAGAGGCCACTGTCTTTTTAACAAAACACTCTTTTCAAATTGAAGAAACAGAAATGTTTCTCACCAAGGCTGTTTGAGAAAACGAAAACTTAGACCATTTTAATACTTATGGTGTGAGAAATGCTCATTGGCTAATCACAGGGACGTCACCGATACCCAAAGTCATTGATCTTATAAATCCGCATAAAGTCAAACAAACCATAACCAATAGTTCTTCTGTTAAGGTTTGCTCCATTTTCAAAGTTATCCAAATCAGGGAGCATGATTGAAATAACTACACGTTACAACTTTCCTTCTAAGTAATGTTAACATGTATAGTATAAATAATATTTTTTGTTATATAGTTGTGTTAAATTAGTGGTGTATTATATAGGATATAAGGACGTTGTTCATGTTAAATATTTTTATTATTCTGTCTTTAATTCTTGGTCAAGTCTATGTTATAACCATACACAGAAATTCCTAAACCCGTTAACTCACATTTATTGTTAGATAGGATTGAAATACGCAGAGAAATGTTTTCAAAAGAAATGTTTCATTGTCTGAGCTAACTTTGTGTTGACTGATGTGCAATCATCAACAAACAATTCACTGACACAAACACGGATTTATTCATCCAAAAACAAAACTTATCATATTAAAAAAAAACTGTAAGAAATATCAGAATCTGATAAACAAGCCGCAGGATTATGTTAAGTTTTCATAATCCGGAGATAAAGTCGAAATTTTAAAGATAATTTTTATTAGAAATATTTGGAAACATTTATCAGGTTTCGTTGAATATTTAAAACACTGATAACACTATGTAACACAAATTTTATTCTCGGACAGTATGTGTTATTTCGTAATTGATTATGTTGTAAAAGTACAGAAAATGCCATTATTCCCTTTAGACTTTGTTTTTGTGACCTGGATAATGAAATTTAGACATTAACCTATTTTCTATGTAAAAACGGGCAAATTTGCACATTTTCATTTACATAAGGTCTGAATAAAACAACATATGAATCAAAATTAACATGTGTTTATACTAAAGTTATACAAAAATGTTCAGAAGTGAATCGTTTTTTTTCGAGATTTGAGACTGTAATGTAAATCACTTTCACGTATCAACCCTCAAATATAGTCTCTCATCATGTTTTCGTTATACACTCCTTAGTAGCGGCTTTCATAGTCTAAAATATGTATAATATAAAATCTTACAATTCAAGCAAGAAAAATTGTCCGTCTTATCTTCTAGAGTTTTATCGCAGTGCTCGCATGTAAAATGAGTTGCCCAGGGTTTGTCTTGATCCCTGACAGGCAAGGCGAAATATGCTACAAAGCATTTTAGCAGTTGCTGTCACAGAGTACTTTTTCGCTCTTGTCTTGATAAATTGACCACATACATAGCAGAATGTGTCTGGAGAATGCTTGCAGCTTCTTGATGCTATTTCTGATAAAATCAGATAGGTCTATGTGTTCACTTTGGCAGCTGGGACTAAACTGAAGTGATGAGCAGTGAGCCCCTGTATATATATTACTGTGGAAAGTTCTAGAAAATTCTAAAAGGTTCTTAAAAATTCTCGTAAGTTCTACAACATTCTAGAAAGTTCTTGAAAATTCTTATAAGTTCGGGAAAATTCTCTATCAGCTACTCAGTGCTGAATCTACGTAAAATGTTCTGGAAAATGGGTAAATTTAAAAATTTCATCACCCAGGTCACAAAAACAAAGTTTGAAAATAAAAATAGGTCTTTCCATTTACTTTAGGCGTAAGGAATTGGGAAATGACACTTTTTGCCCTGGAACAAAAACAAGTAAAAAATTTGTTTCATATATTGTTAGTGTTACATATACGAAATCATATGGAAAATTTTTCATATTTTATTAATTCTTAGAAAAATTCCACCACACCCAAGTTACATTTTATTATACATTATTTTTAATCAAACAGGTCTCATGGATTACCTCCTCCTACAGTGTCTAAGCTGCTTACAGTGCTAATATACAGGCTTCAACACCCGTGGTTAAAACTGCACTGATTTATTTTCTTGTTAGGAATTAAGCACAAAGTTACATAGAGAACTCCCTTTGCTCTGTCCAACTCGGGTATCGAAACCTGGTTCTAGATGAAGGAGCCCACAAACATGCCACTCTGACACTGGGAGGAAACAAACAGCAAGCACTGATAACTAATCCTGAGGGCACACAACAAGCTCTGATTAGTCATTGCGTAGCATAAGCTTCTGCAGAAATTATACCGGGTGATGAGGGCATAAAGTAGTGGAAAATGAAAATGAATAATCATATTCCTACCCTAATGAATAATTAATAATTACGTTTATTATTTTCTGGGAAAAGGTAATTCTCCCTCTTGTCCCATCCCGTGACACTCATATTGTGTAGCTTATGCTTAAAGAATGAAAAAGAAAAATCGTATTGAGATAATTAAAATGACAGATTTTATTATAACACAAAGTTAGGAATGAGGCCGAGATTAGCGTGGCGGGCTTCGGATCGAAAAGACCGAGTTGTGACTCATCATAAAAGTTCAAGCTACGATATCACTAAACAAGCTTCGCACTTTCGATTTCGTAGCACTATTCAGTTCAAAGATTCAAAAAAGAAAAAAAGCCATTTATGGATACTGATGAGTAATTTATACTTAGGGATGTCTAAACCTTATATTTTGACCTGTCCGAAAAGGAATTCAGGCTGAAAATATCGTTCCAAATTTCAGTTACTAACAAACCTACTTCCCCAAAGTGCGGACTGTGTTTTTGTACCAACGGTGCACAAACTGTGGATCTAAAAACAACCTAGCTTCCGTATAAGTGGATTTATATAACTCTTGTGTCATTCTTTATATCTAAAATAGTGTGAAAAAAAGAAATAAGGTAAAAAAAATTATTATTGATTATTATAAAAAATTATGTCTCCAATAAACGATATTTTATCTTTCTGTTCTTCAAATGTAAAATCCTGCGCACCTTTGGGTTTTACCGATGAAAATAGGTTATTATTAGAGGAGAAAAGTGTACTGAACTAAGCCTAAAATAAATGTGGATTAAAACATAAAAGAACCAAATACTTTGTTTACGAATGACAAAAAGTTCAAGCTTACAAATATTCAAACAAAATATCCATAAAAATAGTGTTTAGAAAGGACAAGTTATAATATTGTTATTATTTGTTTCAGTCAACAGTGTGATATTAGTATTTGCTCCAGTCAAAAGTGTATTGTTGATATTTATTTCAATGAACAGTAACTTTAACAAATATAAAGAGTAATGTTATTCTTAGTTTTTGTTTAAAACTAAGTCCAAGGCTACACAATAAGCCTTTTATGTTCTGCACACTATGGGTATTAAAATCCTGTTTCTAGCGTTGTAAGTCCGCAGACTTACCACTGTGCCACTAATGAGTTACTCTAAGCTTAAAAAATACCAGGCTTATAAAATAACGTTTCTGTCTTCTGGTTTATTCTCAAATTCATGGAAAAAATTATAAATAAACTTTACTGACGAATTAAATTAGGCTGAAATAAATAATTATTTATGTCACGTATAGTGAAAGATGTTACTAAAAAAATGACAAAAGTTTAATGACTTATTTTTACAGTTCAAGAACACGTTTATAAGTCACAACAGGTGTTTCTTTCCGTAAATCTCACAGTATGAGCTTTGATTTGTTGATGTATCTATTGCGGCAATGCTGAAGGTCGAACTATTATTCTACTGGGGAAGAAACCTTTTCACTTAACCTTCAATTTTAGTTCTTGGAAACGCAATATTCAGAGCTCAAAATCAAACAGAACCTTTATGCCCGAAACATAAAAGAAAGAAATTCACTAGTTAAAGTAACCACTTGGGGAAATTATATAAGGCCTTTTTTCCTGTTTTAATAAGACTTCAATTTTCGAATTCGATAAAGTAGGTCACTTTTTTTACTTGGTTACTCTTGGAGTTGAAAAAGTGACATCTAAACTGGGTGCAGTTGAAAGAATACAGAGAAAGACATTGAAGGAAATAGCCCATGAAGTAGACCACAGAAGTACCTACCCTTTAATTAATAAAACATACATATCTTACGTGATTGACATTCGAATACTAACTTCCGCCTTTCATTTCATTGGCTTACAACTACAGTGACGTCAAGAAAAACGTAATTTTTAGTTGCTATAAAAGTTTATAAACTCCAACAGCTAATACACTCAACCAAAGAACTTCTTTTGTGTCTAATCTTTCTTAGCAAACTTCGAGCGAACAGCAATGTTCCAGGTAAGCACATGATTCTAAATGTTCTATCTATCGGTTAACTTACGTATTGGCGAACACCTTTTCTCTAAAGTGAGTTTCCCTTGGGCTAGTCAAATTGCCAATCAAACATCAGCTAATCTCTTAGATTTCTTTCGATATTTAGACTTCATATCTTATGTTGCTTAATTAAACATTTTTATATGTACCTTCCTAGAAAGTGGTTATTAATCTAATTTTTCCAATATAAACGCGTTCATATTTTAAACATTTCAATAATAGCGAATAAGATAATTAATCTTGTTCAAACACTTCTATGACTTTGAAGGTATTCTTCACAAAGTCAGTTTCTTTTTAAGTAGGTGAACAGAGCCTCCACCGAAACGTCGGGATATTGTTCATTTATTGTTTGTTTTGGAATTTCGCACAAAGCTACTCGAGGGCTATCTGTGCTAGCCGTCCCTAGTTTAGCAGTGTAAGACTAGAGGGAAGGCAGCTAGTCATCACCACCCACCGCCAACTCTTGGGCTACTCTTTTACCAACGAATAGTTGGATTGACCGTCACATTATACACCCCCACGGCTGGGAGGGATTCATTTATTCTTTCCGTTTTTACCGTTTACACTTTTATAATAAATTAACCCAACTCATATAGCGCCATATAGAAAGATAGCGAATAATTTTTACATCACAAAGTGGGGATTTTAAAATATATATTATTTGCACACAGGGGCGCTGGGTGCAGATAAATGTACTTCAATGCATTTTTATTAGTCAGCACAAACATTGAGTTCTTAATTGTTCGTTTTAAAGGTGAATTTTACAGAAAAATGAAAACTTTGCAGTCAAAAGAACTACTCATACTGATTAATTTTGCAGGTTCACATTTTTTATAAAAAATATATGTTAATAAATGAAACATAGAACTCGGTGCAGAAAGAGCCCTTTCCGAGCGGCAATTCGAACATTTCAGTTTGTACGTTTGCCGCTAGGAAAAGTACTGTGACGTAATAGTTGCCAAACAAACCGCCAACGCAAGCGCGTTGAATGTAAATAAACATGGCCAGTGCATACGGAGAGGCGGAGTCTGTTTTGACTTTGTGTTCTGAACAGTGCCTAGTAGTGCCATATGAATTCGAACCTACTCTGAACGAACCTAGAACAGTTACTTTTAACACAGATCTGACAAGTTCTAGTGATGAGGACAGTTCCACGAGCGAGAGTAGCGGAACTGTGAATGATACTAATAGCGCCCAGGCCGGTTGCGAGTCGATCATAACACCAGTGGAAGAATGGTAAGCCTAAGTCATAACAATAAATATGGTTTGTATTATTTCACGTGCAATTTTAAGCATCTCAAAACCTGTCTGGTGTTTATAAATTATTGGTATCACAGACTGGGTTTTATTTGTTTATACTTTGTCGACTATGATAACTAATACTCGGCCCTTCCACAATCATTGTACCAGGTATTTATAATTCGTAACAAAATAAATTTCAATTATACGTCATAATTCTGTCTATAAAATCAAACTAGATGCAGCAGTCTGAATAGTTAATTTAATATTCACCATAAATGTATAATTTATATGACATATTCCGTATGTTTGTGCAAGGTGTGGTTTATGCGAGCAGATGCCAACCAGGAGTGAGTGCGTTTGTTGTCGTTCATACGACAAGATGTCAAACCGATTAAAAGTATGTAATCCGAAAAAAATCACCGATAGATTTACATAAAACACCAGCACTGAAGGAACAAAACGACGCGTGTTTGGCAACTATTAGGTCATAGTTGTAAAACGTCATGGAAACAGCCGAACGACCGAGAGAAACATGAGTTTGAAGACCCGCATATTTTGTTTCATATTTTACTCAAAAACTAAAGTGGTTAAAAATATGGCAACCACACAGGAATTATACCTAACCAAAGTACAGTTTCTAAGGCAATTATTAAATTTGTTGAAAATTCACCTTTAACAAAACGTTTCACAATAAGTTATCTGTGCCGTTTCTGACGCCAGGGCCAAATCATGAGTTTTAGCCTAATAAGCCCTGAAGCTTAGTGCAGAGCTACCAGTAGAAGGCCTACATAAATATTCAAATGTACCAATAGTACAATAATTACTATTCTTATCATTATTACTGCTTACTAAACAGTGTAGTATCACAAAGTTTATTCCACTTTGACTCCAGCCCAGATCAAATTGTAACGATCCAGTTTTGCCAAAGAACTTAACGACTCAGTCTTACCACAGGTTCAATAATTTTCAGTCTTGCCAAAAAACGTAACGACTTAGTTCTACCACAAGTTGTAATACAAGGTGTTCGGAGAGTCACTGTGCAGTTTTTAATCGTATGTCTATTCAGTCTATTTCAAGCCAGCAAATAATAGCGGTGTTTAGAAACAAAATAAGAATGATCCAAGCCTGTATTGATGCCAACGGGGTCACTTTCAACATTGTTTATAATTGTCATTCATATTTACCTCCTGTATTTTATATTGAAACATGTCTGTTAATAAATATATAAGTGCACAGTGAGTTTCCGAACACACTGTACATTCAGATTTATCAAAGAATGTAACGATTATTTATTTGCATGGATAGTAATATTTTCAGTCTTATAAAAGATTGTAACGAATGAGTTTTAACACATGTGGTAACAACCCAGTTTTGTCAAAAGAACAGCCCAGTCCTGTCTCGGTTTATTAAATACTTTTATTTATTCATTGCCAGTTAATCTGCGTTTCAACAAAACACTCATATTTTCCAGCATGATTTGCAGTTTATTTTACACAAACATAAAACGATAGAATTTAGATGGACAAATGTTTTTTCAAGTCACTCTCAAAACAGACGATTTTTAGAAAAACTAAAATCTTACTATTTTATTTTACTTGTGACAACCATGTGTTACCGAGTAGTTACAGGTATAAAATCCTAATCTATTATACATATATAACATAATAAATACCATTAGATCATAACATTATATAATAAAACTTATATATTAAAATTCTAGAAATATTACTGCCATAGAAAGCTCACTACGTCATAAAAGTATAAGAAACTCGTTGCGTAATAAAACTCTCAAGAAAGGTACAATACCTGTAAAATAAAGTTTTAAAAACTTATCATATAATGAAGTTACAGAAAATATATTATGTCATAAAGTTGGAGAAATTTATTTCTTATTACACACAAAAACTAGGTATTTCGTAAGACAGTGAAAATTTTATATAATCAGTCATAAGAACATTTTATGTCTTCATATAATCACAGAAATTTTATGTTTAAATAAAATTATAGGAAATGTGATGTGTAGAAACATAATTGCATTTTCTGCTGTATGTCATCTATATAAATATAATACTACTCTCTGTTGTAATTCCACATAATTTGTGTCCATTTGTCAGGTACACCAGCTGGTGAGTAATAAGCAGGGGGGGAGAGATCCTGGGAGATCGGGGTATACATCCCCTTAATTTTAGGTGGGGGTATGGTGCATACAATCATCCCCCTACAGTTTGGTCTGTTGAATTGTTTTGTTGCATCAAAATCACAGGCCTACAAATTGTGTGTTTGTTCTTGTGATTCTCGTGTTCTTACCAATCGAATCACATAATTAGGCCTAGATGTAGGCTTTTTCAGTAGCCGAAATGTACATCTTTAATATAGGCATGCTTCTAAACTTTTCGATCAAAGCGATACTTTGTAAGTATCAGTCAGTAGGTCTAAGTATACATGCAAGTATCGTGACAACAAAATTACTCTGTGACTGCATGTTTACAGCTTTCAGGTTCACGTAATCAGATATTACCAACTTGCAAATTGAACAGTCCACAAAAGTGGTTGCAAAAATCATCCCCCCCCATCGGGTGTAAAAAATCTACGTCCCTGGTAATAAGCTAATAAAAAATCTACTCTTTATTCGTCTTCATTTCAGAAATTAAAAAACAACGACTTCTTAACCAAATAGAATGTATAAGATGAAATATCTACTACAGAGATCGAACACCTGCATCAACGTTTGTAGCTCTGAAGCATCGAAGAACGAATAACGTTTAACCGAGATCAAAGTTTAAACTCCACCCTTGTGGAAGTTAACACGATACAATACGGTCTGATTAATTATTTTTATATCATTTTCTTGATTCGATATACGAGTTGTTAATAGCACAAGGTCATGAATTATGAATGCTGGTACACGAAAGGTAAGACGTTGGATTATGTTTTCTAGCACGATTACACACCTTAAAAATTAATGTTTAAAGACATTTTCGTAATTATTGAGTATCCCAGATTGTAAGGCTTATCGACAGATATAAAAATTATGTCACATGAACATAACGTAATAGAATAAAGATTTATAGCTAATATTGTTAAATAACGTCAAAGGGGTCAATGGATCATTATTAAAGATGTCAACAATGAACGTTGATAGAGTATCATGTGACCTCGTGGTTTTTAATAAGATTTTCAAAGAGGTTCATATATTTTTTATCGAGGCTAATAAGTTCTTCATAAACAACCCGTAAGAGACATGAGATTATATGAATTTTATAACGTTATATAGCTACTTATTGTTTGAGATTCGTAATCACTAAAACCTGTCTTTTATCACACACAATCAGAGAAGAAAGTCGGTCATTGTTTTTTTAACAAACACGCTTTTCAAACTGAAGAAACATAGATGTTTCAAACCAAGGCTGTTTGAGAAAACCAGAAATTAGACCATTGAGTTTATTACACAATTATTTATGGTGTAAGAAACGCTCATTGGTTAATCACTGGTGACGTCAACAAAACTCAAGAATAATAACATAATTTTTATTATCGTATAAAAGAAACCCACCACTTAATCCTAATAACAATCCGAATACAATAAAACAAAGTTCCTGAACACCCCAGTTGGAGAGAGAACTCTTCACTCTCTCTCTAAACTGAACAACAAATCACAACACCAACCAACAGTTCTTCTGCTACGACTTGCTCCATTTTCAAAGTTATCCAAATCAGGGAGCATGATTAGAGTAAGTACACGTTACAACTTTCCTTGTAAGTAATGTTAACATGAATCGTATAAATAGTATTTTATTCGTTATATAGCATTGTTAAATTAATGATGTATTATATAAGATATAAGGACGTTGTTCATGTTAAATATTTTCATTATTTTATCTTTAATTTTACTCCCGCCTGTGTAATAACTTTACATAGAAGTTTCTAAACCGTTAAAGTAAATTTTTCGTTAGGAAGAGTTGAAATATACAGAGAAATGTTTTTAAAAGACACGAAGTTTCTTTTTCTGTGCTAACTTTGTGTTGACTGGTATACAATCATCAACAAGCGATTCTCTGACCCAAACACGGACTTATTTCTCCAAAAACAAAACTTATCATATCAAAAAACTCTAAGAAAGCGTAAGTTAGTTTTTTAGTTCAAATAACGCAATACTTATTCAGATTTCAATATCTTAGAATAAACACTTTAAAAAAGGAACCATATTTTCTCTAGACTATATAAGATGGAGTCTTGGTAGAAAATGATATCGTAACGTTCAAGAAAAAATGTTTTATCAACATATTCAGAAAAGACTAATGTCTTTGAATAATTCTCAGCATATTGAACAAAATTATTTGCGTTATAAACTTTTCTTTACATTCTACAGATCTTGACGGTTTTGGGATTTCTAGCTGTATGTGAAGGTGGATTCCTTGGGGCAAGGGGAGGATTAACAGCTGGTGGACAGTATGGTGGTGGAGAATTAGGAACTGGTGGCTGCTTTGGTGGTAGAGGATTGGGAACTGATGGGCATTTTGATGGAAGAGGATTTTGGAGAGATAGACAGTTAAGTGGTGGGGTATTTGGAGTTTGTGGAGAGTTTGGTACTGGAAGTTGAGAAGCTGCTAGTGGACAGTTCTGTACTGAAGGATTAGCAGTAAGTGGACTCTTTTGGTGCGGGAGGTGGACCAGCAGACGGATTCATTAGTGGTGAACGAGAAGTAAGTAGTTACAATTTGATATATAGTTGTGTAGTTACATTTTTAAGTGGAACCAGAGATATGTATGTTTGTCATACAAATGTATTAATATTTTGGAGAAACTCTAGTTTGGTGGAACTTGTTACACAATTTACCAACTTTAGTTCTTCATCCATCAGTGTTGAAATAAGTTCTTTATTTGCTAATAGGGAACTGAATTTGCTCACCTAAACACCATAAGTTCAAAAAAGGAAGTGATTTTTTTCCGTTTAGGAAATTAAAATGATCTGGAGAATGTACGCTCCAAATACTAATGCTGTCTTTACTTTGATTATTACTACTATTTCTCTTGAAGTAGATTTCAGTAAATCTTTGTTTAATGTTTATTTCAGTAAAATTGTATTTGATATATATTTCACTAATCCATCTGGATAAGCAAATAACTAATATCTCTTGATTTATAGGTTATCTTTTCATAATTAAATCCGTCAATTGATAAACAACCGAAAACAGTAAGGAAATGTTTTATTTTATGTTTAAAAAGAATCGAAAAATCAAGTTTATAGTTTAAATGACATTAGATACACATAAAAATAAACATGGTAATAAACAGACAACGTATAAACAGACCATTTGAAGAAAACGCTTGTAACGAACATAGAATCAACAATATTTTTATTACGTATAGATATAGATTAGTTCCATGTTTTCACGCAGGGACGTTACGGCCAACAACAAGTGTACCCTTTAATCCTTACAACCCATTCATTTAGCAATATTGCACCCGCCGACGGGGCTTTTATTGTACGGCAGGAGGTTGGAGATTAATATGGTCAAGTAAAAGGATCTAACAAGTTTTCTGACCCAGATGGACGGTTTAGGAAAGTCCAATACACTGCTGGTCCTCAAGGATTCTAAGCTCAAGTATACACCAACGAACCAGGTACCAAGAGTGAAAGTCCTGCTGACATCAACTTTTAGTCCTCTGCTACTGTTCCACCTCCTTATTACCCAACTAGGCAACGCCCTGGATACGGAATCCCTTGTGGTGGTGTTTGTGGTTATCCAAAACACCCTGTTCCAAATAGCAGACCTTGGCAATAACTTGGTGAATTTATAGTAAAACTTTATGGAAATGTTTTTGTGTATCTCAGTGCTTAGTTAAATAATCAATAATAATACAAATATTGTTGTATTTAAATAACATTTTACTGGTTTATATATTCTATCAATACTTCATTTGCTGTCTGCTTTTCCTCTCATATATAATTGAGGATTTTCGAAGCAAATTCTCTTAAAGCTGAAGCTAATCTCAGTGTTACCTATTACTAACTGGGAACTTTGTGGATTACTGGAACTCCATGTTGGACAAGAACAAAAACAAATGTGATTTATAAATAAAAATGTGTAAATAAATGTAAATTTGTTGATTAATTGTTTGATTACTTAACGGTGAAAATTATAACAATGTTTTATGCAAAATACTCCTTCCTTAGAAGTTAAATAAAACTAAAGTTACATTTCTTAAAGTTAATATTTGGGATTTTAAACTTTGTTGACGATTCCATTACAAAAATTAAAGTCTTGGATTTATATATAAACAAAGGAGAAATTATTATAAGTAAAGAAGAGACACATATGAAATATCAACTCATAAAGTAAATAATAAAACTCAACCGGCCAGTTTGGTTTAGACGTACAAGAAATTTCTGTGATCGGGGTAACACATTAGTATTGTCAAAATACCCGAGAACAGCTTCCAAATAAATAATGAACGGGGATGTAGTCCAGATAAATAAAGTTAACAGGTCTTCATAAGGTCAGTAAAGCAGGGATTAAATAATGTTGGATAGTTTCTTCAAACTGTAAAATTAAAAAAAAAAGGTTTATGTTGAAACCGAATGCCTTAAATCACAAGTAAAACAGGAATAAATAGCCTAACTTCAAAAACTTGAAAAAGAAACAAAATAAAAATATTACAATTTCTTTAAAAGAAAAAAACGAAGTTGATCAAATGATTTATTGCGATGAAAAGTCCAACATTTTTACATCAAATATATTTATAAATAATCGTATAGCGAACGATTTTGTATAGGGAGTGGAATATCAAAATGGAAAGGCTTAACTGCTAAAGTCAACGAATCGTTTTTATAGTTCTCATTTAACTAAAGCTTTTCTTGCTTTCTGCCGTTTTTTTCAACGAACACTTATATAGTTTCACTTTATTAAGTAGAGAGTGGAGCTGGACGTGTCTGGAGTCATGATTACCTATCCTAATTCGCCCAGCATGGCCAGGTGGGTTAAAGCATTCGACTCGTAATCTAAGGGTCGCGGGTTCTAATCCCAGTCACACCAAACATGCTCCCCCTTTCAGTCGTGGAGGCATTATAATGTGACGATCAATCCCACTATTCCTGGGTAAAAGAGTAGCCCAAGAGTTGGCGGTGGGTGGGGATGACTAGCTGCCTTCCCTCTAGTTTTACATTGCTAAATTAGGGACGGCTAACACAGATAGCCTCCGAGTAGCTTTATACGAAATTCAAAAACAAACAACCTATCCTATTTACATCTTTATCACAATTATTAGGTTGCAACTTAGACAGAGCGAGGACACAACCATAATGTAATTATCAACTTATAAACACTAAACTACCTGTACGTGTACAGCTTCATAATATCTTACTCAAGAAATATCAGATACCAACTACAAGAGGAGAGATTTCATTTTCTTCAAAATTTCAGTCTTCTAGAAGTTACACAATACAAACCTCGGCTATATGTATATATGCTATTATTTAAGATACAGTTTATTTATATTGTTCGTGTAGCTGGTATACTTTAGGGTACTGTTTATGTAGATAGTTCCTGTAGCTTGTATTATTTAGGGAACTGTTTATTTAGCCTGTTCGTATAGCTCTATACTTTAAGGTATTGTTTACTTAAGCTGCTCGTGTAGCTGTTATATATTATGATACTGTTCATTTTCACATCTTATAAACTCTTCAACTAATGTTTTAGTGATAAAAATATAGCAGGTTAATTGACGGAATATTGTGTGGGTAAACACACGTGAATATTAAATACAATAAATGTATTAACGTTTTACTCGTATGAGAACAAACAACTAATAAGATGTAATAATTTCTCGATTTTTTTGCCTTTCTAATTAGGTTAAGGACGGCCATAAGATCAGAATAAAGAGTAAAAATGAGCGAACATTTAATGGAAAGTGAGAAACGAAATACAGTTATAAGTACTTTTTAATATTTTGTTCAAATATGCTATTTTATCTGACAATACCGTGAAACGTTCTAAACATATGGTCTGAGCGTGGCCTAACGGTTAGAGTTTAGAAGCTGCCCATCGAAGAGTCCAGGGTTCGAAACGTGATGCTGCTGAAACAGTATTGAGATTTTCTAATGCAAGCGTTCTATAAAAATGACAATCAACCAGGTATTTGTTTGAAAGACTCGGGTGACATTCGCGAGGTGGAATGTTCAACCGGTCATTAATTCAAGACTGGTGGCAGTTTAACCTGAGAAAAAAACAACTTTAATCATGCTTTTAGTTACCCCTTTATTATCTTCTCTCACATGAATAATGTGTTTACGGATGTAAAATTATTTTTTATATTCTCCGTTGTGAATAATTTGTTCTTCTGTTTATACTGATAGCCATTACTTTCAGAGAGGAAATTTCTTTCATCTTCCCTCTTGTGCGTAATTGGTTATTCTGTTTATGTTGATAGCCATTACTTCCAATTATAAAATAACTTTTATCTTCCCCCTCTTGTAAATAATTGATTCTTGGCTGATAATCACTTCAGTGATTAGTATAGTTGACTGATGATGTGATAGTTCAAACTCTGTTTCGCTAATTCTCCAAATTCGCTTCTAATTTCAGCTTAAGAGGCATTATAAACGTGACCACCAGCCAGGTATGAGATTGGAATAAAACAATAAAGACGCCGGGTACTTTTGACTAATTGACCATCCTCTACTCAGCAGTTTTAAATTACGAATGGCTATTCTTAAGTCTTGAGACCTCTGCTATTTCCGTTTTAACATGTGTTGAATAAGATGGCTTTCGAGTAAAGAATTAGTGTTTATAAAATACAGGTACAGATAAACTGAATTTTTATCACACAGTTTGTTAATTATGTATCTTATATCACAAATTACCACGGAAACTTTTGTCTTTAACTTCTAACATGTTTATTTCTAAAGAAAAGTGTTTTCTTTTCTCCAACACAGCTGTATGACTGCAGACTTACAACACTAGATACCGGGTCCCAATACCCGTAATGTAATCACTGTTCGTTTCTGATATGATTTTAGGCTGATTCTCAGTGAGGGAACGAAACTAATACCATTATAATTTCAACTACTTCCGATCACCTGTGGTCATTATGTTTTTCATATTTTATATAGATAGAAAGTTCGAAAGACGTGCTTATCTTATAACCAGCAGCATATGTTGATAAACAATTTCAGTTCAGAAGGCATGCATAAATACTGCTATCAATTATCTTTGTCTCTCTTCCTTCTCTTAACGTGCCCGCGAGGGATAATTGTTACGGACGAGGGGTAGATCATTTTTGTCCCTCTCATGGCTGCGACAGATAAGTCGTATGTTCAGAAGTGTGTGGAAACACTAGAATAACCATAAAATATTGTTATTTCATTTGAACAATAATTAAGTTATCTACGTTTGCTTCAAGTATTATAGTTAATCATCGTTACGCTACATCAAATATAATCATATATTATTTATATTTATGATTCCGATAGGTAGCGCTTTAAAAATTTAAATTTTTGTCTTGTGTTTGCCAATTCAAATAAATGCACGTTGAATTTTTTTTTCATTTTTCGAAAAAAGAAAACACAAATTGGTATACAATATGGACACATATGACATCATGGCTACGTCACTAGATAAAGCAGCGATATGTGTACGGCTTAGAGTATTAGCGAATGCAAATAGAAATTTCTCTCAATAATCTATTATTATCTCCAACACATGTCTGGCATACCATATTTTAAGCAAATAATAACGTTACTCGTTATATCTGTGATTAAAATATTAAATCATCGCTGTGATAATCGGAACAAAAATCATTTAAAATAACAAACGGTTAGCACAATGAAACTTGTACCAAAATAAACTAATACAGATAACGTTTAAAACAGCAAAATTGTTGAAATAATGAACTAAAACAGGAACTGATTGACAGAAGGATTGTTACTGAGATAATATATAATTATCTCAGCAAAACTTGTACCAAAATAAACTGATACAGGAAATGCTTAATACAGCGATATTGTTAACAATGTAAACTGACACTGGAAATGATGTAAAACATAAAGATGAGACTTCTCTCTCTCTCAGAAGTAAGTTTAAATACTTTGGATGTTTTAGGCTTAATGTGATGGTTTAACGTTATATGCAATCTAAGTTTAAATATTCTGGATATTTTAGGTCTGTAGTGATATGTAATATTTTATGTAATGTCAGTTTAAATTTTCTGCATATGTGAGGCCTACGGTGGTTATGTAATATTCTATGCAATATAACTTTAAATACTTTGAACATTTTAGGCTTATGGAGGTGGTATAATGTTTTATGTACTGTTTGTCACTATTTCTCTTCGTGTTAGTTGAAAATAATATTATATTTCTTTCTAATAGCTTTAATAACTCATGCGTTACAGATATAAAGCTGTACATTAACATTATCCTTGTAATGTTCTGAAACTAAATCCTCTGCATGTTTTTCATGTAACGTTCATCTTTAGACATATAAAAGTCACAAGGTCTAACTAAAGTTCTAAAATAACTTTTTCTTAATCAATTGTTCAACTACCTCTGTGACATCTTTTACTGTATGCATGTACATCATTAATTAGTTCACTAAATCTGTAAATAACATACGTAAATATATTTACACAAGATGGCTTACATGGGACTTGAAATACACAGACAAGTTGAAAATTAATATATACTCTACTTAGTTTACGAGACAATTCCCTTATCGTTATTAAATTGTTTTCACAGCATTAAAGTTCTGTTTAAGTATCATATTCAGTAATGTAATAAGATCTTATTGTTTTCAGTTGTTTTACGACCAGTGTTTGTATATAATTACACCAGAAAGTGCGTTTGTGTAAATACATAACAATTATATATTTTATTAAAATTTCCACATGAAATGTTTCAGTATTATCGCAATATCTGAAAATCGAAAAACGGTTAAACTATTTTTATAGACTCTCTTGTTGTTTTTGACAACTTTCCTTCATTGTCTAACTTGTAATCAAATAGACCTATCTCAAACTCCACCGTGTCATAATTGAAACCGAAAACGGTTTTGCTCTCCAAGGTTGTCGGGGGGTATAACACTGTAAACTAGAACTCGAGATCTGAAATTGTCTTCAATTTTATGGATATGGAACTTTATTTGTTACACTCAAAATAAGAACTAGTCAAGGCAACGACTTTTGAATAGTAAATCAGGTAGTCAAGCGGTGCCAAAAAACTCTCCAAGTAGTCGCTAAAATCGATAACTACCTAATATGACTATTAAATATTAGTCATTTTTTACTATTGTGTAGTCGGAAAATAGTCAGGTGATGGTGTCAGGGATACCTGGCAGGTAATAAATTTGACTGCTCTATGATAGTCGTTATGAATTTCGTTAGGTAGTCATTCTGACCAATGCTGACTACCTGACAATAGTCGCATTGCCTACCTGCAAACCACTACAGAGTAGTCATAACATGGTCAGTATGATCCTATTCGTCCAAGGAGCGGTTGTCATTATGACCATCCACTAACAATTGACTGTTGTCATTATGACGATCCAACGACCATGGAAGATAAGTCACGTTGACCCGGTCAGGACCACCTCTGCAATGCCACTGTTAGGCAAAGAGACCATTTTCAGTCAGTTGTGGTCAGCAGAACTATCACTGAGCAGTCAACCCCGCAGCCATCTGATGATTCAGCCTAAGTCCCAGTAACCTGCCATCATCCTGAAAAATATAAAATGCATTTTAGTAGCACCATTTTATTCTAAACTGAACACAAGTGTACATCAATATACATGTACCAAAATAAAATTCAAAATGCAGCAACAATTTGAAAATAAACAACTGAACTTTACACTTGGTTTTTTGAAAATTCACCCTGTATCAAATACACATGACAAGTTACTATTACCAGATCTAATATAACCTTATGGCTTTGAACACTTTCCTCTTCCTTTACCTTTGGAAGTTTTGACAGATTTCCCGCTGCTATGTTTTTTGACATTCAAGAGATCAAGCAACTGAAGAACACATCTGTCTGCATCTTTTTCAGATTTGGTTATTTTCCTGGACTCATCATAGAGCTTCAAAACAACTTGAGTTTTACTGGAAATGCAAAGTTAAAGATATAAAAAACTCCCTACATACATAGTGAATGCTTCCACAAAATCTTTAGTGGCACAAATAACAAAGCCATCAACATATAGTTTGAATTCCTGATCACAAAACTGAGAAATTGAACCACATTGAATGTATATACCACTCTCAGTAGGTTCCCTAACTTCAGTACTCACCATGATACTTTCACTTTCTTTTAGAAGAAAAGGGATACCAAGAATGGCAATACTAGATGTAACATCAGGCATGTGTGAGGACTGTTTCATAAGAAATGCTAGCAATGGATTATTTTCTGGTGATATGTTTCTGTGCTGCAAGTGAGAATTTACGGAGTCCTTATATTGAGAAAGAAAGTTGGACACCTTCTGCATCATTTCCTAGCCGCTTAAATTTATTCAATAGCTGTGCTGGTGATGCCACAATGAAAGGATAATGCTCTATAAGTTCATTGACAGGAGTGGTGTCAATGACCAGTTTCCTACGATCATGCAGAGTTTTGTCCATAAGCAAGTCCACTTTACAAATATCACCCTTTTTTCTGAAATGTAGACGAGTTTTCATCTATTTCTTGTGTTTGTCGGTGGAAGTTTCATCCACCCACTGGCTTTTTACACAAGTATTGCTTTAATCCATATAGCCTCTGTTCTGAGATGTGGTTTGGAGATGGGGTTTCATCTGTTACAGTTTTCATCTTTTTCTTTCTTTCTTGGACTCAAGGCAATGATGAATTCTTTCGCTTTCTATTATTCTGGAATTTCTGACGAAGTCTCATCCTCCACAGCTCCTGCAATTAGAATTGACAGAATTATTTTTATTGAGAATGAATAACAAAACTGCCCTGGTATAACTATAATTATTTTAAACAGTATTTCTTTTAAACCACTTTTGGCGTTTTTCAGGTTTACTCTGAGAAACTGAAAGTTATACACATACTGGTTAATAAATTAGTTGTACGAGTTCATCTCGACAATGTATTCTCATTTTTTTTTCATTGTAGGTAATGTGGTAGGATAAAGCCATCTCTCTGGTATCTAAAAGTATTGTTCTGATCAAAAATGATTTATACGTATACACATGCAGAAAAGTTGTCATTGAAGAACAACTACAAAACACCAAAAAGATATATTAAATTTCCATATATTTAACATCAGCAGGACTGGTATAAAGCAGCTAAATAAGTAATTTGGTTTTTCCCTAACAAATAGTCGCCTTTAAAAGGTGAAAGCAAATATAATTAGTCTGACCTCAATAGATGGTGATGATAGAGGTAATTTTGGTGCAAATATGCATGATACATATTAATATGATACAAAATAACAATCTCAGGCCTATTGATTTTATCAGTTCCTTTGTAGTGGAACTCCTTCACTCTGTCTGCAAGGTACTGAAGGCTGAAGTATCCAGACAAGACATACTGATCTATGAGTAAAACTAAAATTTCTGACACCAAGCCAGATTCAAAAAGGTAATGTAATATATCAGGTGGTAGAGCATTTGTCACATGAAATTGCTGCAGAATGTTCAGGGGCGATCTTTTTTTAACCCCATATGTACTTGACAAAGTCGGTTCAGCTTCGACCATTGCAACTTAGTAATTACAGGATGCAATAGATCTCTCTGAACATTTTTAAATATCAGTCAACTTTCTTAAATCATTCCGAGTTACCATGCAGAATCTATATGATCTAAGTGCAGAAATTGATTCAAGAAACCCTTCAGTAGCATGGCTTTCCAAATTATCTGCAACAACAACAAGAGGTGCACCTCTGAATTTGAATGTTCCATACCAATGTTTTCAAGAACCAAATTATCTTCAATGTAAGACTGGAAATTATTGTGGTCAGTGAAATTTTAAAACATGGAATGAAAGTCAAGACTTTCTTTCTTGCAAACTTCCATCACTGCAACTATACTCACTGATCAATGTTCTTTATATGGTTTGGAATAAATTTTCATCTTTGGCAGCCATAATAGAACAGGACAAATTTAAAACATTACTTGTAGTTTTGTAAGTATTTTTTTCTCATTTTCACGCAGCTGCAGAATTGTTTTAACTAAGGTTCTTCGCTTGTCTGTGAAAACCATCTCCTTATTACCATCAACTGGCTCATCACTGTCAGAGTTTTTATACCTCTGTTCTATAAAGTACTCGACACATTCACCACCAGCTTCAATATCATGCATACTGGTAGTAGCAAGCCATCCATGCTTTTTATTTATGTATCTTTTCAAACATCTGATGCTTTTGAATGGTCTTTCACATCCAATAACCCCAAATGGGACAACAAATCCAGAATCATGCTCATGAACCAAAGAAAAATGTGAAAGAAACTTGTTAAAATGCCTAACCTTATAATTACATTTAATGCAAGGGAAAATATTGAAAGCTTCTGGCTGTTCTGCCATGTTTAACTCCAAAGTTTACCAAACTTCACAGTGTCTATTAATAAATATCATGCAAGACATGCATCCAAATATCACGGGTTTTCATTCTGGAGCGTAAAATGTATCATTTATTTAACTAAATTTAATGATAAATTTCAACAATAACAACAAGCAAATGTCGGTCGCCCACGAACCGACGGTGTATCATCGGACTTGCCCTCAATCTAGCGATTAAACGTACTTCAAAATGCAAATTCTTGCCACAACCCCTCGGGGGGGTGGCCAAAAACATTGGCCAGACCTCGACCTAACTAACATATTCACCAAATTGGACAGAAATCCGAAAGGAATTGTAGACTGTAGAGTGAACACAAGGATATCTCTGCAAACGCATACTGATGCGTGATCCATGGTATCCCCCGATTTTAGTAAGGGTATACAATGTTTATTATTTTAACTACACAACTCGGTTGTTCATGACTCGATACAATATCCCCCGGATCCTACATTTCTCTCACCGGTATGGATGTGGTATGGATTATGGGAGGGACCCAAAGTCTGAGAAAGTTTCCTGGGAGCAAAGAAGGGAGAGGGGGTTGGGGGAATATTTTGCAGGATCACAGGCCTTCTATTCATAGTGTACGGCCTGACGCTGGCTCCTATCTCGCACCATTCGATTTCAAAGTATAGAGTTTAAAATTTAAATACATTTTGTACCTAAAGAGATTTTTAGATAGTTGGTAATATTAAATTAAAGAAACACAGATTAAACACAATATATGTTTCACTTTTTTGCTGTTTTCAAATGATTTGTCTTGCCACCCCCATTTGTAACTCCATTGTTGGCTGTGTCAATGGATCCCCCCATAATACACACGTCGCATAAAATGTGTACGCTTTTGCATTTGTAGCTCTGCTTATTTATTAAAAATAAGGATTTATTATTTACGTATTATCGTATGTCATCTTTCGTTATCAAAGGTCTATAAAATAATAGCAGACGAGGTCTCTTTTAATGAGTATACAACTTTCATCTGTGTAGCGATAGCCGTAACAAATCTTTTTAGCAGCGGTGTAGTTGGCGCTAAATTTAACAGAGCAGCAACATGAATCACTGTGGGCTTTTGATTCTACCACAAGATATGCATTCAAGATACCAAATATGTGCATTTGTGATGTCAAGACTGGGGAATGTTTTCGATTTCATACTTGCTTCAAAGCATTACCTAAATATAAATATTCCTACTCTACCACTACTAGACTACAGTAGTACAGACCTACAAAATGTAACGGGTAACCATCCTTGTTTACACATAACGAGTTGTACAAAAAATACGGATGAAATCACTTCAGCTAATCTAGAAAGTTAAACATTCGTATTCTTGTATTGTTTTATTGAAACATAGTATAGGAAAATAAGATATAAACGATTAATATTTACCTGGATTTCTTCTTTCCGTCATCTGCGCGGTTGCATGGCAATTGTGCAATGTCAGTACAAGTTTCGGTCATATGTAAACGTTATATGTAATTCTCGAATGTGCGACAAAATATTGCTGTGTGTGATTTCTCCACCCCGCCCCCCTTTGGGTTTATAGTACCATTCCTACCTTCGGCTGCCGCTAAGGAGTGGACTGGGCCGTCTTAACTCCCTCCCCCCCCCCCCCCCTGTGTATGTATTGTTGTATGTGAGCCCCTAAATTCCCTCTCGACCATCTTGAGGAATGATGAACCTCTCTCCACAAATAACACCTACAGCCCTCCTTGCACAAGTAACTCCCGCCTTGGTAAACTCGACTTGGTATACCCCTCTGGAAAAGAGATAGTCTCGCTCACGCCTTATGTAGCTGCTTTCCTTTTGTACTCGATTTGTGCTGCGGACCAGTAGACGAATCGGATGCATTTTCCGGACGTGTAGTGTCAGCGCGAGTGTTAACCACTTGGGGGAAAGCTTATTTCAGTCATAACTTAGATCATTGTGGATTGTGATAATAAATGTATTTATTATTGGATGTCATATTCGAATATTCCAACACACGCACACAACAATATAAAAACACAATTGTCAAATAAAACAGTGAAGAAATAATAGTGGTGAATAAATAAGATTTATTTAGATAGGATTTATTTTGTGTGAAAGAAATTTATTCTCCCCACCAAAAAAAAAAAAGAAATAAATAAATAAATAAATTCTTGCAAAGTTTAGCCCTGGTCACGTTTCAGTTGCTGTATTTATGGAACAAAATGCATGTATACAGCTTGACTGGCGCCTTAATGCTATAAGAAACATTAAGAGTGTCAATTCATGAGTTAATGCTGACTATGGTGTTGGTCTTCCTGACCACAAAGTAGTCCTTAAGACTAGCATAGCAGTGCTGCTATGAAGTAGTCAAGGTGACTGGGAAATGGTCAAACAGACTGGGACACGGTCATTCTGACTGGGAAGTTGTCAAACAGACTGGGGCATGGTCATTCTGACTGGGAAGTAGTCAAACTGACTAATTGCTTAAATTGACTAACAGTCATTCAAACTGACTGGTACTAGATCGCCTAGCGCGTTAAGGCGTGCGCTTCGTAATCTGAGGGTCGCGGGTTTGCGCCCGAGTCGCGCCAAACATGCTCGCCCTCCCAGCCGTGGGGGCGTTATAATGTGACGATCAATCCCACTATTCGTTGGTAAAAGAGTAGCCCAAGAGTTGGCGGTGGGTGGTGATGACTAGCTGCCTTCCCTCTAGTCTTACACTGCTAAATTAGGGACGGCTAGCACAGATAGTCCTCGAATAGCTTCGTGCGAAATTCCAAAACAAACAGGTACTAGATCATCGTTACTATTTAATAATCATATCCACGACTACAAATTGATACATTTTAGATAGTCAAGTTGACAGCGACCACGATATCTCTAAAGCAGAAAATAGACGTGACTATGCCCTGGTAGTCGAAATGAACAACTTTTATTTAGAGTGTGGTAAAGCCTGTGACGTTAGATCAAACGATTTACCAACGTAGGTATAAAAGTCACACAGGCTGTTGTATGCGTGACAAATACAACCAGTACTCGTCCAGTTCCAGACGTTTAAAGACAGAGAAATGTTTCAGGTATGAATAGGAGTCTATGTTAATAGTTCAATTCTGTGACCAAACCATAGCAAGTCGAATGTAGCAAAGAACCTACATCCGGTGATAATTTCACCGGTGTGGGGGGGGAGAAAGTCTAAATCAATATAATCTATATTCTTAATGAATTAAGAAAGAATTGTTTGTCATTTTCGATTGATGCAAGCGACCCTTGCTCCCTTGTGGACACCAATTATTATGTTTATATTCCTTACGTTTAAGAAAACGATATGTTTGAAACACTAACTCTATACCCTGCCACATGTGACGATGAATTATTAACACATTTGATATAATGTAAAGAGCCTACTACATTTGATATTGTATGGAAAGACTTACATTTGATGTAATATCATGAGACTGTAAGGAGTATGTTTTAATAATTAGTCCTAGAATAATCCATTACTACACAAACCTAGAAATAAATCATTCAACTCTGTATATTTTGATGTTTGTGTATGTTTGTCCCACATAACGACGATATTTTTATCTTTTTGCATCTAGTTGTTCTGATATTTCTAGCTGTATCTGAAGGTGGTTTATACAGAAAAAATTTCTTCTGATCCAGTAAGTAAGAAAATTTATTAGTAATGGTTGTAAAGACTCAGATGATGGTGGTTAAATAAAAATATAAATATTTTTTTCATATTCCTTAACATTTACATATTCTGCTGAAGAAATAATAAAATAATGTCTAATAACTTGAAAATCCCCAAAACGATAATCCGAAATTAAACATATATTCCTTAATATGCAAATACATTTCTTAAAATGATTGCGTTTGTAAGTCGCAAAAATTTGAGCTTAGAGTGACATATACATAATGTAATATACACATACGGTTTTGGGAAGATCTAACAAAAATTTTAAAAACACATAAAGGAATGAGAGATATGGCAATTTTAATGTCAATAAAAAAATTAATATGGAATCATAACACTGTTTTCGCTGAATTGCTATTATTTATTGTAATATTAAACAACTCTAATATAGGGGACAATTAGCTTCTAGTTCAAACAACAGAATTCTTATTTAGGTTTCACTGTGGTAAAAAAAATTCTTTAAAATTAGTGTCATGTTTGGTGCTGTCAACTTTAAAATGGAAACTAGATAGAAAATAATATCGTTACGTTCAAGAAAAAAATAATTTTATAACCAAATCGAGGAAACAGTGAGATTTTTGAGAAATTCTCAGCAAATTCAACAAAATTATAAAATAATATAAAATGTTATTCTACAAACAACGTAACATATATTTAATGGCGAACTTCCGTTTGAAAACTTCGAGTCTGTTATACTTCATCTAATAGTGTGATATCACATATCTAATGATTCAGTTCACGATAGGAGGGCAGATGAAGTCCAGTCCGAAATCGAAAGGACCTGATCCTAACTCAGATTCTAAAGAGTTAGTCCTCACTGAGATCATAACAATTTACTCTTCCAATGAAGGTTGTTATTAAGTCTACCAAGATCGTATTCTTTCAGTTCTGTCAAAAGAACGTATCGAACCAATCCTAACACAAATTATTACTATAGATAACAATCAAGTCCTACAATAATTTTAACGAAGGATGATATTCCAATTTAACCACACATCTTAACGAGCTAGTCTACAACAGATTGTAACTATAAATAAATAAGTTGCATTTAAATAAGTACAGAGAATCTGAACACATTGATATTTTAAAAAACTATTTTAACAGTAGACGTCGTAACATTTGAATCACTGTCGAATATAAACATAATCACCAAATTCAATTTTTAGGCCTCGTTATTTGTAATAAATTTGGTAAATTTTAATGTGAAATTTTCCATAAGAAAATTATCACTGGTTTATATTTTAATTTTAATAGTTACATGCAATTGTTTTTTAATAATAATCTGGTTAAAATACTTGTTCAATCGGCGTACACATTAACCAGTAAGTATTGATTCTCTCACAAAATGACACAATATGTTTAGAAATTTTACTAAAGAAGGACCTTCTAATACCATTGTAATTCGTGTAATTCAAAACTACTTAAATGATAGGTATTTCTACATAACCTTATTGTAGTGTTGCTAAACAAAACATTTCTTTAATTCTGCCTTATTGAGGTAAACGTGTTGTCTTCATCAGAAACCAGTTACACAATTGATAAATATAATAATTAATAATTCGAACAGTATTAATTAATCATTCCTGTATATTTCTAAAACATAATTACTTTAGCATTCTTCATTGACATCTTTAAGGTAGTTTTGTGTCAGTTTTCATCTTTGTTTTTTTCTTATATATTGCTTAAATCATGAAATTAACAACAAAAAATAAATACCTGAACTATATTCTCTAGATGGCAGCACTAAACCTTACTCATAAATGTAAACTGATTTAAAGAATAAAAAACTAGAGCGCTGATGATATTCGATCCTAGAAAATTACATCTCTAGGAACGGACACTGACAATTTGAGGCAGTACAGTAATGTTCTACACATGTTTACAAAATTTAATCAAAATAAAATAAGTTTTGACTAAATTATAGAGCTATAATATGGTAAAAACATTAGTCCTCATGTTATATATTTGGGATTCACATGATCCTGACCTTCCAAACCTAATTGGTTCTAATTTCATTCGTAGTCCTAGTGTATACCAACTTTCGTCTAAATGTTTCTAAAAAACGCAAATGGGCTAAAAGAAAACACCCGTCCGCCTTCAGCACAAAAGTAATTACTGAATAAAGTATCAACTTCCCTTACGTCCTACAGATGGTAGCACTAAAGTTTACTTATGGATATAACCTAATGTCTAACAATAAACATCTTATAAAGCGAACTCTTTACCTCTCTTCTTCAGAGTCATAATTTAAACAGGAATTCTGTGAACAATGATATAATAAACTTTCATGGAAAATGTGAATATAATGAAAAATATGTAGCAGCAGAGAAAGTCCCACATTTTCCCCTTTCATCAATAATGAACAAAATAACTTTATTCAATAATATTCAAGCAGTTTTTTAAAAGCCATAACTCGCACTGTTTAGTAGCTGAAAATGTGATTCTGTATGAATCTGAGAGTTCACCAATCAAGATATTTATTACTGTCTTTCCTGCGTTGTAGTGTCCTCTAGTGGTAGCAAAAGTAATACAGCCAAATGAAAATTAAGAATGTTGACTGTGCGTGAATAAATAATTCCAATAAATTTCGCATTGGATTATCCCACGTAGTAAACAACACTATCACAGAGAAACATATTTTTGTAGATTTGTCCTTCAATACAATCCTTCTGTTAAATGATTGTTTCTAGTTTTTTAATTTACGTATGTGAGAAGTTTCAGTTAGAATAACATTCTTGAATAGAACTTAAGCAACACGGCCTAACCCTCAAAACTAATTACGTCAGTTTTATATTTCATACACTTTTATATTTCGTGTCATGTTGTTGCACGATCGAACTTGGATGTGTTATAAGAGTGATGATCAAATCTAACTACTTGATTAGAATAGTCTAGAACTTATCTGTATATAGTATTGATCAGATGCATTATCTTATGTAAGTCCGTTAACTATAGAAACTATTAGCTCAAACAAAAAATGTTGTACGTATCTGCTAATATCAAAACAATCCAAACCAGTCGAATTGTGATTGGTATATGATTTTTATATTTCATTAAGGACTTCATTATATAAGTTAATATTTTATGTTTAAGACAGTCCCGAACTCGTACTTTCATATAAAACGGTAAAGGATTTTGGGGTAATATTTATACAGATCGAAAAATTCATAACAAACTAACGATATTACAGGTTCAGTGAAATCAAGGAACCAAAGAAGTTCATATCTTGTACACGTAATATTATATTTATCTTTCGACCTGGGTTAATAAACTGATAAGATACATAATATTATATTTATCTTTCAAACTGAGTTGATAAACTGATAAGATACATAATGTTATATTTATCTTTCAAACTGAGTTATTAAACTAATAAGATACATAATATTATATTTATCTTTCAAACTGAGTTAATAAACTAATAAGATACATAATATTATATTTATCTTTCAAACTGAGTTAATAAACTGATAAGATACATAATATTATATTTATCTTTCAAACTGAGTTAATAAACTAATAAGATACGTAATATTATATTTATCTTTCAAACTGAGTTAATAAACTAATAAGATACATAATGTTATATTTATCTTTCAAACTGAGTTAATAAACTAATAAGACACATAATGTTATATTTATCTTTCAAACTGAGTTAATAAACTGATAAGATACATAATGTTATATTTATCTTTCAAACTGAGTTAATAAACTGATAAGATACATAATATTATATTTATCTTTCAAACTGAGTTAATAAATTAATAAGATACATAATATTATATTTATCTTTCAAACTGAGTTAATAAACTGATAAGATACATAATATTATATTTATCTTTCAAACTGAGTTAATAAACTAATAAGATACATAATATTATATTTATCTTTCAGTTTCTCCTTCATCATCTTCTCTCACGTTACTAATGTGTTTACGGATGTAAGATTATTTTATCTTCCCTCTTATGAATATTTTGTTCATGTTTTATAATGACTCAGATTTGTAATCACTGTTCGTTTCTGATATGATTTTAGTCTAATTCTCAGTGAGGGAACGAAGCTAATACCATTAGTTGAACTACTTCCAATCACCTGTGGTCATTATGTTTTTCATATCTTATGTAGATAGAGGGTTCGAACGACGTGCTTATCTTATACCCAGCAGCATATGTTGATGAACAAATTCAGACCAGAATACATGCGTCAGTACTGCTAACAGTTACCTTTATAAGTCTCTCTTCCTTCTCTTAACGTGCCCACGAGGGATAATTGTTAAGGACGAGGGGTAGATCATTTTTGTCCCTCTCCTGGTTGCGACAGATAAGTCGTATGTTCAACAGTGTGGAAACATTAGAATAACCATAAAATATTTTTATTTCATTTGAATAATAGCTATTTTATCTGTGTTTGTTTCAAGTATTATAGTTAATCACTGTTACGCTACATCAAATATAATCATATATTCTTTATATTTTTAGATTGCGATCGGTAGCGCTTTAAGTTTTGTCTTGTCTTTGACATGGCTATTTTATTGTTATTATTGTATTTTGGTGGAAATAAACGCACGTTCAAATTAATTTTTTTCCACTTTCGAAGAAAGAAAACATAATAATGTACAATATGGGCACATATGATGTCATGGTGACGTCATTAGATAAAGCAGAGACATGTGTATGGCTAACACTGTTAACGAGGGCAAATAGAGATTTCTCTCAGTAATCTGTTATTATCAATAACATATCTAGAATACCGTATCTTAAATAAATAATAACGTTACTCGTTATATTTGTAATCAAAATATGAAATATTCGCTATGATAATCGGAACAAAATACTTTAAAATAAGAAACGATTGGCACAGCGAAGTTGATACGAAAATAAACTTATACAGAAAATACTTGAACCAGTAAAATTGTTGACATAACGATCTAAAACAGGAACTGATTGCCATCGGAATTGTGACTGATAGGGGCGTAGATTTTTTACACTCGATGGGGTTGATTTTTGCAACAGCTTATGGGGATTGTTCAATTTGCAAATTGGTAATCTCTGATTACGTGAACCTGAAAGCTGTAAACATACAGTCACAGTGTAATCTTGTTGCCACGATACTTCAAGGTTTCCATGTAGGTTTGTATAAGTGAGGTGCTGTGAACAGTTTTCAAAATGTTAATAGAATAAAGACAAATGTGTCACAAATTAACTGCCACATGAATTTATTCCTGCACACTGCACAGTATAAAAGATGGCCATTATACTTGACAAGGTTACTAATAACTTTCATTGCATGAATTACGTTTTCAAATATTAATAAAATTAGTAATTACACTTGATAAGTTTATATCTACTGAAAAACTGTTCATGTTGTTTGATAAAAATAATTAAAATGTCTTTGCGAATTCTTGAAAATTACACATCAATACAATGTAGCACATAATTATTCATACTTTTTATTGAAGTAAAATTCATTTAATCCTCTAGTCTGCATGTTCCCAAACATAGACCTCCTTTGTAATGATCTGTTTATGAATTCCTTCATAAGCTCTTCTATATTTATCTTGTCGATCTCATCTTTGTGAGTGTGACAAACTGCCACATAGTTGAGGCATAGTTAACCTTAACCACGTCTTCAACCGTCTTAATGCAGAAATGCTGCGTTCACATTCGCACCTGGATACTGGACATACAAGCAAAATTTTCATGAGAAGAAACACTTCACTAAACATCTGCTGGCTTGTTTCATGCATTTTACAGTAAACATCCTTCGCACCTTTCAGAGATACTGCTTTTGTTGTTCCTTTGAACATGGGCAACTGAAACTCGAACCGTTGTGCAGAGATTTCTGGATAGAAGTTTATAACCAAATTGTCAATCTTGTCAGATGTGATCATGTTCCCAAGTGCCAATTATTGCCTCAAGTCATTGTTGTCTGCATTGAATCTAGTGGTCAGATGTTATATGACTGTGTCCACAAATTCAAAATATTGGCTTCTGTAGTAATTTCTAGCTGTTGCAGAATGGTGTGCTGAGCCATCACCTGTGATCCTTCTGGGGGGTCTGCGAATGCTTGGTAGTTCCATAGGCACCAGATCTAGGGAAGTTACCTTTTTCTCAGCTTCATCAAATATCTTATTGTAATTTTCCTCTGTTTGCAATACCCGCAATTGCTCAACTGTCATTGCAGATGCTTCAATCATGCTAGATACTGTCGCTGATGCAGCTGATGGATGCTGAGCCATCAACAATCCTAAAACTGTCTTTCCTTTGTCATATCTGTCCAGCAGCCCTCGTGCGTTCACTGCTACATCTGATTTTTCATTTGCTAATTCAGTCAAAGAATCAACAATGTCACTGTAGTGATCATTAGCACATGTACTTGCAGATAGGCGGCACAACCAGCGTGTTGGACACAGTGGTCGGATGTATTTAACTGGACCATTGTGGCTGTCTGACGATACAATATTTTCTAAGATTGTCTTGTATTTGCCTGACCTCTGAAGCAACACACCAAGTTCATGTACCCACTGGATAGAATCTCGAACACATTCACAAGGTTCATGCATGTTGCATTATTAAATTAGTCTTGTGTGCTCCGCAATGAAAAAACAAAGCTGATGGTCGCTTCTCTTTTGTTTTTGTCTGGTATCCACTGTATGCACCACTCATGTTAGCGGCTCCATTATAAGTTTGTGCTCTTAATCCTGAGAGTGAGTAAATTGAGTCTAGTCAGTACTTCAAGTATAGTCGAGAAAATTGTTTCACCAGTTGTATTGGAAACACTGTACAAACCAAGAAATGTCTCATGGACGTCAAGGTTCTCATCTACGTACACATCCTGTTCGGCACCTGTAACATCTTGAGTGCCATCAACCATTAATGCAAAGATTTTACTTTGCTGCACTTTGTGTGCTATGTTCCTCAGTATTTGATGGCTGAACATCTCTATTATTTCATTCTGAGCCTGGGGTGATGTGAATGTGGTTTTCTTTGACAAGTAGGCCGTCAACTTAGGATCTTCTTCTTCCAGGATCTTCATTAACTGCAGTAAGTTCCCCTCCGTATTAGTATGTCCACGTAAACCTTGACGCAGTAAGAAACGTAAACTTCTGAATATTTTTGGCTAGACTTCTTTTGCATTCTTTCTGCTGCTTCTTTTTTCCATTATGTAGCTGGACAGTCACTGGAGTTACATCAAGTGAACCTTCTGGAGATATAGCAAATCTGTGGTGAGAGGAGGATTGGTGTTCGTTGAATTTCTGTTTTGCCTTTTTCCAGTTGCAAAATCCAGTGGATATAAAGGTATACTCCACTGGCCTCTCCAAATTTCCTGTAAAAAGGCCTCTATTTTCCGTCTTGGCACAATGAAAACATATGGCTTTTTAAGTCTGATTGTCGAAGTCTATCCATGGGAACTCATCAAACCACTTGCCCTGGAAGTTGATATTTTGAAATTTTGCTTTTTGTCGTGGTATTAGTTGTGCGTCTGGATGATATGGATTTCCACACTGTATCTGTGGAGTGTCAGATTTTTCATTATTGCACAAACTTGTTTCACAACTATCTGGTGGTTCATGATATGCAGTGGTTGCACAAGCATTTTCAGTTTCGTCCTCTGATGAACATGGTATTTCCTCTGTATGGCAAGTTTCTATTCCTTTGCTTGAGGTTGTTGGATTATCTGCATCTACATTGTCACTTGTAGTACTAGTAACTGGCTTGCAGAACTGTTTAATATTGGAAAGTTTTAGACGCTTGCTTGTCATAATCGGAATCTGTTTCCAAGATGACTCAACAGGCTAAAATACAGTCTTTATTGAAAAACTCCAACGAACGAAGATAGAACAGAATGGAAGTAGGAAGAGGTGGTATTCTGGGTAGGTATTTGGGTTAACTTATTTTTCCGTTAAAATAACCCAGGGCGGTCAGAAACTGCTATTTCTCTTCACCCCACACAAGGCAAGAAACAATTAGTCACCTGATCTCGAAAATAGTTAACTGAATTAGAGTGGCACGTTGATTGTTAATCTAGAGTGATGGTCACAAATGACCTTGTGGAGTTGACAGTTTTATGTATCTATTTGAGGAACGTCGGGAAACAGCTAAGAAGTGGGCCGACGAGCCGAAGGGAAAACGAAGAACAAAAGGAAAAGGTTCAGCACAACATTCACAAGCGTCCGAAGAACTACGTGATGTAAATATTGTCGAAGTGAAGGGAGCAGAGAGATGAAAACACAGTAAGCCGACATAATTAAGACTCATGACTTGGATTAACTGGAATTTAAACTCTTAAAATTTAGGTACTAAAGTGACGGTTCTCTTTTCAGGGCTGGGATCTATAGATCCTATGAAACGGAACGTTTGCTGTGGGGAGAAACGGGAGTACCCCGAGAAAACCCACTTTCACGACCGGGGCGCCGAATAAAAGGCCCTGACCGTGTCCGGAAGAAGAGCTGTAAGGGAAAAATACAAGGATTAATTAATAGGGGCATACGGGAACAATAACAATAACAAAGAGATGTGCAAATGATAATAATAAACATAGATTGCAAATAGGGTGCATTTTAAACAAAGAAGAGGAATGTTAGAAAGGACATAACGGATCACCTGGGACGCATAGGTCTGATTCCAGCTTGGGCAGAGGAGGAAATTATTCCTAGGCGAAAAGGGTATATTTCTCTTGAGTCCAAATGGACGATGGAGGAAAGAGTCGGGATCCATGGATGACTTGACTGAAGAAGTAGGCTGCGCTTCTTCCTGTACTAACTTGCTGGATACTCTCGTGAATCGCATGTTTCCAGGAGTCTGGGTTTTTTGGTGATTCATGGCTATGTTTGTTTGATAATCATCGTCTACTGTTTGGACATGATCGGTCGAAGCTGAGGCTTCAGTGGTAGTTTGAGAGCTCTGAGTTATTTTGTTACAGGAATCTGCTTGGGCACACTTGTCGGATGATTAATTTATAACTTGCGGAGGGTCGATGGGCGGAGTAGATATTACGTTAGGTTGCAAGACAGGTTCAGGTTGCTTGGGCGTCCTTGGTTTGGTTGGGTGGCGTCGGGGGCGTTTGGCACTAAAGTGAAAAATGTGATAAAAGCACCCATTACGTAAAATGGTATCGGCAATATGTTTGAAGGTTGTGACTATTTTCACGAAGTTTGTAGCTTGTTTGGTGGATTTCGAGAAGATTCGGTGGACGGCGTACATCTTGGACTTTGTTTGGTTTTCGATGGCGCATTTGATTTCGCTTGGGTGTATGGAAGGGTGTATTCCTCTCAGGAAAACAGAAAAAAAAGGCTTGTTCGGATTTTGGTCGGTAAGTATATGATATTAATTTCGGTGTTGCACGGCACGCAAAGGTATTCTAGGTCTGTAGGCGTCCGAGCCGACTGACCACCTGGGCATCGCTGGAACAATAATGTGTGCTAGTTACAACATAAGTAATCGCAAGTTTCTCAAAAAATGCTTAAACAATAACAAAT
The DNA here is from genome assembly GCF_004210375.1 of Tachypleus tridentatus. Taxonomy (NCBI): domain Eukaryota; kingdom Metazoa; phylum Arthropoda; class Merostomata; order Xiphosura; family Limulidae; genus Tachypleus; species Tachypleus tridentatus. Next base: position 166,276,259 of record NC_134831.1, on the reverse strand, counting down.
ATATTATATTCCTGTTAAAGCTCATCAAAAGACAAACACGTTGTGATATATTCTATAAGCACGTCTATTAAATAAAAACACCTAAACAAAAACTAGCAATACAATTCAAGTAGAGACTTCAAGCCGTTGAAATCGCTCCTTTTGTGTTCTAATTATACACGAAAATACAATATTTTTACTACCTATGATAAGAGAATATATTGTTATTTTACCATAAATCATCAGCACTTTATTAGAGGGCGGTGATAATCTGAAATTTCACGGATTAATGAGGGCCACAAACACAGGTCTAATGAGACCTGTTGTAAAATCGAGGCTCAGACTACAGGAAGCGGAGGGGGGTGATGTAGGACGCGTCTGAATCCGAGCGGCCCAAACCTGTCGTTAACTGTACACTAAACGTAGACTATAGTCAACGACTTCGGCAGCTAAGGAGAGTAAGACGTTCGACAATAAAACTGGCTGGACATGCATAAGAACAAATGGCGTAGGAAAACCGCACAATATACACATAAGATTGATGCAGCTACAAGCTGCAAATGGCCTGTCAGATCTAGGTCACAAGAGTTCACGCTTGGGAGTAATATTTTCGAATTTCATGCTCTGTTCAATCTGTTGTAATGAAAATTTTATTTAATCTTTCACTACGTACAAGACGTAGGTAGATTCTGTGATAGTGCTTGCAAGCCTTGCATGTATACTTAGGCCTATTGACTGATACTTACGAACTATCGCTTAGATCGAAAAGCTTAGAAGCACGCTTATATTAAAGATGTACATTTCGGCTACTGAAAAAACCTACATCTAGGCCTAATTATGTAATTCAATTGGTAAGAACACGAGAATCACAAGAACAAACACACAGTTTGTAGACCTGTGATGCAATAAAACAATTCAACAGACCAAACTGTAGGGGGGATGACTGTATGCACCATACTCCCCACCTAAAATGAAGGGGGATGTATCCTCCATCCTCCCAGGATCTACGCCTCTGGTTACTGAATAATATATAACATTGAGAATTTTTTAAATGACAAAACTGGTACTAAAATAAATTGATACAGGAAATACTTAATACAGCGATATTGTTAGTAATCTACACTGGCACTGGAAATGATATAAAACATAAACAAGAGGATTCTCTCTTTCTCAGAAGTAAGTTTGAATACTTTGGATATCTTACGCCTGTGGTGGTGATGTAATATTTTACATAATGTAAATTCAATTATTCTAGATATTTCAGCCTATAGTGGTGGTGTAATGTTTCATGTAATGTGAGTCTAAATAGTCTGCATATTGGACCTATGGTGATTATGTAATATTCTATACAATGTAACTTTAAATACTTTGAATATTTTAGGCTTATGGGAGTCATGTAAAGTTTTATGTAGAGTTTGTCACTATTTCTTTTGTCATGTGCTAAATATAAATCCTCTGCATGTTTTTCATGTAACGTTCATCTTTAGACATATAAAAGTCACAAGGTCTAACTAAAGTTCTAAAATAATTTTTCTTAATCAATTGTTCAACTACCTCTGTGACATCTTTTACTGTATGCATGTACATCATTAATTAGTTCACTAAATCTGTAAATAACATACGTAAATATATTTACACAAGATGGCTTACATGGGACTTGAAATACACAGACAAGTTGAAAATTAATATATACTCTACTTAGTTTACGAGACAATTCCCTTATCGTTATTAAATTGTTTTCACAGCATTAAAGTTCTGTTTAAGTATCATATTCAGTAATGTAATAAGATCTTATTGTTTTCAGTTGTTTTACGACCAGTGTTTGTATATAATTACACCAGAAAGTGCGTTTGTGTAAATACATAACAATTATATATTTTATTGAAATTTCCACATGAAATGTTTCAGTATTATCGCAATATCTGAAAATCGAGAAACGGTTAAACTATTTTTATAGACTTTCTTGTTGTTTTTGACAACTTTCCTTCATTGACTATTTTGTAATCAAATAGACCTATCTCAAACTCTACCGTGTCATAATTGAAACCGAAAACGGTTTTGCTCTCAAAGGTTGTCGGGGGGTATAACACTGTAAATTAGAACTCGAGATCTGAAATTGTCTTCAATTTTATGGATATGGAACTTTATTTATCAGTAAAACCAGTGACGTTACGTCAAACGATTTACCAACGTAGGTATAAAAGTCACACAGACTGTTGTATGCGTGACAAATACAACCAGTATTCGTCCAGTTCCAGACGTTTAAAGAGAGAGAAATGTTTCAGGTATGAATAGAAGTCTATGTTAATAGTTCAATTTTGCGACCAAACCATAGCAAGTCGAATGTAACAAAGAACCTACATCCGGTGATAATTTCACCGGTGTGAGGGGAGAAAGTCTAAATCAATATAATCTATATTCTTAATGAATTAAGAAAGAATTATTTGTCATTTTCGATTGATGCAAGCGACTCTTGTTCTCTTCTGAACACCAATTATTATGTTTATATTCCTTACGTTTAAGAAAGAGATGTGTTTGAAACACTAACTCTTAAGCGCAGACAGCCCTCAAGTAGCTTTGCGCGAAATTCAAAAAACACTAACTCTTAACCCTACCGTATGTGAGGATGACTTATCAACGCATCTGATACAATGCAAAGAGCTTACTACACTTGATATTGTATAGAAAGAGTTACATTTGGTGTAACATAGGCAGACTGGGTAGAGTACGTTCTAATAATTAGTCCTAGAATAATCCATTATTACACAAAGCCTCGAAATAAGTCACTCAACTCTGTGTTATTAGATGTTTGTGTAAGTATGTCCCAAATAAAAACGACATTTTTTACCTTTTAGCTTCTTGTTGTTCTGGTACTTCTAGTTGTATCTGAAGGTGGTTTATATAGAGGAATTTCTTCTTATCCAGTGAGTATCAAAATTTATTAGTAATAGTTGTTAAGACTCGAATAATGATGTTTAAATAAATATGTAATTTTTTTTTATATTTCTTAACAATTATATATTCTTCTGATAAAATAATTATATTACGTTTAATAACTTGAAAAGGAATGAGAGATATGGCTATTTCAATGTCAATAAAAAGTAACTCTTCTATCCTGTCATCTATTGACAAATAAAATAATTAATATGAAATCATTACACTGAATTACTATTATTTATTGTACGTTATGTATCTTAGCGATGCTTAAAAGTCTAAATATAACCTTGGGCTACGAGTGGAGTACCTTAACCACCTGGCCATAGAGGGTCGCATCTTTGTGTTTAGATCAAATTTCTTCAAGCACGACATCTTCACCGACAGTATCAAGGTTCTACTTTTGGAACCTGTGGAACAAGTGTTGAAGAACTTGGCGAGTGAACTGTTTGGACAGCGAAAGTAGCATCTCTTGGTGAAGTGAAATATGTTCACATAACCAAAACTAAACCTGTTGCCAACTTGTACCGAATTAGGGGTATAAATAAAATATAAATAATTATATAGTTTGCTGAAATGTTAGATAACTTATAAAATGTTTTCATATTTCCTTAATATATTGCGACTGTTATCATAGATTTTCGGAAGAAAACAAAATACCATTGTAAAATTAAAATTATCTGCTTAATATAATATAACACCTTGAAAACTATAATATAAATTTACATATTATATATCTTTAGATACAGATATAATCGATACAAAAAACACGATACAAACCATTTTATTGAGACAGCAAAAACCCGCGAAAAAACTCGTTTTCTTGCACATAACTCTTTAAAAAAATCAAAAGTATTGAATCTTCTCATTTACATTTTGTTTTCTGAAACTTCTCAATTTCAGTTTGTTTGCTTTGAAAAATTAATCAATAATTTACTGTAATTTATGTGATAAAATTACATTACTTCAGTGTAAACTTTGAGGTCGTTCGATAAGACTAAACGGGAAACATTCCTATAATTAACAATTTAAGGAACAAATTTTGCAAAATATTTATACTTGTACTTTTGGTGCAATCCGTTTTAAAAACAAATCCACTGTTTCTCAATCAGTAAACATCTGAATGTCTTGGTGATTATAATGGAGAACCAATGAAGTAAAGCAAATTATGTTTAACAATTCCTTACCTTACATATTGTTATCAGTTAACAAGTGTTAATAGTTTTTATATCAACTGATATGATATAACTTATAGAACATTCTAAGAATGTGTACTAATATTAACCTACTGTAGCTTTACGTCCGCAATATTTTATAATCCTAGTAAAAATCAACTCTTCATCTCAACAGTGATACACAAACTTGTATTTCATTGGGATCATCACAATTTACTCTACATCAGGGTTAGTTTATCTCGGTCTTATTTGACAATGGAGATGATATTCTAAATTCCTTCAACACCTACAACAGCCCATTTATTTCAGATAAAATTGAAAATGTATTAAAAAAATAAAACAAAAATAATAAAATATAAAATACGAGAAAGTTAAAACCGAAGAATGTTTGTTTTTGAATTTCGCACAAAGCTACTCGAGGGCTATCTGTGCTAGCCGTCCCTAATTTAGCAGTGTAAGACTAGAGGGAAGGCAGCTAGTCATCACCACTCACCGCCAACTCTTGGGCTACTCTTTTACCAACGAATAGTGGGATTGATCGTCACATTATAACGCCCCCACGGCTAGGAGGGCGAGCATGTTTGGCGCGACGCGGGCGTGAACCAGCGACCCTCGGATTACGAGTCGCACGCCTTACGCGCTAGGCCATGCCAGGACCAAAACCGAAGAAAATTGTACAACTGAACTGAGATACTACAATTAAAATTTTAAATTATTTGTATATCTATACCATCTATTAAAATAAATAATTTTTATATTAATTGCTTACTTACACAAAGCTCAAATATAAACATAATCTCAAAACAGTTATAGGCACAATACTGTGTTATCGAACACAATTTAAGTAAAACAATGCTGAGTTGCAACAATACATGAAAAGTTATCTGTCGAAGACAAAGAGTTCTAAATATCTATTATAACTATACACTACTATGCACATATTAACTAGCACCAATAAGGGAAGTATATCACATTATTTGTAAATTAATGATAGATACTGGTATATTAGTATGGTACTGTTCACGTGGCACTGGTAAATAATTATGGTAACAGTGGTCCATTTGGAACTACGATATAACAAATGATATGGAAAACAGAAATCCTAACTGATTAGTAATAACGAAAGCTGTACGTTAACGACGAGATACCGGAAGTCATTGAGAACGTTGCTAATAGTGGCTTATTTTCAATCTTACATATCCCGCTAAATACAAAACAGTTTTTGGATTCAATATACACAGATAAAGAACGTATGAAATATTAATACGAAACTGAAGGAAGACCGTATGATTAAAAAATCAAGTGATGAGTAGATGACAATAGAAACAGAGGATGACTAGATGAGTTTAAAACTAAGAGAGCGAATCCCAAACTTTCTCGGTTCGCGGCACACTTAGTATCTCAGCAATATTTTCACGACGCCCCTAGGCAAAAAGAAAAAACTTACCAGTTCCGTTTATTAAGTAGTTAGGTCCAAACAGCTTAATAAGTATTTCTATGCTAACAACCTAGTAGCCGTTTGAAAGAATGAAACACGTAAATTGAAAGTAAAAACAATATTTTTATTTCATTTTTACATAACCTCAATTACTAATGGGATGTGTGCGTCTGTTGAACATATGTAGCTTCTCACCTTGGACACCACCACCATGATTTCTTGTTCCACATTGAATTTTCCGTGGTACTTGATTTTTTATCACAGCGACCACCGAAAACCCAGCCTCACAGAAATATGATGTCGCAAATAGAATTAGGATTCGCTGAGCTTCAGCATTTAGCAGCGGATATTGATCTTTTACTGATATCCAAAACTCAGTTAGTTCCATGCTGCCAAATATTGTTTTTAAAGTCTTGTCACAAGACAGTTCAATAAGATTTTCTTCTTCTGCACAGGTAAATTCAATTTGGACCTTAGCCATGAATGGGTCTTGGATCCATGCAAACTTCTCCATATCTTCTGCAAAGTAATTTTCAAACCAGTCACTGAACTATATTAGGTGCTCCTCAAAAACAGATTTTAGCTCATGAGTCAAATCAACTTTATTGAATGTAACAAACTGCTGCAACATGGGAAACAGTCTTTGCCACCATCTTCATTCATTTTTCTTTTCCATAGTAGTAACTTTTTCTGAAGGCTTAAATAATAAAAATCAACAAACTAATTCACTGTACTTCACTAGACCTCGCGGACACATGATCACAACACTCTTCAGTTATTTCGATTACTAACCGATAACTGGGGAGTTCACAGGTATCTATATACAAAATATAAGAAACGAGAATGTTTAAGAAGCTACTGACGTAGCCGAAGTACGAGTAAACAAAATCATATCTCAAGCATTCTATATCATCGAAAGGAATGTAGCGCGAGCTAATGTTAAAAGTGTGAACTACCTCGAGCTAGTAGTTCGCGAGGTGTCCTACAGATTTCGATATCGCTGTGTTTCCCTCGAAAATTTGAAATATCCGTCGGATATTCCCTGTAAGTTCGCTTGGCGCCGAAGGCCACAATGTGGAAACCACTAAACTGGAAGATAACCAGATGAGTTTAAAACCGGAGAATAACTAGATGAGTAAACAACTGGAGAAAACCAGATTAATATAAAACTGAAATATGGTTATCTTCCTTATCATTAATTCTACTGCATTGTTCAAAACGAAAACACAACAATAGTAAAGTAAGAATATTGAAATACCAGATAAAATACTTAGAAGTAATTCAATAAATTAACTTTTCATTTTCTTAAACTTTCCATTTAGTTATGCAACTAATGTAAATAATATGAATATAAGATTATAAAAAATATACTCAAGTTCGCCTATATTTAATGATGTTGTTAAGAAACTGTAACAAATATTGCTAGAAAACAAACAAACAATATAATAGTTGATACTTACGTCGTGAAATATTTAGATTGTAACTGAGTTTAATTTTAAGTTTTTGTCGACATCTCAATGAAACTCGTTAAAATATTTTTTATTGGAATCAAACACAATTTAAACAATCAAAACATAATTCTTATATTACGGTTAGTAGATCTTAGTGTATTCTAAATCTCACAATTATTCAGCCTCGGTATTTAACAAAAATTCTAGTTCATTAATGATTCAAAATTATCAGTTTATCAGCCCCTAGAACAAACTTTGTTCCCGTATTTATTGAAAATATAACCAGCTGCAAGAGTGGTATAGGTTTCTGTCTAAATTACCCGTAGTTTCAAGGATTTGTCCTTTAATATGTTAGGTTCATATCTTTAGGAGGACGAATGTTGTATTTTGGCTACATGCGAACATTTAAAACCACAATGTTCTTTGTATTGGTTATTTTATTAAGTTTTATTAAAAATAAGATTCCTCCCAAACTGAGGTTGAAACACCAGCTGTCAGGGTAAGCTATCAGAACAAGGATAACATCTTGTAACGTAATGTCATTCCCTAATTCCACCCTTTCTTTCACCTGCACTAAAGGTCATAAGTCACTTGTTTCGTCCTAGTAGCTGAGGATAACAATTTACTATTATTTTTAAGCATTTTCATTAAAATATTTGTATATTTGCTGTAACTGCTGAAGTATATTTTAGGTTTATACCTACCGGTGTAAATATTACTTTAGCGACTGTTTTCTTGTGTTTATCATATAAATGTTTTAACATCCACAACAACAGCAATTTTACAACTCTTTTATCTTAATATTAAATAGATACGAACCTGGTGTCACAGGCATGTTGTAAGAATATTTAGGTGTGTTTCGAAAAATTAATAACAGCAGCATTTAATCATTTGGAACAAAATCAAAGTTTGATTCATAATATGTAATAACAGCAGTTTTATTCAATATTTCAAACTTTACTAAAATAACTATTTTAATTCAAGAATCGTCCACCGTGATATTAACCAAACATCCACTAACACTATATTAATGAATGAATATATTCACTTCCACTGAAGACAATTTAAAGCACACAGAACGTGTTACAGAATTTAAAAACAAAACCAGATTTTAACTTTTATACATTTAACAGAATACACCCAAATAAGTGTGTACAAAACATTTAAATGTTATTCAACATCCATTTATTTGAATATCAACTTTTAAAAATAACGTTCACCGTCTGATGGTGTTATGGTGTTATGAGACAAGGAATGAAAAATTGATCAAATAAATAATAATAATCAGTTTCAAACACTTATTTGATTCAAAAATGAATTTATTTATTTCAGGAGTTGAGCATTTCTTTATTATAAAAGAGATCATAATCTATCAGCCAATTCCTACCTCTAGATGAATACAAGGACCTGTATTAAAAATAAAAAGAAAATAAATTATTATTATATTTATCATAATCTTGTAGAAAAGATTAGTAACCATACTGAACCATTAAGACAAAATCGACTAACATTAATTAAGTTTAAAACCAGTGTAGAATTTCATGTAACATCACGTTAATTATATTATATTGTTATTTAGTTACAAGCAACCCTAACAACATGTTCCTATTGTTGAGTCTTGGTACTATGTCAGTGAGTACGTAAGATCAAACTATCAATATATATATAAGCTCATTTATGGCTTATAGATGAAAGAAACTCCCAGAGGTAGTTGATGACGACTTCTATTCGCTTCTAAAAATCTCTCGAAGAAATAAAGATTTCCACTGTGACCATGGTTACCAAGTACATGTAATAGTATTTCAATAGATAGCACAATTTCCTTAATTACTGTAATAAACTATTCTCGGAGCAGATTCTAAAAAAGATATGTTCTTAGTCTTCACAGAACGATACGAGAACGGTATTTTTGTGTCAAGAACACTTGAGGTTTCATCTAAATTACGATACTGAGTTAGGACGTGAGTTTATTAATAATCACAATACCTACAGTCTGTAGACGAGAAAATATATTCTATACGTAATTCTTTACACGTTTTTTTGCAAATCCCTAAAGTAGTTTTATTTGAGTTATAAATGCTTAGGTTGATGACAGATACATGCAAGTATAAAACCTAGCGGTACTTCAATCACCTCTCATTCTATATCTGCCAATCATCAAGGTTACAATATTCTACAAGTAGACATCTGCACGGTATGTCTTGTTTTTATCTTCTTATCTGTTAGAACGTTCGGTAGCTTCATTTTTAAAGAAAATTACAAGCAGTGAAAAATCATTTTAAGCTATGTAGTTTTTACTTTATTCGAGGCAAACTATTGATGTTGGATGATTTCGATACAATAAAGTGAATCCTTAACATTTTGAAGAAATATCTTCTACCTATTTTAGGAAACAGTAAAATAGTAATATTATTATATCACAATATTAAATATTTTACGTGAAACATCAAGAAGCAAAAATTGACTCCAAAACCTGGTCTTGAACTTGAGACTCCTTCTTTTATGAGTGAAAATTTATGTGAAACATATAATATTAATATATAGTTACTGTTGATTGAAAAATAAAAACGAGGTGTATTTCACTAAGTTTCTATACATCAATCTCTACAAGAACATTGTTTTGTTTACAGATAACAATGAACACGTGTTTATTACTTCCATTTATCGTACTAGTAACACTACTTCTTAGAACGTCATATTCTACACAATTAAGTGAAAAACGTGGTTTCACTGACCAAGGATTTATGGGAACTTACGACAGCACCAAACTTGCTCGTCTAAATCGAATCTGTGAAGAATGTTATAATATTTACGGGGTTCCACTCATTTGTTAAACCTGCTGGTGATACAAGAACTGGTTACTATCAATGTTAGTAGGCTGAAAAATATCTTTGCGTGTGTGACTTATAACTGTAAACATAATATAGAGATTGGTTAAAATAACAGAGTCTATATTGATATTCTATTCTTATTATTGAAGTTTAATATTGAAGAACCTAGCATAAATATATCAGTAATGAAAACTAATTATAAATACACATTTATGGAGAATAATCTCACGTTCGACTACCTAACGTTATCACACACACTTTTATATCGTTGCTACTGGACTAATAAACCGTTTTATTTATAACTATACTAATGACTATTTCGTCACTTCTTAAACTCTTACACAATCATTATTTGTTACTGAACCACATTCTGTGGAGAGAAAAGAAAGTTGAATGTAATTAAATATATTTGTGTTTAGATTAAATTGTTTCCAGAACGACATGTTCACCGACTGTATCAAGGTTCTACTTCTGGATCCTGTTGACCTACAGTTAAACAACATGGCGGGTGAACTGTTTGGGAAGCGAAAGTAGCATGTCTTGATGAAGTAGAATATGTTGATACGGAAACATGTAACTTGAACTAAATATGTATTGAACTGTTAGAAAGAAAGCATGAACATTTAAAATATGTTTATTTTGTTGTAATGTGAGCTACATCTTGAAAACAGTTTGATTGACTGATATTGTAATCATTATGGACACGTGGATGAAAGATGGCAATTTATGTGGAACAGTTCAATATTTTAGCATCATTATTGTAAACAATTTATGTTTAATTGTAATTAACACTTGAAACCATTGGTTTTTGGTGAAACTCTACAATTACAGAATTGAAGAAAAATAAAACAACTGTATCTTTCACAAATACATCATCCAACAACGACCACCGTAACTGTATCAACAGGTTTTTCTATAGCTGTGTTCAATTATTGATACGAATTTATCAACGATGTTATTTGCTACTGAAAAATCAAACAGTAACATCTAATGAACAACGAATATCCACATATGAAATGAATATTAGAGATAAGATTATATATTACTTCTCTTTTTAAACTTGCATAGGTAGGAACTGACACATTCAAAGATTATTTCGCACATATATTTTGTTTTAATAAGAACATTTCCTATACAGATGACTTGTACTTTTAGTAAAATCCTTTTTAGAATTAAACATACTGTTTATTTAACGTTATATATATCATCCTTATAAAGAAATAACAACAATACCATAAATGTTGCAGTATATTCAATATTATTATGGAAAATTTGTAACGATACTTTAAAACAAGTTACATTTAATTGTTTATTTTGGCGTATGACTTGCACGAATAAAAACTAAAAAGTCAGTTATAAACACTGCTCTATTAATTAAAATAGACGTTAATAATTAATGTTTTTCTCTTTTATATAAAGAGTTTTTGACACTAATAACTAAAATACAAAGATTTGAACAGTTTAACCTCCACAAACCTTAACAACTTTGCAACTATTAGCTATATTAATTATGTTTCAAATTATAGTTATTCCGGTGTGTTACGTTATGGTGATAAACTGTTACCCTAGCATCTTAACATTACTGTGAGCGTACTTTATATATGCTTAATGCTGTTAACGTATAGAAAGTGTTTTCGTCGCATGAAACTCATTTATTTCTGTCCCCTTTAGTTTTTCAGGTTTTCTGTTGTATTATAACCCTGACAAGTTTAGTTTTTAGCTTTTGTAATTATATAATACATACAATAAAGAAACTGATAGACATAATCTGGCTTTGTCCAACAAATATTTCGAATGTTTACATTCACCCAATAAATGTTTATAATGGCCCTTTGATTATTAACATTGGCTCTATGAATATTTACATTAACCTAATGAATACTCACAATTACCGTATGCATGTTTACTGGTTGCTTCCATTTAAATTTTTATAATAGATAGAAGTACAACTTTAGTTTTAAACGTTACTTTTTCCCGATAAGATCTATTGAGTAAAATTGATTTACATTTTAATTTGTTTTTATAGTTTAATTTTATCCTTAGGCCTAATTCCCACCATCTAAATATCTAATTTAAATATCGTAATTTGTTTTACAGTATTAAAGTTATTGTTATTGTATTAGAGTTATTGGTTTTTCTTGCCTGAAGTCGAACGTTAGTTTATTGTACAATTACAAGTCAAATTAAAATATTGTTACATGTTTCAGTGATGTCGAGAAACCCACTTGTTGAGAAATTTATATTTTTATTTTATCAAAATAAAATCATTTTTGAATGAGTTTTAAAACAAAAATAATGTGAAAAATTATTCCTCATATAACAGATTTTCGTGAACTTGACCTTCCAAACCTAATTCTTTCTAAGTTGAGTCATAGTCCAAGTGTATACCAACTTTCGTCTAACTTTTTCTAACAAACGCAAATGGACGAAAACAAAACATCCGTATGCCTTTGAAGGCAAAAGTAATTACTGAATAAAGAAATATCAACTTCCTTTACGTCCTATACATGGTAGTACTAAAGTTTACTTATGGATATAACCTAATGTCTAAAAATAAACACCTTATATGGTGAACTCTTTAACTTTCTACAATGCTAAGATCAAGGGTTCGATTCCCCTCGGTTGGCTCAGCAGATAGAAAACACACAAACACACACTTTACCTTTCTTCTTCAAAGTCATAATTTAAACAAGAATTCTGTAAACAATGATATAATAAACTGCTATTAAACATGTGAATATGATAAAAAATATAACAGCAGGAAAAGTCCTACATTTTCCCCATTTATCAATAATAAACAAAGTACCTTTATTCAGCAATATTCAAGCACATTGTTTTAAGAGCCATAACTCACACTTTTTTGTAGCTTTATGTGTGATTTTGTGTTATTTTAGTTGCTTTTTATTCCAGTTGTGTTAGAAGTCTTAGTTAGAATAACATTCTTCATTAGTACATGCGCGACACAGCCTAACTCTGAAAGCCGATTACGTCAGTTTTATACTCGATTAGGATGGTCTAGAACGGTGGTGGCCAAATCGCGGATCTTTGACATATAATGTGCAGCTCGCGGAAATATGTTGGCTGATCTCCTTTTTGCATCACAATTAATATAAAAGGTAGATAAAAAAATTTCAAGCTTTATAATTATTTACCGGATATAAACTGAGAGTTCACTGGATTAAAACTTAAGTTTAATAATCATAGTGGGTAAATATATTTAAGAATTTAAATCCTGATTTTAATACTAGATTTCAGTCAGGATTAAAAAAATTTCGGATCATCAAGGATTACAGAGGAATTGTGCTAGAGAATCAGTAATTGTATAAGCCGGTGCTGACAATATTAGTTTTAGTGGGCGTGGCTTACGATCCGTGATTGTGGCGTGTGTGGCTGTGTTGCAGAAAGTGAGATTAGCGGAGTGTTAGTGTAATACTGGGCCCTGAAGAGTTTGGTTGTGTTGGGCCTGTTGGATCTTATTGTTTCTTTTCACTTTAATTTTTTTAGAAGTGTCTGTGAAATTTTGTGAAGGAAGATGCGTCATCAAATTGTAAGAAGCGAAAGTATGAAAATGAAAACAGAAATTTTATGCCATAGTGGGAAGAAGATTTTGCATTCACCGTTAAAGAAGGTGAACCTTTGTTTCTTATCTGCAATGTGTTACTCAGTCATTGCAAAACCAGTAATTTGAAACGCCACTATGAGACAAATCATAAAAATTTTTCGTCGGATTATCCACCTAAATTCGAATTACCGAAAAACAAGTTAACTGTATTAAAATCATCACTAAATAGCCAGCAGACACTGTTCACAACGTTCAGTAAGGAAGTTGATACAACGACCGGAGCTGGTTTTGTTATATCATAGAATATTGTTCGTGCTAAACGCCCATATTCTGATGGTGAATTTGTTAAGAAGAATATAGATGAAGTTGTTGCAGTGTTAGATCCAAATAACACAAAACTTCAGCGACTAATAACACAAACACCAGCTTCACACCACATTACAGAGAGACGTATCTCCCAGATCAATGCTAATGTTGCAGGCAAAATGATTTAAAGAATTCCCTTGCATTCAGCTTAGTCCTTGACGAATCTACAGACATACAAAACAACCAACAACTGGCGGTATTTGTTCGTTATGTTTCCTCTCATGTAACTGTGAAAGAAGAAGTGTTGGACTTAGTAGTACTAAAAGAAACAACTCGTGGTGTCGACATTAAAAATGCGGTTTAAAGAGCCTTAACAAATGCTGATGCACCACTGGATAAATTCGGCAGTGTTGCAACAGATGGCGCACCTACAATTGTGAGGAAAAATACAGGATTAATTGCACTTATGAAAAGTCATCCCAGCCTTCCAGACTTTCTCCCTGTTTATTGCATTATTTATCGTAAACACCTGGCACCCAGATACTTCAAATATAAAGATGTTATGAAATATGTTCTTGAAATGGTCAATTTCATACGAGTAAATGGGTAGATCCACCGACAATTTAAAATATTATTGAAGAACTGGAGCTTGAAAATAAACCCAGTAATGTCTCTTTGTACTGCTTTGTGAGGTGACTGTCAACCACCAATGTCTTAAATAGGTTTGTGTATATGTTGGAGTCTATTATTACTTTTCTTGAAGAAAAGATTCTATCTTCAACTAGAAAATGATGAATGGATGCAAGATCTAATGTTACTTACTGATATAATGAATCATCTACAAACTCTCAACTTGGCACTCCTGGGGAAGGATAAGATTGTTTCTGATCTTACTCAGACAATTTTCAGCTTTTAGAATAAAATAAGACTTTTTCAAAAAGACATATTGTCAACAAACTTCAGTTACTTTCCCATTCTCAAAAGGAGAGTAAATACATTCCCTGATATTGAAATAAAATACCACAAACTGGAAGAATACAAAGATAAGTTTCAAAAACTGCTTGATAATTTCCTAGACAGGTTTGAGGACTTGCAGAAGTTGAAGCCCTGCTCTGCCTTTTTTTTGTAAATCCATTCATGGTTGATTTGATGGTTGTCCAGTTCTCGAACCTTTAATTACAGAATCTTTTGCTGTGGAAATGGAACTAATAGAACTACAGGAGGACCTGGGTCTAAAGATGATCCATAAATCGCATTCTACAATTGAGTTCTGGAAGCAAGTTCCAGAAATAAAATATCCTGAACTTAAAAAAAAAAAAAAACAGTTTGCGACTCATCTCAATTTTCAGTACAACATACTGCTGTGAATCACTGTACTCTGTAATGAAGTTTGTGAAGCCGAAGCATCGTGCAATCCTTACAAATCAACATCTGACAATTAATTCGATTGACAACATATCAGCATCAACGACTCACAACCAAGATGGAAACTTTTCTACCTAAATAGTCTTAATTGTATTGTCAAAATATTATAATAAGACTAAAATTTTGTAAGACAGTATCTTTTATTTTATTGTTTTGCATATTTTCCTCTATGTTTTGACCAAACATTTACTAAGGCAAATAAATATCATTAAAACATCTGTTTTTACCTCTTTTATTTCAATTTTGGCAGTCTTATTTAATGTTAATGAAATGCAAATTTGCATATTTTTCTTAAACGTTTCCGTAGTTCGTTACTGTATTAAATACACTCAATATAGTTAAAACAATAATCAGCCAGGATTTTGAAAACATTTCATATATATATGTGTGTACTCTGTGATTACTGAAACTAATACAAAGTAACAGTTTAAAAACTACATACATGAATAAATACTGTTGCGTAAAGGATTTTTCTTATATTTATAAAAAATTATATAACCAAATGTGTGTGTAACAATGAAAACGTGTGTGTAATATTTGTTCATCTTTTGAGGCTCTCAAACATCTGAAGTTTATCGTATGTGGCCCTTACGTTAAGCAAGTTTGGCCAACCCTGGTCTACAACTTGTCGGTAGATGGTATTGACCAGATGTATTCTCCACTATATATCCGTTAAAATTAGGAATGATAAGCGAAAAAAAATAGTGTACCTATCTGCGAATAACAAACAAACCAAACCAGTCGAACTCTGATTGGTACGTGATTTTTATATTTCATTAAGGACTTCGTTACGCAAGTTACTTTTTTCATGTTCACGATAGTCACGAACTCACACTTTCATATAAAACGGTAAAGGATTTTGGGGTAATATTTATATAGATCGAAAAATTCATAACAAACTAACGATATTAAAGGTTCAGTGAAATCAAGGAACCAAAGAAGTTCATATCTTGTACACGTAATATTATATTTATCTTTCAAACTGAGTTGATAAACTGATAAGATACGTAATATTATATTTATCTTCCAAACTGAGTTGATAAACTGATAAGATACATAATATTATATTTATCTTTCAAACTGAGTTGATAAACTAAACATAATAATATTTATCTTTCATGAGTTGATATGATAAGATACGTAATATTATATTTATCTTTCAAACTGAGTTGATAAACTGATAAGATACGTAATATTATATTTATCTTCCAAACTGAGTTGATAAACTGATAAGATACGTAATATTATATTTATCTTCCAAACTGAGTTGATAAACTGATAAGATACATAATATTATATTTATCTTTCAAACTGAGTTGATAAACTGATAAGATACATAATATTATATTTATCTTTCAAACTGAGTTGATAAACTGATAAGATACATAATATTATATTTATCTTTCAAACTGAGTTGATAAACTAATAAGATACATAATATTATATTTATCTTTCAAACTGAGTTAATAAACTAATAAGATACATAATATTATATTTATCTTTCAAACTGAGTTGATAAACTGATAAGATACATAATATTATATTTATCTTTCAAACTGAGTTGACAAACTGATAAGATACATAATAATATATTTATCTTTCAAACTGAGTATAAACTGATAAGATACATAATAATATATTTATCTTTCAAACTGAGTTGATAAACTGATAAGATACATAATATTATATTTATCTTTCAAACTGAGTTGACAAACTGATAAGATACATAATAATATATTTATCTTTCAAACTGAGTTGACAAACTGATAAGATACATAATAATATATTTATCTTTCAAACTGAGTTGATAAACTGATAAGATACATAATAATATATTTATCTTTCAAACTGAGTTGACAAACTGATAAGATACATAATTTATACTTCAAAATAAAATTCTGAAGAAAAGCATTTCGTAACAGTTCAAACCTAGTAGAGCGTAATAAATGTGATAACAGCTGTCCCCTTCTTGTTGGTATTTAGCACAAAGCTACACAATCAGCTACATGTGGTGTGTATATAGCGGCGATTCGAGCCCTGGAATTTAGCGTCATAAATCTGTAAAATTATCGATGATCAACGGGTGCTGGAGCATGTATTTTTTATAATTTTAGTCCTTCACACATGGACGGGTTTCAGTTTTTACATTCATAAAACAAATTTGAAAAGTGGAAAACTTCATGGAACTTTAACATTAACGTAATTAGCTTTTAAAGTTATGTTTCGTTGCTCATGTAACATAAAAATATGTTATTCTAGGTGAAACTTTTAACATAACTAGAATAAAAAAAATACTAGAGCAGCGCAGGTTGATTTCGTTTTTAGTTTTTTTTTTATTTCGCGCAAAGCTACTCAAGGACTATCTCCACTAGCCAACCCTAATTTAGCAATGTAAGTCCAGAGGGAAGGCAGCTAGCCATCACCATCTACCGCCAAATCTTAGCCTACTTTTTTACCAACGAATAGTGGGATTGGCTGTCACATTATAAAGCCCCCACGGCTGAAAGGGCAAGCATGTTTGGTGCGACCCTGGGATTACTAGTCGAACACCTTAACCACCTTAACCGCTTAAGAAATTATCTTTTTTTTTTATTTCATACTGATTATCTAAGAGATTAAATTTCAAGGAAAGAAACGAAGTTGTTCAAATGATTTATTGCGAGGAAAAGTCGAACATTTTTATATCAAATATATTTATAAATAATCGTATAGCGAACGATTTTGTACAAGAAATTGTACGAGGAAAAGTAGAACATTTTTATATCAAATATATTTATAAATATTCGTATAGCGAACGATTTTGTACAAGAAGTGGAATATCAAAATGGAAAGGTTTAACTGCTAAAGTCAACGAATCGTTTTTATATTTCTCAATTAACTGAAGTTTTTCTGGCTTTCTGCCGTTTCTCCTCAACGAACAGTTATATAGTTTCACTTTATTAAGTAGTGAGTGGAGCTGGACGTGTCTGGAGTCATGATTACCTATACTAATCACATTTTTATCACAGCTATTAGGTTGAAACTTAGACGGAACAAGGACACAACCATAATGTTATTATGAACTAATAAACACTAACATAATTTGCACTAAATTACTTGTACGTGTGCAGCTCAGTAATATCTTATTCAGGATATATCTAAGACCAACTATAGAAGGAGAGATCTCATTTTCTACAAAATTTCAGTCTTTTAGAATTTACACTACACAGACCTCGGCTGTACGTATATATGCTGTATTTTAAGATACAGTTAATTTATATTATTCTTGTAGCTGGTATACTTTAGGGTACTGTTTATTTAGCCTCTTCGTGTAGCTGGTATACCTTATGATACTGTTCAATTTTACATGTTAAAAATTCCTCAACTCGTTTTTCAGTTGTCAAAAATATAACAAGTGAATACTGGAATATTGTGTGTGCAAACAAACGTGTTTATTAAATACAAATCAGTACAATTAATGTATACGATTGACACATATGAGACATATGAGACAAATATAACAGTTTATGTGACAACGCCGAGAAACCTTCTAAACACATGGTCTGAGCGAAGCTTAACTATAAGCGTTTAACAGCTGTACATCGAAGATCGAGAGTTCGACACGTGATGTTGCTGAAACAGTTTTGAGATTTTCATCCGTTGGCGTTCTGTAAAAAAATGACAACCAGCTAGGTATTCGTTTCATAGACTCAGATGACATTCGTGAGGTGGAATGTTCAATCGGTCATTAATTCAAGACTGGTGGCAGTTTAACCTGAGAAAAAAACAACTTTAATCATGCTTTTAGTTACCCCTTTATTATCTTCTCTCACATGAATAATGTGTTTACGGATGTAAAATTATTTTTTATATTCTCCGTTGTGAATAATTTGTTCTTCTGTTTATACTGATAGCCATTACTTTCAGAGAGGAAATTTCTTTCATCTTCCCTCTTGTGCGTAATTGGTTATTCTGTTTATGTTGATAGCCATTACTTCCAATTATAAAATATCTTCCCCTCTTGTAAATAATTGATTCTTGGCTGATAATCACTTCAGTGATTAGTATAGTTGACTGATGATGTGATAGTTCAAACTCTGTTTTGCTAATTCTCTAAATTCGCTTCTAATTTCAGCTTAAGAGGCATTATAAACGCGACCACCAGCCAGCCAGGTATTAGATTGGAAAAAACAATAAAGACGCCGGGTACTTTTGACTAATTGACCATCCTCTACTCAGCAGTTTTAAATTACAAATGGCTATTCTTAAGTCTTGAGACCTCTGCTATTTCCGTTTTAACATATGTTGAATAAGATAGCTTTCGAGTAAAGAATTAGTGTTTATAAAATACAGGTACAGATAAACTGAAATTTTATCACACAGTTTGATAATTATGTATCTTATATCACATATTACCAAGGAAACTTTTGTCTTTAACTTCTAACATGTTTATTTCGAAATAAAAGTGTTTTCTTTTCTCCAACACAGGAGTATGACTGCAGATTTACAACTCTAGAAATCGAGTCTCAATACCTGTAATCGGCAAGAGCACACACGGCCCAATGTGTAGTTCTGTAACTCATTAAAAACAAACAAACTTTTCTCGAAAAATATAATTTATTTATTATCGACAAATACATCAAAACACAGTTAGTTGTAAGTAAACTGAAGACCCATTGGGTCGGGAGCAACAATGAAAACAAGCTAATGTAAGTAACGTATATACCAAGCAGATTGGAACAAGACCTAGACAATTCAAAGAATCGTTCAAGTTCATCTGGTTGAAAGTTATTATGAAACCGAACTATTCGTCACAAAGAAGACCCTTGTAGTTTGGAGCAGAAATACGATCTAATTTGTTGTGAGTAACAATAAAACTCAATTGCTTGTAAACAACAAGACTCAACTGGTTTTAAACAAGCACAACAAGAACCAACTAATTCTAAGCAACAATAAGATACAACTGACTGTAAACAACAAGACTGAACTGGTTTTAAGTAACAATAAGATGCAACTGACTGTAAACAACAAGACTGAACTGGTTTTAAACAACAATAAGATACAACTGACTGTAAACAACAATAACACTCAATTAGTTGTAAACAGCAGTAAAACTCAACTGACTGTAAAAATTAATAAATCTCAACTGGTTGTAAACAACAATAAGATCAACTGACTGTAAACAGCAGTAAGATTCAACTGGTTGTAAACAAGCAAAAAACTCAATTAACTGTAAATAAAAATACGACTCAACTGACTCTAAACAACAGTAAGAATGAACTGATTGTAAACAACAATAAAGATCAGTTGACTATAAACAACAATAAGACTCGTCTAATTACAAACAACAATAAGAATCAACTAATTCTGAACAAAACTAAGGTTTGACTAACTGTAAACGTGTAAAAGACCCGACTGGTTTTAACTAACAATAACACCCAACTGATTATAAGCAACAATATGTTACTGAAATTAAATCTATGGGTTTGGGGTAAATGTTATTAAATTGAACAAAACGTTTGCCTGGAGAGTGGAAAACAGAAAGAAGTAATAAATGGAGTTAAATCTGACTGGATCACAGTTACAAGCAGAGTGTCCCAGAACTCTGAACTGGGCCCTTTGCTGTTTGTGAGTTGTATTAATAATATTGACTCTGGAATAACTAATAAAATTTTGAAGTTTACAGATGATATTAAGATTTTTTTGGGTGACTAACTGTATCGAAGATGTTGCAGATTTACAGAGAGATTTAAATCATTTGATGGGTTGAGCCAACATGTGGCAGACGATTAACTATTGATAACGTAAAGTCATTTATGAAGGTTTATCACAGTTCAACTTATTGTTACAATTTAAATGGAAATACAATAAATACTGTGGTTCAAGAAAAATAATCTTGGTATTGTGATAAAAATCACTTACGTCATCTAGAGAGTGTATTACAGCTACCAATAGAGCTAACAGGATTTTAAGTAGCATTGAATACACGACAAGAGATGTTGTTTCACTGTATATATCATTTGAAAGCCTCATTTAGAGATGATGTGTACAGTTTTGGGCTTCCTTCCTCAAGAAGGTTATCAGAAAAAAGCCACGTGGATGATACCCGGAATGGTGGGATTGATTTATGACGACAGACTAAAATCTTTAAAATTGTTTTATCTGGAGAGGTGAAGTGTTAGAGAAGAATAAGTTGAGGTGTTTAAGATTATTAAGGCTATTGATAATATACATCCAACAAACTTTTGTGTTTAGCAGTGAAAACAACAGAACAAGAGCTCATAAATCCATGTTAGAGTAGCGTAGCAGTCGTTTATAGTTTAGACTGTATAACTTTAAAAACAGGATGGTTGACTTTTGTAATAAGCTACTTTCAAGAGTGGTGGAAACAGGAACTTTTCCTAGAGTAGTAAGTGGTGGTTATTGTTAGGAGCTGAAAAGGACATTCTTGATAGGCTAATTAGCTTCTTTTTGTCCCTTTAAAATTTCGTTTTATTTTATGAATACAACTCAACTGAATGTAAAGAAAAACATAACTCAACTGGTTTGTGCTAAAACTACGATCCATCTAAACTAGAAATTCATCAAATTACTCGAAGAAAACCGTAATTTTAATTTTTAATCAGCCGTTTGAAGAAATAATCTGATAAATATCTCTTTTTTTCTTGACGTGTCAGAACTTTACTCGATCACAAGACAGCTATAGAATGAAGTATAAAGAGTGTCAAAATATTACGTTATTAAATATACCAGTATTCATTCTTTTAATGTATCAATACTCCTGTAGGGTCCGTGTTGTGTGATTATTATATTGCATGGATAATCAATGTACCTCCGCTAGTATAATGGAATTCTAGCAACTAATGCAAACAAACGTTTGTAGTTACTATCACTGAAACATAAATAAATAATTTGGAAATAAATTATGTATGTCAGGAAAACAGATATTCGAGAAAACAAGCGAACTAAAATGTCATCGTTCTATAAAAAAAGTATATTTCATTATTTCGCGATATTCTTCCAATATTTTTAAAAGAACTCTCGTATCAAATGAGAGAAAAGTTGTTTTCTATGTAAAACTCTCACACAGAAAATCAGGGGTTCGATTCCCCTCGGTGGAGTCAGCACAGAGTCCAATGTAGCTTTGCTATGAGAAAACACACACACACATTCACACAAATAATTCACAAATTATGAATATTCTGTCGGCAGTATCACCAAATCACACTCCAGTTGTATCTGTAATGCATACATATAAATTATAAAAAAATATATTACGTCAGTAGAACGATATGGAATACAAAGTGTAACTTAATATTTTTAATGCGCATTTCAGTTCATTTTGTTCCTTTACATGGTTTTACAGTGGTGAGATATCAAAATATGGTGTTTTATAAAGAACTGTCATTATTTTATTAGGTAAACATTAGGTTTGAACACTTACAGCATTTGTAATCTTAGAATAATTCGGTGGTCACAAAGACGTGCTTGTTGTCAAACGCAAAGTTACGAAATGGAAACAAGTATATCGAAACCAGGTTTATAAAGAGGGTGAGACGTTGTATTTACGGCTCAGTGAGCCATTGAAGATAAGAGTGGGTCAGACAAAGATAGATTTGATAGTTCATTTACAGTTTCATTTTTGTTTACCGGGGTTCGTTATGTTTCCTTCTATATATAGATATAAATAATCAGAAATGTGAAACCCTAATTCAGTAGTGAAATTAGATATCAAAAATTAACACTTCTATGTTGTTATAAAATAAATAAAAACAACATTGAAGAATAAATAGACACAAATATCTCTGATACCCAACATCTCTCTCTCAATAACCTAAGAAACGATGTCCTAATATAATATCATGATTTGCATGTATTTTAAATCTTTTTCTCCTTTTTGTTTATTTTATTTGTAAGTATACTGTAAACAGTTACGTCCACTGCAACTGCTGTATTTTTAATGTTAAGTTTGTTTATTTTATAATGACACAGATTTGTAATCACTGTTCGTTTCTGATATGATTTTAGGCTGATTTTCAGTGAGGGAACGAAGCTAATACCATTATAATTTCAAGTACTTCCGCTTAGCCTGTGGTCATTATGTTTTTCATATCTTATATAGATAGAAAGTTCGAACGACGTGCTTATCTTATACCCAGCGGCATATGTTGATGAACAAATTCAGACCAGAAGACATGCATCAGTACTGCTAACAATTACATTTGTCTCTCTTCCTTCTCTTAACGAGCTCACGAGAGATAATTGTTCCGGACAAGGGGTAGATTATTTTTGTCCCTCTCCTGGTTGCGACAGATAAGTCGTATGTTCAGCAGTGTGTGGAAACATTAGAATAACCATAAAATATTGTTATTTCATTTGAACAATAATTAAGTTATCTACGTTTGCTTCAAGTATTATAGTTAATCATCGTTACGCTACATCAAATATAATCATATTTTATTTATATTTATGATTCCGATAGGTAGCGCTTCAAGAATTAAATTTTTGTCTTGTGTTTGCCACTGCAAATAAATGCACGTTGAGTTTTTTTTGTTTTTTGTTTTTTTTACTTTCGAAAAAAGAAAACAAATTGGTATACAATATGGACACATATGACATCATGGCTACGTCACTAGATAAAGCAGCGACATCTGTACGGCTTAGAGTATTAGCGAATGCAAATAGAAATTTCTCTCAATAATCTATTATTATCTCCAACACATGTCTGGCATACCATATTTTAAGCAAATAATAACGATACTCATTATATTTATAATTGAAATATGAAAACATCACTGTTCTAATCGGAACAAAAATATTTTAAATAACAAAGGGTTAGCACAATGAAACTGGTACCAAATTAAACTAATACAGAAAATGTTTGAAGCAGCAAAATTGTTACCATAACGAACGAGAACAGGAACTGATTAACTGAAGGATTGTTATTGAGATAATATATAATACAGAGAATTTTTGAAACAGCAAAACTGGTACCAAAATAAACCGATACAGGAAATGCTTAACACAGCGATATTGTTAACAATGTAAACTAACACAGGAATTGATGTAAAACATAAAGATGAGACTTCTCTCTTTCTCAGAAGTTTAAATACTTTGGATATTTCTGGCCTATGGTGGTGGTGTAACGTTTTATGTGATATAAATTTAAATAACCTGCATGTGTTAGGCCTACGTGGTGGTGTAATATTTTACATAATGTAAGTTTAATTATTCCCTATATTTTAGGTCTATAGTGATGGTGTAATGTTTAAATATTCTGGATATTTTAGGCCTACGGTGATTATGTAGTGTTCTATGCAATATAACTTTACTTTGAATATTTTAGGCTTATGGGGGTGGTATAATGTTTTATGTACTGTTTGTCACTATTTCTCTTCGTGTTAGTTGAAAATAATATTATATTTTTTTCTAATAGCTTTAATAACTCATGCGTTACAGATATAAAGTTGCAGATTAACACTATCCTTGTAATGTTCTGAAACTAAATCCTCTGCATGTTTTTCATGTAACGTTCATCTTTACACATATAAAAGTCACAAGGTCTAACTAAAGTTCTAAAATAACTTCTTGTTAATCAACTGTTCAACTACCTCTGTGACATCTTTCACTGTACACATGTACATTATTAATTAATTTATTAAATCTGTTAATAATATATAAAAAATACATTTATACGAGATGGTTTACATATGATTTGAAATACACAGACAAGTTGAAAATTAATATATACTCTACTTAGTTTACGAGACAATTCCCTTATCGTTATTTAATTGTTTTCACAGCATTAAAGTTCTGTTTAAGTATCATATTCAGTAATGCAATAAGATCTTATTGTTTTCAGTTGTTTTACGACCAGCGTTTGTATATAATTACACCAGAAAGTGCGTTTGTGTAAGTACATAACAATTGTATATTTTATTGAAATTTCCACATGAAATGTTTCAGTATTATCGCAATATCTGAAAATCGAGAAACGGTTAAACTATTTTTATAGACTCTCTTGTTATTTTTGACAACTTTCCTTCATTGTCTAACTTGTAATTAAATAGACCTATCTCAAACTTGATCGTTTCAACGAGGGGGAAAGGGGGAACAACACTGTAAACTAGAACTCGAGATCTGAAATTGTCGTTAATTTTATGGAAATAACACTTTTTTTGGTTAGTAAAACCAATGACGTCACATCTCGTTTTATCAACGTCGGTATAAAAGTCACACAAAGTGTTCTGTATGTAACAAATTCATCCAGTACTCGTTCAGTTCAAGACAAAAATGTTTCAGGTATAAATAGGGTCTAAGTTAATAAGTAAATTGTGTTACCAAATCATGGCAAGTCTAATGTATCAAAGAACCAACATCTGGTGATACTTTTCATGGGCATCTGCAGGAATTTCTTCAGGGAGAGGGGCAAAGTCTAAATCAACATAATATATTGAGTTAATCAAGAAAGAATTGTTTCTCATTTTTCATTTTCGATGGGTGCAAGCGATCCTTTCTCCCATGTGGACACCCATGTTATGTTAATATTCCTTACGTTTAAGAAGAAATATATTTTAAACACTAACTCTTAAACCTACCACATGTAAGGATGAATTATTAACACACCTGATACAATGTAAAGAGACTTACTACATGTATGGAAAGACTTACATTTGATATAATGTGGAGAGATTGTATGGAGCACGTTCTAGTAAATAGTCCTAAAAGTAAGTCACTGAACTCTATATTATTTGATGTTTGTGTATGTTTGTCCACATAAAAACATTTTTTTTTATCTTTTAGTTTCTAGTTGTTCTGGTACTTCTAGTTGTATCTGAAGGTGGTTTATATAGAGGAATTCCTACTTACCCAGTGAGTATGACAATTTATTAGTAATAATTGTTAAGACCCGAATAATTATGTTTAAATAAAAATTCAAAGATTCTTTTTATTTCTTAACAATTATATATTTTGCAAATAGAATATTTTAATAACGTCTACTAACCCATAACTTGAAAATCCAAAAACGGTAACCTAAAATTAAATATACGTTCCGTCATATGTAAATACATTTCTTTAAATAATTACGTCATGGTCGAGTTTAATTTGGAATATTTTTCCAAATGCTGTCGTATGTGTTGCTTTGTTCTTACGTTATCAGAAAGTTGTGCTTAGAGTGACATAAACATAATGTAATATACACATACGGTTTTGTGAAGATCTAACAAAAATGTAAAGACACATAAAGGAATGAGAGATATGGCACTTTCAATGTTAATAAAAATTAACTCTTCTCTCCTGTCATCTATTGCCAAATAAAATAAATAACATGGAATCATAACACTGAATTACTATTATTTATTGTACGTTATGTATCTTAGTGATGCTTAGAAGTCTAAATATAGATTACGAGAAATATTTTTTCCCTCTATCAACCACAGGGTAGTTACGGTCATGTTTATCAACCAGTGTATCCTTCAATCCCCACACCTTACGTTTTTAACTATGTCGCACCTGCCATTGGTGGATTCAGCGCGCGCCAAGAATCAGGGAATGGATATGGTCGTGTGATTGGGTCGTACAAAGTTGCTGACGCAGATGGACGTATTAGGAAGGTCCAATACACTGCTGGCCCCGAGGGATTCAGAGCTAATGTCTACACAAACGAACCTGGTACCAAAACTAGCAACCCCGCTGGTGTCCTCATCCAATCGTCTGCTCCAGATCCACCTCCATATTATTTTCCAAAAATACCCTACGGCTACGGGTCTCACAGTCGTGGTCTTAGATAAAATTTTATCATTCCAGAAAATAAGATTTAGCAGTACTGAGGATGATCTCTACCAAATAACCAGTTTCATGTTATATTCTTCACTGCAGTAATAGTTTGTAATGTGTCACCTTTAAAACAAATTTACTGAACTTTTGAACTCCAAAAGGTTTTCGTATAGTCTTTAGTCGTTAATGTGTCCTGCTAAATTACAATACATTGCCTTATTTATTTATATGATTGCAATAGACTTGTAACCACTTGCAGTCTATAGGATTTGAAATACTGTATGCCTTTTGTTTCTTTTTCTTTCTTTTTTTTTTCCTTTTTGAGACTGGTGTTAAACTGCTAATGCCTTTTAGATGTTTAATGTAGCTTGCAAATAAAGTCGTTATAAATAGCAAAATATACGCATTCCCTTGATTGCTCTCGCAAAAAAATTACATTACTATTAATTGATTCAAAAAATAAAAATGGAAGACTTTAGAAATATTTTCAATCAATATTTTCCAATCACTGTTATAGTAAACTACAATTTAGGACCAAGTTATGTGATTCTATATCAGACAAAAATATACTATATTAATATCCAACACTGAGATCTCAAACTAAAGTTCGGATAAAGTTCAGTTGTTTCATGTTATATCAGACAAAACTATTCTAAATTAATACCCATTTCTATTTATCTATTACCTATAGGTTTAATTAGGATAGTCTTTAACCTACAAACTTTACAAAAATTGTATATCTACGTTACAAGCTTCCATAAAAGTACATGCCATTCCCAAGTTCTCAAATAAAACCCAATCACCTCACCCATTACACCCAACAAACTAAGAAAGATAAACTTCTACAGTAGTCTTAAACATTGTATTTATAGTTATAGCTGGAAAACAACAACTCAATACCAATTACCAGTAGCCTGTTGTTGATACTGTTACAGTTATGCCTAAAGTTTCACAACCAATAATATTTTGTTATCACTGCATTGTTTTTTACACCAAATTAGGAAAGT
Source organism: Tachypleus tridentatus (assembly GCF_004210375.1). Taxonomy (NCBI): domain Eukaryota; kingdom Metazoa; phylum Arthropoda; class Merostomata; order Xiphosura; family Limulidae; genus Tachypleus; species Tachypleus tridentatus. Next base: position 166,248,394 of record NC_134831.1, on the reverse strand, counting down.
TTGCTTTAATTATACAGAGCTTAGAAATAGAACTTAATAATTTATTACAATTAACAATAAATGTAACGTTAATAATAAAATATATTTAACCTGATTTATATTATAGCTTATATATATTTTCAACTTAAAGCAGTGGATCTAAGTTCAAGTAAACAAGATAATTCTTAAAACACCAAAAGACAATAACTAGTTTTGAGACTGTATTTATAAAATAAAGGAATGTATTTATCCTGTTTTACGATTTACCAATAAGTTGAAATATTACTAAGCCTAAAGTAAAGCCTATTTTAAAGTTGTAGTAAAAGTTACACCATTAAACTCTAAGTTAGAACTCTGATAGTCTTACTTTTAATTACCAAACTTACTATAGCTAGTTATTATTGTGTTATTTATTTCAAATTATAATATTAATTAATATTAAATAACTTTTGGAAATCTATAATGAAAACGACAGTTTTATGGAGAACAATCCCACGTTCAACTATCTAATCTTAACACCTACAATTTTATACGATACTACTTGACTGGCTCCATCCGTAAAATTCCGGTTAATCTAAAGTTATAAATATTTTATTACAGTTTACCATTTTCTTCATTCTATTAAGTAATATATTTATATTATATAGCATATTAACTTTCTATAGTTATTTCTTCAAACATTAGAATGTAATAAAATATCCGTTTTACATGTGACTAAAACATATATAACAAATTAGGATTTTAATAACTGCAAACCTGAAGTTACCTACAATTCATTCGGTAGACCCAAAATATTCATTTTGCAGTTTTTAGTAAGTAATATCACAGTATCTCCGCCCTCGTTTTCTTACTTTTTTTGAGATCCCTATTTACATTTTTTTAATTCCCAATATTTTATTTATCTTGTTGATGGCTTTTTTAAAGCTCAACGTTGGGCAAAGAATTATTTGACATTGTAGATAACTTTATACATCGTAATGATAATAAACATAACTAGCGAGTTACTGAAACAGTCGTTCGTGATGATTTACTGTAGTTATTCACTATTTGATCACATTAGTTTCAGATGTAAAACGTTAAGCTACAGCTGAAGATTTTCATGGAGGTTCGTTTGAGAATATTATGAGCGTCTATAGTTTCTTTGTAACTAAGTTCTATATATATAATGGCTGAATATGTACTTAGACTAAAAGACACAATCCCCACTAAGCGCGAAAACATTTACCGGTAGAAAAATATCCTTTTCAATTTAAACATAATCATCTAAAACATAAAAAATATAGAAGAAACAAATATATTTTAAAATACCCCTACAATCTTCGCAATACCTTATTTAGTATTCTACAAAAGGTTTAAGTGCATTATATAAAGCCGTTTTCGTTGTAGACTGGAAAGGAAAATAAGAAAAACAAATTACAAACATGCCGTTTTGAAGGGATTAATATTTTTACTTTCAAATCAATCATGCGTGCTTTCCTTATACGTTTTTATATGTGTACATCGTTTTCAGTCAATAGCAAAGATTTTAAATTGTTGTTTGAACTGGATCTTTACTGTTTAAGGTGCTTTTTGCTCGATCGTTCTTCTGGGTTTTGTTCAATTCCTTTGCGATCCTTCTTAACAACAACTACAGTGTTCATACCAGTAATAACAATATTTTAACAAATGTCCCTGCCTTTTATATAATAATAAAACTAATGTTAATTAAACTAATATGATGCAATTATTTAAATATCTTCATCAAGACATGCTACTTTCGCTTCTCAAACAGTTCACCCGCCATGTTGTTTAACTGTTGCTCAACAGGATCCAGAAGTAGAACCTTGATACAGTCGGTGAACATGTCGTTCTGGAAACAATTTAATCTAAACACAAATATATTTAATTACATTTAACTTTCTTTTCTCTCCACAGAATGTGGTTCAGTAACAAATAATGATTGTGTAAGAGTTTAAGTGACGATATAGTCATTAGCATAGTTATAAATAAAACGGTTTGTTAATGATGTTATTATAATATTTGAAGAAATAACTACAGGAATTTAATATGTATACAGCAGAAATATGTCATTAGATTGGATAAAGGAACTGGAAAGCTGTAACAACAGACAAAACAAATTTATAGCTATTTAGATTAACTAGAATTTTACCAAACGAGTTAATCCAGTAGTAACGGTATAAAAGAGTGTGTGATAACGTTAGGTAGTCGAAGGTGAGATTATTCTCCATAAATGTGTATTTATAATTAGTTTTCATTACTGATATATTTATGCTAGGTTCTTCAATATTAAACTTCAGTAATAAGAATAGAATATCAATATAGACTCTGTTATTTTAACCAATATCTATATTATGTTTACAGTTATAAGTCACACACGCAAAGATATTTTTCAGCCTACTAACATTGATAGTAACCAGTTCTTGTATCACCAGCAGGTTTAACAAATGAGTGGAACCCGGTAAATATTATAACATTCTTCACAGATTCGATTTAGACGAGCAAGTTTGGTGCTGTCGTAAGTTCCCATAAATCCTTGGTCAGTGAAACCACGTTTTTCACTTAATTGAGTAGAATATGACGTTCTAAGAAGTAGTGTTACTGGTACGATAAATGGAAGTAATAAACACGTGTTCATTGTTATCTGTAAACAAAACAATGTTGTAGTAGGGTTTGAGGTATAGAAACTTAGTGAAATACACCACGTTTTTATTTTTCAATCAACAGTAACTATATATTAATATTATATGTTTCACGTGAAATATAACGATAATCTAAAAGTAACTGTGATCAGGACTTGAACCTTGAATCCCTGGTTAACAAGGCAAGTGCTCTAATACTGAGATATCCAGGAGAATAAACTGTCTTCATCAATTTTCACTCAGAAAATGAGGAGTCCCGAGTTCAAGTCCTGATATTGAAGTTACTTTTCGCTTATTGATGTTTCACGTAAAATACTTAATATTGTGGTATTATAATATTACTATTTCTCTGGTTTCTAACATGTGTAGAAGATATTTCTTCAAAATGTTAAAGATTCACTTTATTATATTAAAATTATCAAACCTGTGTAGTTTGCCTCGAAGAAAGTAAAAACTACATAGCTAAAAGTGATTTCTCATTGGTTGTAATTTTTTTTTTTTTAAATGAAGCTACCGAACGTTCTAACAGATAAGAAGATAGAAACAAGACATACCGTGCAGATGTCCACTTGTAGAATACTGTAACCTTGATGATTGGCAGATGTAGAATAAGAGGTGAATTAAGTACCGTCATCAAACTATCTATAACTCTGATAAAACTACATTAGGGTTTTGTAAAAAGTGAAAAAAAAATTACGTATAGAATATATTTTCTCGTCTACAGACGGTAGATATTGTGATTATCAATAAACTCACGTCCTAACTCAGTATCGTAACTTAGATGAAACCTCATCTCGTATCATTTTGTGAAATAATATTTATTTTTCAGATTCTACTGTGAGAATAGTTTAATAGTGTTAAGAAATCAAAAGATATCTAGTAGACTGTTTTAATTTAACTTTTTTTCTGATAGTTTTTTCCTTACTTCTAACTCATTGCCGTAGTTCACTTGTATTCACAAATGTTTTACTTATATCAAGATTATATTTCTGGTATCGTCTTATTAAAATGAAGTCTTAGAGATAATTTTTTATTAGATCTTGTTTTAGCGATGCCTTCGTAATAATTAAGAAAGCTTAATCAGTATTTGTAACAATAGTTTGATTACCGTATTTTTGTTGTTGTTAAAAGCTTCCTATAGACGCGAGTCATGGTCAGAGAATAAATCGTTTTTACTTTTAACCCCTACATAACAACTCGTAGCTGATAAGTAAAAGAAGAGAACAAAGGTCTCGTAAATTAATTTATTATAATCCTGTTTTCAAAAAATCAACAGCTGGGACTATTGAATAATTTCAGTCTAGCTTATTTAATGCTAAGGTCATTTTCTTTGTATCATACTTTTGTGTTCGGTAATTTTAATCCATCTTGCAAACACCATGCGATATTAAAGGGTGTCCAAACTATAATTTTTTTATATAGTAACTGTATTTTCACATAATGTGACTTTTAAAACCATTAAAAATCATTTGTACAGAAAAGATACATATATTTTTTAATTAAGTATATTTAATAAAGGTTTGTGAACTTATGGAGTCAGTGTAAATCAAATTAATCTCGGTCTAGGATAGCTGGTTTTCACACTAAGACTAAAAACTTTTCTTAACCTTGTAGTTTTTAAAATTTCATCTGTATAACTGCTAGAACCTCAAATATTGATTCCAATACTTTTTATTAATTAGTGAAACTATATTTTACCCGTTACTTTGACTCGGTCCACTTAACTGAGCTTGTAAACACCATATTACAAAAAAACACGAAACCTGAGTTAACGTTTTGTTTTATAGAACGAATGCTTAATTATGTGACAATTATTTCTACAGCAAGAGCTAATATACTTTTCATTTATATTGGGTTGAGGAATAATTCGTGAGCGTTTTTTCAAGTTAAAAAAATATATTCATAAATGAAACGCTTTCACAAAATATTTCATGTCATTTGGTAGATAATTTTTTGCTCTAACAGATGGTGTGTTTGATTTTCATGTCTTTAATTTTTGCTTTCATTTTCAGCTCATTAAATGGAATGTAAAGTGGATAAAATCGAGCATTTTCGACACCATCTGCTTTTCGCATTTAATTTCTTGCAATTTCGTTTAAAACAATGCATACTATATACCTAGGTATTACATGAAATAAAGTATCATAATAAATGTTTTGGGTGTAATATGTTCATGCATTGAAGTATTGTATAGTCTTGCATGTAATGCTTGAATGAAATTATTTAAAAACGCTCACGAATTATTCCTCAACCTAATATTTTAGAGTAGCATTATATCTTCTCAGACTACAGAGATAGCTATTTATTACACCAGACGGATTTATGTAAACAACAAATCTACTTCGGCTAGTGACGAATTACACAACTACATTGGTACTTGCTGTTATTTATCACAGGAGTTTATTTGTTTGAAGTTAAACACAAAGCTAAACAATGGGCCATCTATGTTCTGCCTACAACGAGTATCGAAAATCGGTTTATAAGAGTGCGTGTTTGGAGATATACCGCTGTGCCACTGGAAGGCTGAAATGATTGTTTATCTAGTTTTATTAAACATTCCTAATTGAAACTAATACGTTTATAATTTTCAGATTTTAGTTACCATTGTTTGTTTGTTAAGCAAAAAGTTACACCATGGGTAGTCTGTGTTGTGCCTACCCCGAGTATCGAAATCTGGTTATTTTACCAGTGTTTTAGTTACTTTTATAATAAAATATAAAACTGACATAAAAACAACACATCGAGTACTTTTGTCTCAAATCTTATCTTATTCAAGTATTTCCAATGTACATTAAATCCCAGTAAAGATAATGTAGTCTCAAAAAATTTTTTTATTCAAATATGCAAATTAGGATGTGAAATGTTGTTATTGACATAAAATACCATGTCCTAATCTTCTACAATTTTTATGGTTTTCCAACTGATCTATAAATAGCTTAAATAAATCCTACATCCTGTCAAAGAAGGATATAACAGTATATTTATATATTAATATAAAAGTATAGATTTATTAATCTTACATATCTCAGATCAATAATGAAAGCTGCAATATATAAAAAATACGAAGTACAAATAGGTGAAGAGTAGTAAAATTTGTCACAGACTGGTTACACGTTTTATTCTGAGACAGTGGACAGCTAAATAATACACAAACTTTATACAGTGTGGTCAAACACACATATCCTTAAATTTCCTCTGTAGCTATTACGTTAGTGTAGTATAAAACCAAATCAAAATCAAATGATTTAGATTAGAAAATGTAAAAGAATTACAAATATTTTTATACTAACCGATTCCAAGGTAAGATATATAAAGAAGACGTAAAACAAAATGTTATAACCTAATTATTCCAAGGGATTGAGGTCACATAGCTATTGGCAGATTCAAGTATTTGCTTTCTATTGGTTACATATAATGCAACATTAAACGTTCGAGATCATATCGGGGTAGAATTAAATCGAAATGAACAACTTAGGACAAAAAAAAGTCACACTGTGCACATAAATGAAAATCAAGTTTAAACATTTTGTTTTAGAATTAAGAAATTGAAACTTAATTTTAAAGCCTATACCATTAAACTACGTTATGATAAAGGTTACTGGCATACATGAAAAATAGTTTAATTTTTTAAAGCAACTCTGTGAAAAGTTGTGACATGCAATTTTATCCTATCCAGTTTTGGAGAGTTAAGAGTTATGGTGTCCATTGAAGTATAACTGTCTGTAAGGGCAAAGGAAAGTTGAGGTCATTCAGACCCTATCATGAGTTTAAAGTTTATTGGACTTAATTTGAAATTTCTGGCCTAAGGACAAGCATTAAACAAAGGTGAGAAGACAACTGTGGTATGCGAGCATGTTTTCTATTAACTTCAGTTATTTAGAAAACTTTCATTTAGTTTTCTTCTATATATATATATCTATTTTGCCCATGGAGATGCTGCAGCAACTTAATGTAGAAAGTTCACGAAATGAAACATCCTTCGCTGGCTGATTTAATGGAGTGTGCCTGCCACTTCTAACTAATACCGATAGAATCACCAGTAACAAGATAATGCTACAAGAAATGTTAAGGTTTCTTGTTAAGACCAGAACATCTATACTTTTGGAATTTTATTTGGCCAGAGAATGGTTTGAAAATCTATCATGACTGATTGAAGCTGTCAATCCATCCACAGGTCTAGTTGTAAGGTTATCATCTCAAGTCTACAAAAGTATGCGCATTTTTTAGTTTGTTTCTTAATAATACTTTCCTTAAACATCATACACATCCAGTCTCTATACTTCTCAATTAGCTAAAAACTCTACTGGGTTTTAAATATCAGATTATTTTTTATATTTCTTGTTACTGCCGATACTTCAATTACTGCTGTAGAAACAGTAAAAAACCCAGCTCGACATAAGCACGTGTTAGTGGAATATTGGTAAACTGTGATAGCAATTCACAAACACACACTTGGTTTCAAGTTAAATCTCCCAAACTGGCCATTTACATTGTGTCCACAACTGTAGTGATATCTCCATTTCAAGCATTAAGCTTATTGCCAAACCATGTTAAATCTATTATTATGTTCACCTACTGTATTAATGAAGAATATTATATTGAGCTAAGGACAGTGCCTTTTTATTTGCAGACCACCTAACGTTTACTTTTTACTATGGAAGACCACCAAATACTTTGTTTTCTATTATATTGAGCTAAGGACAGTGCCTTTTTATTTGCAGACCACCTAACGTTTCCTTTTTACTTTGGAAGACCACCAGATGATCTACACATTCTGATATGGCTTGTTATTCAACCTTTCCATAGACCATCTGAAATAAGCCTGTGGTTCAGAAACTGATAACAATTTATTCAAGGTATTATTTTGTAAATGTTACTAAGACCTAACTAAATGAAAACATCAAAATATCCTAACTAGTCAACAGAATTTTTATTTTACTTACAGAAACATCTTTCAAATAAAGATTACATCACCACATCAATGTCTATTTTACTTTGAAAGTTTTCTTTTTTTTTGATATGTAGCACTCATCAAATGTCTTTAGAATATTTCACTGGCAATGCACAAAAATCCAATTATTAATACAATACAAAGATGAAGGGCAATCTAAGAAACATTAAGTTTTGTTTCAGTTCTTTATAAAACGTTACTAAGACAAGATAAAGCATCACGGTTAGAAAATTGGTACCTTATATATATATATATGAATGTATAAATTAGACAATCTCAGTGAAAATAAAGTTCACATTTCAATAATTTTTGAGGCTATTAATATAACTTACATGAAGCAGAAGCACTTATATATTCCTATCTTTACTATACCTTGAAAATTTAGACCATAATCATATCGAAAGTAGAAAAAAATGTTTATCAGATAAACTATTTTCACTAATACCAGGAGAAAATCTTTCAAAAGCTATCCAGTTTTATCTATCAAGACAGAAAAATTCCTAGAATTATGTTAATTTAGCAGTTAGCTATTCACACTTGGATTACATTTACACAAGTTTAATGGCAGGCTTACATTTTGTACTACAATGTTGGAAGTGATTTACATTTTAATTTAATTCCAGTATCAATAGACAAAGTATAACATTTCTCAAAAAGAGGTCTTCAAACTTTCCAAACTTTCAGCACTTTTTTGTGGTATTAAGAGAAACTATGTTAAAGAAACAAGCTATATCAAAAACTAGCTTGAGTAAGAACATCACAGCATATTTTTAACAATAGATATACAAAAAACTACTTCTGATAGTAAGGATATACAAAAAAAAAAATTGGTCAGTCATTTAGTTTTGATGTACATTAAAAAAAGAAATAACATGAAATTAAAAGTTCAAAATGTCTACAAACATCAAACCACGTTGATCTTTAACAATACAACAATAAAACTAAGCAAATATCTAAATTAAATGAAATCAGCTATGACAACAACCACACATCTTTACATCCAGAGAACTCTCTTCTTCAAATTGTAATACATCTGTAATGTCCAATGAGCCTTCTTTACAATAGGGTGTTTCTATCTTTGAAACCAACACATTTTTAAACAAAAGGACAATTGCACAACTTAGAATTCCATGGAAGTTTATTCTATATTATTTTTTTCTTCAAAATGTAGAATACACATTAAAATATTCAAACCTTGAAATTCTATTTTTTGGCACAAAGTGATGTGTGGATTTATGATATGTTAATATAGGATGATATAATCAAAGTATAGAAAGTTATATGAAGACCTATACACTTATGATGTTCTTCAGATAATCAAATATATATCATATATATATGATGAAATGTATTATAGCAGATTCTGTAATAAATTATACAAATCTAAGTTGATATCCAAATGCTGTATCAAAACTGCCACTTAAGTCATTTTACATTATGTAAATCTACAGAATACATAAATAATAATTAAAACATAGCTGCTTTCTCTCACAAAAACAATGATGCTGATATACTTATACAAAAATAATGATGATAGCAATAAGACTACATTTCATTACAAAAAAAAACAATTGTATCTTATCAACAATTTAACAAAAACATTTGAGACCAGAAGATACTACTGGAACTGAAAAATCTTAAATAACTCGCATTGAAAGACAAGCATTCCTATGTAAAGCCAATTTTCTATTAGCTGTGAGAACTTAATATGAAAATATAGTCAGTTATAGGAAAAATTTACTTTACAAATATCTCATGAACTGAAACAAATAGAGTAACTGGTATAAGAAACCAATCTGGTTCATTCCATAAGAGAATATATTTTCAAAATAGTTTTCTATCATTTTCTTAAGTTTTATAACACTACAAAAACAGGCAGTATTTGTTAATCAGTGTCAGTACAACAGTGGTTTGTTTCTTCTATGATCTCTGTGTTTACAGTCAAAGTTTGAGCAAGAGAAACAAATGTTGTGATTAACCAACTGATGTGAAGTTACTCCAGACAGTGAATAGGTTTGATCCACTTACTGCTACCATACAAAAAGGAAGTGCTTTAGTCCAATGTTATTAATCTTTTTGTATTCAGTAACATTGTTTAGTAGTACCTAGAAACACCTTTAACTATAAATTTAGCACCTAAAACTGATGATTATCAATTCTTGTTCTTTTCAAATACAAATACAACTGTTTGTAATGTATTAATAATTAGATAGTCCTGCTATCTGGGAATGACTGACAGTTCAGTACTTGCCTCTAAAAATTCCAATACAAAATAATGAAGAAAGTTATGTTCTATGTTGTTATTCAGGTGTTACGAGGCTTTTTACAGAAGTTAACTAGCTCTAATTTAACCTCAACGAAAAACTAAGAGAGAATAGTTTCTGTTGACCAACTATTCTGCATGCTTCAAGGGGTCACATCACTATAAAGACACCATTTTAAACTTACTTTAACATGCAACTAATTGGCTACTAAGATGTTTAAGAAATTTGTTCTTGTTTGTAAATAGTTAATTACATAATAAACTTAATTTCCTGCTTTTGTTTTTTTAAAAAAACTCCAATTATTAAATATTTTCACTCTACCATAGCTGCAAACATTCAGTATTAGATGAACAAAGCATTTCTCAACCATCAGCCCATGGATCAGCAGTGATCATCACAATCACCTTGCTGGTTGTCCATGGTATTCCACAAGAATGAACAAACAAAAATTAATATGTAAGGCATACTTTCATTTGTTGTTTTTTGTACTTACGTTTTAGTGGTCTGTGACAGTTTAAAGTGACAGCAAGCTTATCTCTGACATTGAAAAGATTATAAAATGATGCTGTAGATTAATGGAACTGGGGATAGTACCAATATTAATTATTTTACTGGTGTGGACACACATTTTCCTCCAGAGCAATGAAAGAGTTAAGTGAACAGATATAAGGCTGATGAGAATATTGTACATTATGAGAAAAGTCTTGAGACACAACTTTCAACTTGTGTTGTTGTTGTTTTCTTTCTTTTTTTTTTTTTTTTGGGGGGGGGTTCAAACCATGACACAGGGGTAAAAATTAAGAGATAGGGATCAATGGCAGCAGGTAATCATAAATAATTAATTTAAATGAAAGTCAAATAATAAATGTTATGATACAATAATACAGAGAAATGTTGATATAAAAGTTGTGAACTAATTCAATATAAAACAATACCATTAGTGATATTCTACAGACTCTTTAAAAGAAACGAGTTACAAAACAACAACAACAATCAATATTTCTTCTTGCATCCTACACAGTAAATCAGTTTCAGTTACCACAGTTATAAAAGTTATAAATTGAGTCCAGAATTTGTAAGTTTGTATCCACTTTAACGAACTACACAGAGTTGAAATATAATGGGATGAAACTAATGCGACCACAGTCAGATAGTTGTTGGTTGTATTTAAAAACTTATAGCAAAGCAAACAATTTCCACAAGTTTTAAAAAACTAGATTAGTGATCAAATACAAGTCTCTAAAACCTAAATACATGAAAACTACTCAAATCCAACTAAAAGTTACACTGAATAATAATACTCTTCTTTAGATGAAAAGGGGTGGGTGTTGTGTTGAAAACACAATAGAAGAAATTACTTTAAACTTGTAATTATACATACAAACACACCAAAATATTCTAGTTTGTACATTTTCACAACTGAATTATAGGAACCAAAGATTTTATCTAGCTTTGAGAACAAATTGTATTATGTGTGTTTGTCGAAAAAACCTGAAAATGACACAATAAAGATAACATTCAGGATATGTTTAACCGTAAATTGGACCATTAATATGATCTTAAACATTATACACACAAATAAATAGCTTTACAGCTATAAAACATTGTAAATATATTTTAATCAAGCAAATAACAACAAGGCTGCCTCAAGTTAATCTTCGAAAACCGTTTAACTTTGACATTTTATGAATATTTTTTATCACCAACTGAACTCTTCCAGAGACTTATATGCACAGGTTTAACATCTAGTGATGTTCTAATCAACATTTTAAACATTTTAATATGGCAATGAAATGCTATTTAATTTTTTAATACAGTGGTTAACTTGCACTGAAACATGCTACCTTCACTTCCTCAATATACACTGTAACATTGCAATAAAAAAGTATTTATGTTCTTTTGATAGTGTAAATAAAACAGCTTTCCTCCACATACTGTTTTTAATGAAATGCTGATAAATAACCAACAAACTTTGACCTCATAAATATCTACAATTGTATGTGTGTCAGCCCTTTCTTAACTGTTCACAGTATCAATGAATAAAGTTCCCATCTATATGAATTACAGTTTTAAATGGTCAATCGTCAAAAGCTTTAGCAAGAGTTAATAAAGCACTTTTATAACTAAAACAATGTGTGATACATAGAAAACCTCACTGGTTCATGCTCTCTGTCTTATTTTTGTTTAACCCTTTTCTTACCACTTCCCACAATACTTAGTTGGATTTCTAACAGAAATCAACATTTGTACAGATAACACAAAATTTTGTCACCAAATTGAAAGTTACAAGTACAACTTTCAAGCCACTTTTGAAAATTAAGACATTTTTGAACAACCCTATGATCACCATCAACCAACAAAATTTAACAGATATACACCCTCCTCAAAAACACAAACAGAACTTTCAAACAGACTACTCTGTAATTAATTAACTTTATCTGAATTCATTGATAATTTTGTAATATGTTTGTTGTTCAGTTGTCTCTGAGCAAAAAAACTTCTGAAACATGTTTTAAACATTAAAAACTAAGGAAACTTTACCATAGTAATACACCTGTGATTAAGCTGCACAGGCATTCTCGTCTACAGCAGACGAGACAGCAGCTTCACCAAACATCCTCGTCTACAGTAGACAAGACAGCAGCTTCACCAAACATCCTCGTCTACAATCAACAGAACTCACCACCAAAATCTTCAGGACAACAACCACTGCAGACATACCTTATGTCACCATTAAATTTCCTTCCCTTTTATCAGAACAGTAATCTGAATTTTAGGTAATATTGCTCTACCAACAAAATTCATATACATTAAAAGAACTTTCAAACTTGCAAAATTGAAATGATACACCAAGAATACTGTTCTACGCACTACCACATTAGTGTTATCATCAGCACCTTCATAAAAAGTTTCAAGTTAAGGTATTAAAACAGACTTTCTCTATGAAACAGCATCCAAACTTGTGAAACCTTATCATTGTGTAATAAAGGATACATGGAATATGCCAACAGAAATCTGGAAAAATGATTACAAAAAGTTTCAGTCTATTTGATAAACAATCACAGCAGAACATGTGGCTCTCACAAGATGCATTTTTAAAACTGGACAGAAGAGCTGCAGAACCACCAATAAAGGAAGCCCTCTCCTTACACCATTAAATAAAAAGACAAGCTCTTGTTAGAGAAAAACCACTTCAGAGTTCTGTCTTAGTTACATTACAATATAAAGCAGTATACTTGACAAAACTACTAGCCTACAGAAACAGTATCTTTCAGTAAATTTATCAACAATATTGCCCTTGAAAAGAATAAAGATGAGGAACTTACTTTTGATAAAGTTTGAAGATGTCATGAATGAGGATTGAAAGAATACTTATTACAAGTAAAAAATGTAATAAAAGTAGTAAATGTTCCTTCGTTACCCATTCAAGACATCTCCAAACTTTATCATCTAAAAACAAGTTACTTCAGGTTTCAAGGAGATATTACCAATTCTCAAAGGATTTTTTTGTTTTCATAATTTCTTTTGCTCTTAAAACTGTATTTAGTATGTAAAAGAACTAACTAGTGATGTAATTTAGGCAAGTTAGGCTAATAATATTTACATATTACTCTATGTAATAAAATTCACTCAACAGTGGGAACACTCACACCGTTTCTTTACATTCATCTTCCAAACTAACCTAATAAGTCATCCTTAACCACACTGATGATACATATAATGTTTACTTTAGTCAAAGGTCACAACCAACAGTCTGCCCCTTTAAAGTCACAAACTACAGTCACTATCAGTTTAGCCTAATAGTTAAAATACAACATAGAGACACAACATTCTGTATTTTAAGCTCAAACATTTGATTTTTTTTTCATTAGACCTCTACTGGTCTGTTATCCCACGTGGCATATTTTCCACTTCTTGAGTACTAATGATGCTTTCATCAGGTTTTATTTGTTTCATTTTTATAACAAATCAATTTACTAACAACATTCTATACTTGTCCACCTTTAACTTTGCCACCACTGCTTCTACCAGTACTACATCAGCTACATTTCGCTGTCCCTATTTTCTTCTGGATTGTAATTGGTCACTTGAGACACTGTTTCTAACACATGAGATTCTGGGCAATCCTTTGAGGGTATGGTTTCATAAAATTCTTCGCTGTCATCACTGCGGTTTGGAGTATTACTATGCATATATTTCACCATCTGATGATCTTGATATGTAAATGTTAGTTCTTGAACTTGACTGTTAGGGTCAATTAAGTAATTAAAAAACTCTTCCACATGGCCTGAGGTACTTTTGTGTTTTCCATGATTCTGACTATGTACGCTCTCGTATCCTGGTTCACTTACATCACTATCTACTCTGTGAACAATTTCATAAGGTGGTTCACAAGAGGTTGCTGCATTTAAAGGAGGCAATGGAGGTCTCTTAACACATTCATAACCAGGATCAGTGACATCACTTTCTGCTCGTGCTAACCTCTGAATCTTTTCATAATTAGGGTCTGTATGTTCATTCTCGTGTCTTCTAACAGGCTCATAGTCTGGATCACCAAACTCGCTGTTACTATCATACCCTCTTGGTTTTACTTTCTCATAATACGATTCTGTTGCATCAGAATCATTTCTGTGAAGTTCCTTCAGACTTTCATATCCATGATGTCTTATATTTCGGTCTTGTGGCATGTGTGTGATACTGTTACCTGTACTCTCCCATGTAAAACCATTTACAGGATTGCCTCCTACAACTTGTTGAGTAACATTTGCATATGCTAAATCATGCAAGTCTCCTTTAACACGTTCATAACCAGGATCATTGGATGCATACTTCTTATCTTTTACCAATTCATAGCCCGGATCATCAAATGCATACTTCTTATCTTTTACTGACTCATAGCCCAGATCATCAGATGCATACTTCTTATCTTTTACTGACTCATAGCCCGGATCATCAGATGCATACTTCTTATCTTTTACTGACTCATAGCCCGGATCATCAGATGCATACTTCTTATCTTTTACTGACTCATAGCCCGGATCATCAGATGCATACTTCTTATCTTTTACTGACTCATAGCCCGGATCATCAGATGCATACTTCTTATCTTTTACCGACTCATAGCCCGGATCATCAGATGCATACTTCTTATCTTTTACTGACTGATAGCTGGGATAATCAGATACATACTCTTTATGTTTTACAGATTCATAGCCAGGATTATTAGATAAATACTTCTTTCTTTTTACTGATTCATAGCCAGGATCGTTAGAAGTATATTTCTTGTGTTTTACCAATTCATAACTAGGGTCCTTGGAAGTATATTTTTGATGTTTCAAAGGTTCATAATCAGGACCACTAGTAGCAAGATTCTGGTGCTTTACAGGTTCATATCCTGGATCACTATCCTCTCCGTCATCTTCACCTCTAGTTACCTGATCAGTTGACTGACGTCTTGGGGCAAATGTAACTGCAGAGCTAGCCACAGGAAGAACAGCTGAGTTAACCTCGTGGCGACAAGTTGTGGGGGAAGGTTCAAGTGGAAAATCTGTAACAACTGTTGGGCTTTAAGGGGGAACAGGAGGAGCAAACACATCCACTGAAGAGGAAAAAGAATATCTTCCAATTTCTTCAATACCTGATGCACTTGAAGATGAGCCATGCCTCTTCTTATGAACTTTGGCATACATTTCTTCAACAGTGTGTGGTTCATCCTTAGAATTTGAAAGAAAGCTCACTCCTTCAGCTACATGAATGGTTTGACGCTGCTTTCCCGCTTTATCAACTACTGAGTAAAGGCCAGACAAGTCTTTCATTAGTTGGTTGGTATCGTCTTCTGCTGTTCCCATCATCTCACTAATTTCAAAGGAAGTTGCAGAAGTATAGGAAGCTAAAAATATTAAGACATAATTAAAACACCATGCTTCACCATTTGTCCAGCACTAATTTAAAAAACAAAGAATTAAAAATGTCTAGTTATAAAAAAACTTTAAATATCATAAAACTCTTCTTCAAACTCTAAATTCCTTCTTAATCCAAATTCAATAATAGATAAAGTTCCAAGTAAGTATAAGCAGTTAAGTTAGGTGTTAAGATGTTCAATAGTTTACAACAATCAATCATTATACAAAATTTAATGAAAATAATACAGTCCAATTTAGAAATTTTTCTGACATCACAAAAAAAGAAAAATTCATTAGTAGTAGCAGATGAAGTTCATCAATGCCTAAGCACAAAGTTACACAATGTGTTGTCTATGCTGAGTCCACTGTGAGAACTAAAACCTTTTTTTTAGCAGTATAAGCCCAAAGTTTTACCACTGAACCACCAGGGGTCAACGTATAAAAAACATAATATCATGATCATGGTAGTTTACAAAGTGTGACAAACTTAAAACAGGTAGAGAATATTTATATGAAAAAACCAATGCCCTATTAGTGTTCTACTGTATGTTTAAGCCCTGACCACCACTATTCAACTAATTTTTGATCCATGACCTTCAAACATTAATCATTTAAAACTCTGTATTTAGTATCTGTCAAATAAATCTGCTCAAACAGTACTGTTCTAGTCTTGAAATATCCTTTCCATTAGATCAGAATGGGTGGGGCAAATCCACAAGCACCATCCTGCTTCACAAAGCAATGAAGACATGAATACATACAGATTGTTACACAACTTTCTAAAAACTCATCTTCCTGGAATCAATACACAAGAATTAAGATGTACTTAAGAATCTAAAATGATATTATTATTAACCCACTGCAGGAATCAAACCCCAAATTTTTTGTTGTAAACCCTCGAAGCTTATTGCAGATCCTGTCAGACTATGGAAATAAGGAGTTAGCATAAAGTTATAATTATATCATAATTACTGAGTTTTTCTTTAATATGTAAAAGGTGGAAAGAATGAATGTGTGAAAACTTCTTCAATAGCATATTTTCTTTAACAGATGTGTATCTCATAGATTCAAAGGATAAACTTTCTCATCTTTAGGATTTTCTTTCCTAAAATGTCTAGAACCATAAACGTTTTTACTCTGATCCCTGTTGTGACAAGTTCATACTCATTATACATCTTACTGTGGTCACATCTTTATATCTTAGCAATTCACCTAGAGACACTGTAACCTGGAAAACACAGCTGCATGACAATAACAATGTAAGAATTGTTAAAATTTTACAGGAAAAAAAATGAGTACCTTGTCTAGAGTGAGCCTGGGCAACACACTTCAAACTTTCTACAGTCGGGGGGGCTGGAGGAAGTTGGCGTCTCTCTGATTCAATTGAGGCATACATAGAAGAAGATCTCTCAGAGTGCTGACTAGAGCCAGGATCAATTTCTTCATACATTTCTTCTTCATCAGGAACCACCATATAATGACCTTCACTTGATTGACTTCCTGAAACCTGAAGGTGCAGCACATACTAGATTAAAGTGAACAATGAAGCCCAAACTGCCACAAAACAAGTTTACAAAAAAAAAAAAAAAAAGTAATGAAAGTTGTTGTGTTTTGATATTGGCTGATGATACAAACAAGAATTGAAACTATTCTCATGACATTAGAATGTACTTGCATATACCAAGAAGAAAGATCAAATATGCATCATTAACCACTGGCTACCATACAATCTCTACGACATTAAACACAGATAATTTGGCAGATGGTTACTGGAAGACAACACTAATAGTATATAGAGAAGGTTTTTGTTTTTTTTGTTGGCTGTGAAAGCCATACTTTTTATACCGAGTTAACCATCAACCACTATAACAAAATTCTACAATACTATACATGGAAACCTTAATACCTGATTACTGGAAGTTCTTGGCTGCTGTCTTAGTTGGAGTTTCAAAGTTTCTTCCCTTACTTTAGCTAAGGGCTCACGTACGCTGATCATGTTGTATGGCGTGTCTTTATTTCCTATGACATAAACAAAATATAACGCTAATACTAGACGCACGCTACACGAGGTGAGAAATGTCAACCAATACAACATAAAATATAATATTACTTACAGCTAAAACTTCTTTTATTCACAAAGTTTGCTAAATAAAGAGTCATATCATCTTTAACAAACTCTTCTGAGTGTTAAATGAGATTTTTGCAACACTAATAGTGACTTCAAAATGACCTGACTTGGGCATGTAGTTAATAGTAACTTCTGATCATATCAGATGACCTACACAAATGGCAATTACATACTGACATAATACCATCTCACTGTTAGAAACAAAATAAAATCAAAAACAAATGTAATATTACTCCTAAATTCTGTGAGAAGACCTTTTACATGCTCTGTAATTAACTGGGTACCTCTTACAAAGAAAGTACCAATAGTCAATCCAGCTTCAATTACTAAATACGTCAGAAAAGAAAAAAATCCATTACTTTCTTTTTAACAGGTGTCCATTCGGTCAAACACATTTTAATGTTTTATTTCTAACAACTGAGGTGTGATTCAGTTAAAAACAGTAAAAAAGACAGAAGACACATGATATCTATTAAAAAACTATTTGTGGTAAGACATATTTGATATAGGCTTAGCTTCTAATCAATGTACCTTATTATACAACATTGCTAAGGAAGCTCTCTGTGCACTAGATAAAAAGAAGATGCACTATATAGTATTGAAGAATAATAATAAGAGAGAAAGTTGTTGAATTTCATTGTTTTAGTCATGGCTCAGATCCTTCAAAATAACAATCAGCTGTTCTTGAAAGTGTTCACATTTCTCTATATAAACAACTTAATCCCCAGTAAGCAGTAGCTAAGTCTTACTCAGTTATTTCTAAAGTTCAAGTTTGATTTCCTATATTATTTAGCACGTTATGTTTCGTTATTAATTTAAGTTGTCTGAAAAAATAATTAAATGTCATAACTCACAAGAACTGTAACTGACTTAAGTTCTGCACCAACACCATTGTACTTAAATAATCAGTTCTGACAAAGCCATTTTATTTACTACATTAGGGACTAATCTCTCCTAAGTACATTAAAGAGAATTATACGTTTTGTTGACAACATATTACAATCATTCATTTAAACCATGTATACCGAACTTTAAACAAATATTAACCTATGCCATCCTCATCATCTCTACAGAAAATCCCTTAAAAACAAGTATGTATTTTTCTATACCTGTGTGCATGTTTCAATGTTCCAGTAAATCTTTGAATTGTTCATTTTGATTAAAAACAATTTTAAGCTTTGGATATTACATATTGCTACTGTCCAATCACAAGCTAAGCATACACTGAATGAGCTTTTATCGGTAAGGTCCAATCACAAGCTAAGCCTACTCTGAATGAGCTTTTATCGCTAAGGCCCAATCACAAGCTAAACCTACATTGAATAATCTTCTATTGGTAAGATCCAATCACATGCTAAGCCTACACTGAATGAGCTTCTATTGGTAACACCCAATAATAAGCTAAGCCTACACTAAATAAACTAATATTTCAATACCTGAAGAGATTTCTCCATCACCTTCCATGTTAGTCCTTAATGGTGAGTGCTGTAATGGAGGGGTCATGTATGGAATCTCGGCTGAAGGTATTTGGCCAGCAACAGCTTGACCTGCTGTAGAAGGGTTTCTGCTTCGTCCTTCAGCCTCCACAGAGAGAAATGAACCTGAAATCAATAATAATAATAATATATATATATATGTCTGTGTGTGTGTGTGTGTGTGTGTGTGGGTAGAATTCAAATGTGGGTAGATTAACATGAAAATAACTTCCAAAGAGCTTTTTCTGAAAGTAAAGAGACAATAAATTTGACTTTAAATTTGAAAACAGAGAAGTAATGCATGATAAACAAAAAGCTGTAAAAAATGAGCTTGGCATAATATACATGGAGTTCATATACACATTTGTAACTTTCAATACAGAGGTGTACCTACATAAAATTAGGCACTTTTAGTAAAGATCACAATTGTTTTGTACACAAACAAATCAGATTTTTTTAATGAAATATTTTTAATGAAGACTTATTTATGAAAGTATAAACTCTGTTTGGTTACTAGTTTGGTACAAAGTGATTTCATGTTATTATTAGAAAAATATTCTTTATCCCAAAAATCTCATTATTTTTATATGTTTTCAGTAAGAGTATACATTTCATTTTCTATACCCTACATGGGGTCTGTCAGCTGATTGATCTCATAACCATCACAAAAAATTGGGAAATGAATACAAGTTTGTTTTTTGTGCTAGAATGAATATGTATTACAACACAAAAGTATAAATGTTTTGTTCAAGTAGCTTAAATCTCAATGTTATATATTTATATATATCTAATATATTTTATTACAGCAACCTTTCAGTTGTGCCTAGCTAACATTACATAACTTGCATAGACAAGTTGCACATGTACACATGTTACCGTATCCGCAGTAATATTTACATTATACATTATATATGTATTCAGATTATTACTATTTAGAAACAAGTTATGAAACTTATTTTTCTTCAAATATAGAACAATAAATAAGGTAAACAATTATCTCTTCTTGCTACAACCTTTGTACTCAGTTGCTGCTGGACATAGTCACTACACCTTTTAATATTTTAAATGTGGAGGATATCAAACAAATGCCTTTTTTTAGGTTTTATATATACAGTTGAATAACCAAAAAATAACTATACTGATCCCCATAGAATTCCACTATAATTTATTAAACTTTGTAACTAGGCTATACCTAGGTTTAAAAAAAGTATGAAACTTCAAGCAGATTAAAGACAAAACCTACCTCCTTGAAATCTCAGATCAAATGAATGTAGTAGCCTTTCTTCACAGATTAAATTGGCTGATAAAGCCACTAGAAGACACTCTAAGCTGTTGATTGGTTATTCATGTCATATATTGTAATAAAAATATAAGTGACCATTTCTAAAAATGGAAAGAGGTAAATGGGGTCACTGTGTTTGTTTCAGTACATTAGCCATATCTCAGCAAAATAAAAAGGTAAGAGGTTCTTTTATATTCTAGCTTGAAAATATTAGTAATTTGAGTTCCTGATTTGTACAAAACTATAGACTTAGTATTTTGACATCACAAACATCTAATTTCAACCAGTGCTGCATTCAACATTCCATGCGACTCATTAAAATCTATATTTATTGGGGTTCTTGTAATGTTTGCTTTTAAATTAAGAAATTTACTCATATATAATACTAAAATTTGAGTTATAATCTACAATTTGACACCAAACTTACGTATATTTATAAAATAATAGTTCAATAAAATTTTTAATATAAGTCAAACGTGATGACAGGACCTTTAACCCATGACCTGCCATAAAAGGTAAATAAATAATTTGGGAAAGTATACAAATATTCTGTTATAAATGCAACTTCTTTATCCTTTAAACTAACATGGTTTATTCTAAGTTGTATGGGAAAGATACAAAACTAAGTTTGACTCTTAATATCTGACAGATGGCAAGTAAACCAGTTAACGAGAATTAAATATGTATTTACAAAAGTTGGATGAACAACTATTTACAGAAAATAGGCAAAATCTTATTTAACATTATGGTTTGTTTTTTTTCTTTATAACTCAACAATCCTGCTGTTGTTGCTATATCAAAAACACTTATTTGTTCTGTTATTATTGGAATGAAAATTAAGTAGGACTCTACTAAAACAGTATAAATATGTCAGAATAAAACAAACCAGCAGGCTGAGATGTCAAGAAACCTTCCAAGTCTATAGCATCTCCATAAGGTTCCTCTGAAGTAGATGGTTCACGGACATTGAATTCTGGTTGGGTGGGTCCCTTTGATGAAACTGACTGAGAATGATTGACTCCAGTATTTCGATTATCAAGCTCTGTGTATCGTTGAAGCAAAGAGTAGCGAACAGATGAAACTTGTGAGCAGTTAATATTTGATTCTGACACATTCACAACTTGTACTAAACTTGAAGGTCGAAGAAACTCTTTAGAGGCATTTTCAAAACTGGCTGGTGTCATTGGTGCAGAGTGAGGCCTGCCATCAGATTCAGATGTGATCTGAAACAAATTAAGAGGTAAACATTTAAGTGTAAGCAAATGTACATACAGAAACTTGTGTATGGGAAAAAATGAAGTTACAATTAAAATAAAATAAAATAAATTATAATTCAATTACAGCTTCATAAATAACTTTTTAACTTAATCAATCTGATTTCAAACTACAGTAGAAGTTGTTAGTTCTGTAAACAAATATTTTAATTAGAATTCAGAAAATTTCTTTTTCCTGGATGGGCAAGTAGTGAAAACTTTGGTTGTTGTTGTTTTAGAGGCTGTCCTCACGAATAATAGCAGCTGCCCAAGTTTTCTTTCTTGGACACTTTCCTACACTTGGGAGTTTTAAGTTTCCATGAGACTGATGAAATTCTCTTTTATCTATAGAAATCTTTCAAGTACCAAAGCAACTCAAGAAAGAAAAAATTAAAATGTGTCCTGTCAGGGTTTATTGCAATTCTAATTTTAAAGCTTGTATATTTTAAATATAATATCCCACAATCAAAAGTAGAAGGAGTTGACAACATTACCTTCCCTTGTTTAAAGTTACTAAATTGTACTGCAGGATCTGTAAGTATACTTCTGCATATTGTAAATCAATCTGAACTAGTTATTACCTGTTATTACACATATTGCATTTTACTTAATAGTTGAAAATTTCTCTTCCACTGAAACAATAGCTGTATGGGTTTCACATTATTTTCAAATTAATTTTTTAAAGTAAACATACAGAAACAAAAATAAATATTCATTTTATGTATGTATTGTTTGTTGCATTAGCAAACTGTTTCAGTATGACTACTCCTAGCTGACAATGGCTTAAACAAGTTTAAAGTTGATGTACACCCTGAAAAACCAATCAATGAGGCGAGAGAAACTGACTGGACAAAGATTTAAACAAGGACAAGACATACAGCTGATAGTGTTAGATTCAGTGGATGGAAAAGGAAGTGAGCAACATATGTACAAATGAGGAAGTCTGGCACAACAACAGACATTAAGGTGGTATTTTGACATTTTTAGCCTAAATAAAAAAAAAAATTAAACAATTTAATAACCTTGTACAAATTTACAATAATATAACTTAAACAATACTGTTTGCATTAATTTACAAAAACTACTAGTTTATAAAACAGATAAGCTAAGTTTTAAGACCCAGATACAACATCTCAATATCCTAAATCTTTGCCTTCCGAGTAGTTTAGTGGCAAGTCAAAAGGCTTATAAAACTAAAATCTGAGTTTCAATACCCATGGTGGGCACAGCATAGATGGACCCATCATGTAGCTCTGAGCTTAAAAAAAGAAGAAACCTAATTTTTACTTCAAGCATACAAGGTCATTCTTCTAAAACTGTTTTACAAAAAAAAATCATCCAGCTGATCATACAAGAACAACAAAGGTCAAACAATAATTTAAATGGTTGGCAGCTGTTTAAAAACTTCTATTCATAATTCAGGCCAAAAGAAGTTGACCCATCATGCTGTGCCTCAGAGCCCCATTATACCCCATTACAAAGGAATAGTGGCAATCTTTCTCCATAAAATAACCTTAATAGAGACCAATAAAGTCTTACTGTATACATTACAAAATTCAACTACAGATGATAACAAAGCAATTGCTGCTGCAACGGTTCTTGATACAGATTATAATTTAAAGTATTCAATTTAAAAAAATGCCTGAAATGCTTGGTATTTGCACTGTAATGTTATACTTTAGATAATATTATGAGCCCTGGTAGAACTTCAAAATTAATATAATTCTGTTAATCAATATTCTCAGGAACCCTGGCTAGCAAAATTAAATATCAATTGAATTTTATCTGCTGCCATGACATGCCACACAAACAAAATAATAAAACTGATCCAAATCCTGATGACACAAGTCAACTGGTTATTTGTTTAACTTAATAAACTTTCACCAGTTTGTTAAACTAAAATTGTTTGGTCAATTACTTCCTTCTACACATTGTTATAAAGACTTACCTTTTTACACAATTCAAATACATAAATAACAGTACTGTATATTGTATATAAATATAATAGTACTGTCTGTTGTATGTCCATGTAACCACTTTCAGTGGGGTGTGGATGGATCTTCACCAGATTTGGCATAGATGTTCATTAAGTCTATGTGAGAGGGTATATAAACATTTTCAGTTTTGCATTTTGTAGGTTTTATGGGAGTGTTTGCTTTTTATAACACTACCTCACCTGCTGTAAATTAGCCTTCATTCAGTCCATGGGGAGATGCATACAAATTTTCAATTTTGCATACTGCAATTTTATGGGCATTTCTTACCACTACATTGTCCCCTGTGGATGAACTTCACCAAATTTGATATAAAGGTTTGTTGGGTACATGGGTAAATACACACAAACTTTCAGTTTAATGTTTTGTAGTTCTTACAAACATTTTATGCTTCCATTATATGTAACAAATTTTCATGTCTTAGGACAACCTTTCACTGATAATGAATTTATATAATTTACATCCAGTAGATGGATACTCCAGGTAGTAAATAAATAAATGTATCTAAACATACTTGAAAGAAGTATGCAGTAATTGTGATAACATTACTAATGATTAAAATAAACGTTTTCTTACAGAAACTGTTAATTCATTCATGCCAGGAGGTTTTGGAGCTTTGGGTTTATTTCGTCGATGATTTTTAGGTTTAACTGGATTGAGAATCTCCTTGGTAACAGTTGCATAGCAATCAGAAGGATTGTCAGCCAGAGAATCAGGGTTTGATTCACTTGTTGAGCTGCGGGTAGTAACTGGCAGAGGGATGTCAGGCAAGGCTCGATCTTTGGCTCTATAAAGCAACATGATTTTTAAAATCTATAAAAATCACCAACCCTAATATTAGATGATGATGATGTTGTGTAGTAAGTTAAACAGCATTTTCTCTTCTGTAAAATGTATAAAATAACAATGACTAAAATTTATACATAACAGTGATATCAGTAGAATTTTACATTTTTGTAGATATTGAACTATTTTACCAAATGGAAGATAAAATCTGTTTCTTTTATTTATATGAAACTTGTATCATAATAATTCTTTATTTTCCAACACTAAAATAATTGCTATTTAGCATTTCTCTTGCTACAATATATAAGAACCAAAGCTCATTGACTGCACACTTAAAATTAAGTCTAGCTTAACAATGATTACAACAGAGTAACTTATATGTCAGTCTTAAGTAAAACATTTATTATCTATAAACTGAACTTTTTGCACTATGTCACAAGACTTAAAAAAAACTGAACATAAACTTTTTACATTCCTGCAAAAACCATTCACTGTAATTTCTATTTTATGCACATCCTTTGAAGTTTAGCATTGGATCTCCCTAGTGACCTCAGCCATCACAGTCGTTTAGCGCTGGACTCTTCTAGTGACCTCAGCCATCACAGTCGTTTGGCGCTGGACTCTTCTAGTGACCTCAGCCATCACAGTCGCTTTGGCTGGACTCTTCTAGTGACCTCAGCCATCACAGTCGCTTACGCTGGACTCTTCTAGTGACCTCAGCCATCACAGTCGCTTGGCTGGACTCTTCTAGTGACCTCAGCCATCACAGTCGCTTTGGCTGGACTCTTCTAGTGACCTCAGCCATCACAGTCGCTTTGGCTGGACTCTTCTAGTGACCTCAGCCATCACAGTCGCTTGGCTGGACTCTTCTAGTGACCTCAGCCATCACAGTCGTTTAGCGCTGGACTCTCCTAGTGACCTCAGCCATCACAGTCGTTTGGCGCTGGACTCTCCTAGTGACCTCAGCCATCACAGTCGTTTGGCGCTGGACTCTTCTAGTGACCTCAGCCATCACAGTCGTTTGGTGCTGGACTCTTCTAGTGATCTCAGCCATCACAGTCGTTTGGTGCTGGACTCTTCTAGTGATCTCAGCCATCACAGTCGTTTGGTGCTGGACTCTTCTTCTTATCTTAGCCATCACAGTCGTTTGGTGCTAGACTCTTCTTATCTTAGCCATCACAGTCGTTTGGTGCTGGATTCTTCTTCGTAATCTTAGCCATCACAGTCGTTTGGTGCTAGACTCTTCTTATCTTAGCCATCACAGTCGTTTGGTAACGCTATAGTCGTTTGGTGCTGGATTCTTCTAAGTAATCTTAGACGTTTTAGTCGTTTGGTGCTGGATTCTTCTAATCATCTTAGACGCTTTAGTCGTTTGGTGCTGGATTCTTCTAATCATCTTAGACGCTTTAGTCGTTTGGTGCTGGATTCTTCTAATCATCTTAGACGCTTTAGTCGTTTGGTGCTGGATTCTTCTAATCATCTTAGACGCTATAGTCGTTTGGTTCTGAATTCTTCTAATCATCTTAGATGCTATAGTCGTTTTGTACTGAATTCTTCTAATCATCTTAGACGCTATAGTCGTTTGGTACTGGATTCTTCTAATCATCTTAGACGCTATAGTCGTTTGGTACTGAATTCTTCTAATCATCTTAGACGCTATAGTCGTTTGGTACTGGATTCTTCTAATCATCTTAGACGCTATAGTCGTTTGGTACTGGATTCTTCTAATCATCTTAGACGCTATAGTCGTTTGGTACTGGATTCTTCTAATCATCTTAGACGCTATAGTCGTTTGGTACTAGATTCTTCTTATCTTAGCCATTAGAGTCGTTTGGTACTGGATTCTTCTAATCATCTTAGACGCTATAGTCGTTTGGTACTAGATTCTTCTTATCTTAGCCATTAGAGTCGTTTGGTAATTGATTCTTCTAATCATCTTAGACGTCACAGTCGTTTGGTACTGGATTCTTCTAGCTACCTCAGATATTACAGCTGTTTGGTGCTGGATTCTTTTAGTTATCTTAGACGTTACAGTCATTTGGTGCTAGATTCTTCTAGTTATCTTATACATTACAGTTTTTTAGTACAGGATCCTCCTAGCCATCTTCACATTACAATTATTGTATACTACCAATATTTTTTTCAACACTGTAGATTTTACCTGTTCCATACATCAAAACATGCTCAAATATTCAGTACAGTTGAATAATGGATAATGCTTTACAAAGAGTACCTTGCTTTGGGATCCAGCGATACAGCATCATCAGGTGCAGGAATTATCATGTGACCATTTGCTTCCAATCCCTAAAGTAAAAAAAAGAAGTAAAAAGTACAATTTTTTTAAAAACATGAGTGTTATATTAAACCTGATAATTGCAAAAAGAAGACAAAAATATAATATGGTAAAAACTGAAGGCCAGTGATACAGAATACATGTTAATCATTTCTAAAGATAGTAACTTTAGGTTTCTGAGAAAGGAGAAATGATTTTTTTTTAATCTGAAAATGATAACTAAAGTAGAATTATTTGTCAGAATAAACTCAAAATTATCCAGGGGGGGGTCACAGTAAACTAGCTGCAAAGGTAACACAATGAACAACAAACTGAATAATGTTTTGTATGCCTGCTTTGTATTGAAATATATGGAATTCAGAAAGTTGTAATTGTTAGTGGAAATATCTGGGAGGTGGGGGACAGACAATTACTCATAGTGGCAGCCACCAACATTCACTTCCCCTAAAATCATCACTGTACAACTATGAAAAATAATTAAAATGTTAACATAATTAGAAAAAAAACAAAAAACACTAATAGCCAATGGATTTCACTTATTTCTCAAAAGCAGTTTACACCAAATTTACTCCATACACTAAACACTGAGTTATAGATATGTTTACATTCTATTTCCTATCAGTGGAAGCCATTTATCAAATCACATTACGTAATTTATGTTTTCTGGCTCTCACAAAACTCAATGCAAAACAACAAATAATCCAAAACAAATTGGGTGAAATCAATTGTTCATACCATTCTCTTCCTAAATTCACCTGCCAACTGACCTAAAGCTATGTCTAGATGACATGATGATAATCTATATAAGGTATGAGACACCACCAGGACTAAGGTTATAAAAGTATTCATTAACAATATAAAGGAGTCAAAAGTCAGGTTACATAAAATAATTAACCTTTTTTGTGACACAACTTGGGGAAGACACTAGACTGTGTCAAAATTAGCAGATTTTTAACCATTTGCAGAGATGCCAAAACTATTTCAAATGACTGAGCATAATGATTGTAGACAGAACCCTTTCACAGTTTTAGTCCTTTTAGATTTGCCAGAAACAAGACAATCTGGTGAATGAGGCCTCTCTTTTTCCA
Source organism: Tachypleus tridentatus (assembly GCF_004210375.1). Lineage (NCBI taxonomy): Eukaryota > Metazoa > Arthropoda > Merostomata > Xiphosura > Limulidae > Tachypleus > Tachypleus tridentatus. The sequence goes on along the minus strand of NC_134831.1, from coordinate 166,220,359 downwards.
TCTTGTGAACAATCGCATTGGTGTTTCTATGCTGCTTAGAAAATGAGAAATACCCATCTACGCAGGTGCTGATTAGCTGACAAGCACTGATGATGTAACTATGAATTCCCTTACGTACCTAGTATGGAGAAGCACCACACTCAAACTATTGGTAAACGTCGGAGATACAAATATTTTTTTATTATTTCAAGCACAAACATTATTGCAAGTATCCATTTGGACTATGTCTTTTATTTATTATCAAAATTTATTTGTATCTCATTAAAAATTTTCTTTTCACCCCTTTCAAGCCCTGGGGGAACAATTTATCACTTTATTGTATAGGCCTATATAATATATAATAACTTGGGAGTTGCAACAAGTCGTAATAATTGTCAGTATGAGCATATAGTCATAATGTATACACCAAAATTGTAATAATTACACTCAAATCATAATGATTGGCATCTCTGCATTTGGTTTCACTAAAATTTTCTTGGTCTGTTGTTTTATTTCGTCTGTTGTATCTCATAAAAGGAATTTTACTATTCATTAAAAACTTTTGTTTTTCCAGTTTAATGCAGCAAAATGGTCTGCAGTGTAGTACAGTTATGTTATAAAATGTCACAATTTTTAGTACTACAAAAAAAGAAAACGTAAAATGCCATCCTTCTTTGAGCTAAAATAGGCATGAGTGCATCACTGACATAACAAAATAACCGAAGTGGATCGAAATGTTGTTCGCTCCTCTACATAAAAATTTTCTCAACCCAAACCAGCCATTTTTACATATATATTTAAATAACAGGTTCTGTTACAATTACCTTATGTAACCCAGATATCTTTTTTATGCCTATCTTTGGCCTATTGCACAACCAGCCATTTTTACATATATATTTAAATAACAGGTTCTGTTACAATTACCTTATGTAACCCAGATATCTTTTTTATGCCTATCTTTGGCCTATTGCACTATGCCCCCTGGGTACCGTTATACCCTTGGTTATCCCTCAAACTCATACATGGTATGTCCAAGGCATGTTGTGGTTCTTCCACAGGACCAAGACAAGATCCTTAGTTTGTAATTGGAAATCAATTGCAAAAAATACCAGATTCCCCAGTGCATGGAGTAACAGGCCACTTGTCAGGAAATTGAGCAATTTGAGTGTAATTTTGGTACTATATCAAATTACCTCCACATAATAACAAGAAAGAATTGTGAATTAACTTATTTTACAAATATTAGAAAGACACACTTAAGTTCAAGTATAAAGTGAAAAGGAAGTATCGAATTAGACAGTACTTTACATGCACAACTTACCTCTGTGTGCTGGACGGAAGGATTGGATGGAAACGTCCATCCTCCTGTAGTACCATAAGTTACACTTCTGTGCAAGTTAAAAACAAAAAAAAGTACATCAGATTTCTTATTCTCTAAATTCACCTCCTTAGATTTAATACTGTTAGAATGAATTCTGCCATGTTCTTGAAATATCTAGGCCAACAATATTAAAAAAAAACAACTAATTCATCACAGTATACACAAATAAAATCATACTTTGCTTCAAACTAAAAGTTATAATATTAGATGTTTGATTCAATTTGCTTCATATCAAGTTTGGAGTTATTGTTTTTGTTTCAAGGTCTTTTGACACAAAGCCATGTAGGATGTCTGTTCCTAACAACTGCTCATTAGGTTTGTATTTATTTTATTTAAAAAACAAACCAAATAGACAGAAAATAAAAGCATATAAAATAAACTTCATTAAATAAAGCTGTAAACATTTCTGTAAAACATCAAAGGTAACTTACACACGTTTCTTTTTTTAAGATTCATTCTTTAAACATCCGAGACCAATAAAATTGAGTTTAAACTGGATAGATGGTGTGCACCCCTAACAAGGTTTATGTCTTGCTTCCAATGATATCTCAAAACCCTAGAACATATTACATTATGACTCATCTAATGGTTTATCCTCATGTTTTGGATGTCTGTTTTATAACTAAGGCTGTAGTTTTGTTTATCACTCTCTCTCTCTCTCTTTCTATGTATATATAGAAAATTACATTTAATTAAAAATGTTGTATAGGTTGTTTTTCTTCTATAAGGGTAAAAAAGTAAACAGAATTTTACTAGGATAATGGTCTATGTAAAACTAAAAACATGGTGAATGTAGACTGTCATTTTACCAATAACATTAAGTAACCAGAAGTTAAAGTATGTTGCAATGACTTAATATGATAATATCATGAAATTAAATGTTGGAAGTTGTAATCTGAGGGTCACACTGGCTGATTATTCCCTTATAAGAGGGAAAAAAGGATCAAAAATTAATGTTAAGCCTTGCTAATACAGCTTCCTCCTAATGATTACTGTGTAAACTAGATGGTCAACAATTTACAGAATGTTTGAATCTAAAATAGCTTATTCATACACTGTTTACCCCAAATTATTTTTCAACTGGCATAAAGCTATGTCTAGATGACAGGACAATCCATATAAGGTATATGGCATCATCAGCAGAGTGTTCACCAGCTAATTCACTTGGATATCAACATAGCTGGAGATACATAAAAACTGGACAAAAACAAATGATAGTAGCATCCATTTCTCTATATCCAAAAGAGTTGGGCGAAACCTAATGCTAAGCAAGCCCACAGCTTTCAAAGAGTTACCCTAAGCTGGTACAATTAGTGTTGTGTTTTCCTTCCATACATTCCAAAGAAAGTGACACTGTATGTCTTGATAGCCAGCACAGGATCTGCAGACAAGATCCTCTAAGCAACTACAAGGATGAATCAAGCAATGGTAGAGTTCATAGTATGTAATTCTGAGCAACCTATAAGAACTGGAAAGACGACTCAAAAGATATACATTCAAAAAAGTTAGTTCTTTTACTTAGGAGCACCTGACTTCTTCAGGTAACTCAGAGATTACAAGTGGAGTTGGGTTTATAACTGGATTTAGCAATATTTCTCACATCTCAGTTAAATCTGGCTGGATACAAAAGCCAAAGGTCTGAATAGAAAATTGTATATTTTGAAAAAGACAGTACCAGACTGAGGGTGGTGAGATAAGTGGGATTTCACTGCACCTTTGTAGTGGAACTTCACTGAGCCCCCTCACCTCCCGAATAACGTCAGAATGTTTAGTAATTTTTAGAAAAAAAAATTCTCCAAAATCATTCATAAAAAAACAAAACATTTCTCTTCAAAACAAGAGGTCACAAGAGATGGGCATGATTTGCTTGCTGAAAAAGGACTGGTTTGTGCACTGGAGAATTATAATTTTTCTGAAAAATTATTTGTATCAAAGATTCAAACCTTCATATCACCTTCACTCATTGACCAATAGTGAAGCTATAGATAAAATATGGTTCATAATTTCAAAAAAACACATTTAACTTCTTTTGTTCCAACTTTTACAGACATCAAAACTTGCAGCATCTAGCTTCCATGCTGAACAAGTACAAATTGACTTCAGGACTCAGAGTTTCCAAACTTGAGAAGAGCTGAAAATAAAATTGAAAATGATAGAGTTGCAGGTTCCTAAGACTCTGAGCACAAACTCTGAACTGAAAACTTGGAGAGGAAAAGAAGATCATTCCACCTTCACCTCAAGGTCAAAAGTCTGGAGTTAATCTTGAAACCCCTACCCACTGACTCCTGAGTAGGACACATGTTAGCAAGATAAATTGATATATTTATCTAAGAACCTGACATCTGGTATCAAAAAGATGTCTACATAATATAAATCAACTTCCTCAAAAGTAAAACTGACCAGAACCAACTCCAGAGGAATAACATCCTTGGAATAAGATATATCAAGGTATAGCAGAAGGGAAAGGACTGCAACAATCTACTGTTCCTCTAATGTGACTCACAACAATGAAGGAGTATAATTGAGAAAGGAATACAGAAATCCATGACATGTGAGAGTATGACTTACATTGACTGGTTCTACTCTAATCTAAATCCAAAATATGGCCACTAGGAACAGACTCTCATGTAGGAATAGGATCAAGAAGCAAATGGAAGGAAATGGGAACTTGAGATAAGAGAAGTGGGGAAATAAACTGCAGGACAATTCTCTACAATGAAACCCAAATGACCTTCTTGACTGTCGTGAAAGAATGCCAATGAGAAATAGAATTGCACAATCAAGCAACTACTGAGCAGTCACTGTTATTGTTGCTATTGAGCTCATCTACATCAAATAAAATGATGAGATGAGAAATCCCTAACAGAAAAATCAGGTAAGGGCTGAGAAGGACTGGGATGGGAAACAGGAATAGAGGCTGGTTGTGGTTTTGACTACAACAAGCAAGCTACTAAAGATGAAAGGGAAGAGTGTTCACACAAAGATTCCAATTGTGATTCCAAAATCACAGATACAGGGTCAAAAACATAGTGCCATTGACATAACATCACACTAAATCCCTGAGATGAATGGGCAGCAAAGGAACCTTGATACACAGAAGACCCAACAACAAATAAACCATACGTGTAAAGCAAGAGCCAAAAATGACAAATGAATCAATATGAAGGTAATAAGGGAGAGACTGTCCCTTAAAAAACCCTCAGAAACTCAGTGTATTGTCTTGGAAAAGCAACAGATGGCAGATAAATACCACAGAAGTGAAGTACGAGTAAGATGAAGGTGTGAAAACTAGGCATAAGATAAATGCACAGGAATAATCATGGACTGCCTCCTATAAACAGATAAAATAGACCTCAACTGCTGAGAGTCTGGAAATGAACAGTCAGCTTGATGACATGAGGGGCAAAGTATGCTGGCACTTTCAATCAACTGTGAAGCAAAATGCTAATATCTAAAGAGGGTGAAAAAATTAAACAAGAGGAAGGACTATCATGCAACAAAGAAGGACAGCTATCATGGGAAATTGTGGAATTGGATATAGTATCACCTGTAAAATCATGTCTAAAAATGCTAAATTATGCCTAGCTGATTCTCTGGGTGGGATATAGAAAGACACGGCAAGATTCAATAATGGAAAAAGGTTACCAAAATCTTCATTAGCCTGAACAGGTTCAGATTATTCAGGAAAAAGTAGGGCCAGTTTAGAAAAAGATGATTGACCCATATAATGATCAAGGTATTAACAAAATAATCACAGATAAATTCAACAAGTCAACCCCACCTACAGCTTGTGAAAAAAGTGCTTCTAGAAAGTGTAATAACCAAATTGGTAACATTGGCTTCAAAATTCATTTCAAATTATGAAACAAACAAAACTGTTTGATAGGTAAATGTAAATGTGCAAAAAAAAAGTAGCTAATACGGAATGCAAAATGAATTTAAAGTATAAAGCATCATCAGCAATGTAACTAGTCATAAATGATCAAATATAAATTCCACATTAAAATCCAAATTAATTTTAAGAATGCAAAGTACATGAAAAGCAAAAAAATATCTTAAAACAAGTCCTGCCAAATGAGGACTAATAGTTAGATTGAACAGAAGAGAGACTTACTTGGGTAACAAGTTTTGGACTTTTGTTGGTTAAGGATCATCGTATGATGATTTACATGAGAGATGCATTGAAATCAATCAATTCTAATAAAGGGGAGATGAAAACTTGGGGCATGCATAAAAATTTCTTGTGCATGTAGAGGGCAGCACTGAATGAGAATAGCTATATATGTAAGCGAAGATAACATACTATATGAGAATATATATTTCATGACATACTGTCATCAAAAGTCCCTGCATGTATACTAATATTATCCACAACCTATTTGCAATTTTCTTTAGGAACCTAACAGTCATACAGACAAGCATTTACTAATAGCTAAACTGGTAAAATTAAATTTTGCCTTCAAATAATAACACTTAAGAGGTTTATTTGTTCTACACAAAAACTTAAGTCAGAAATTTTGGTAAAAACAACCAATGTAAATTGAATATTTAATACATGTTTTATTTATTTCATGCATTCCCACCTCTTGAAAGTGCTTGGATTATAGGGTTTTGTATTTTTATTGTGCATGTATCAATGCCTTACAAATATGCTTGTATGTTATTTCAAATGTACTAAAAGATTACGCAAAACATATTTACTTCACTAAAATGTTAGAAGCTTCTGAGAAAGATAGTGAACTCAACATCAATTTCTACACATTTTATGCAGACTAGTTTTTAAACCAAGAATGTAAAACACTTGCTTAAATCATAAAGAAAACAAACTTTGTGATTCTTAAAAATGAATTGCAAACATTTATAAACAAAGCATTCTAATGTACATAATTTCCCCGATCTCTACATTTACAGATAAATAAAGCTTACAATAGAAGTTGGTTAGTATCTGACTTTTCCTTATCTCTGTCCAAGACCAGATTTCTTGTGCTAAAATGATTATCATATTTAGTATGTAATAACTGTAATACTTTTTTTTAAATACATTTGAAAAAATTTGTTTCTGTACATGCTGTTCACATATGACTAATAAAATACTTCATAATAAGACAGTAAAAGTGGTTTCAGTAATACAACTTCAAACTTACATTGCATGTGAAGAAATATTCATATTAATATTCATAATTTACAGAAAAAACAACCTTGATTTCATGATATATTAAATTATGGTTTTAATGACTTGATCAAAAATAAATGTACTGAATAAACTCTTAGTTCTTATAAAAAAAAAAAAAAAATCCTCAAATGAGAAGAGATGAAGTAGTTCAAATACAATAACATGTCCCAAATCAGACAATCCCATGCTATTGTTGTTTTTCTTCCAATTTTGACAATGAAGAACAAAACAATAACATTGTTTTAAAGAATGAAAATAAAACAACAAATAACTGGAATTAATTAATTCCCAGTTAGTTGTGGTTAAGTGATACAAAGCTACTAAAGTACACTACTCTTACATTCTTAGTTATAAATATTACAGTAGATCGTTTCATTAGCCTTGATTGCAATGACTTCCAATGAGGTTTGTCCAGTTTAAAGATTTAGGTTAGTCCTAAATCCATATACTAAGATAAGAATGCAAAAGAATCTATCATAAAAATACAACAGTAAATGTACTAAGAAGAATTAGTATTACCCAAAAATACAATTATTACCACTCAACTTTCAGTCACTTTTACACTACACTGATTTATCTAACTCATTTATAAACAAATTATCAAGCATTGCTATACGAACAAAACCACAGTGTCAATACACAAAAGTACATACAACTTTCTGTTTTCCTTAATTCTGTATAATGTTACTTAACAAAAAGGCAGTGGTTCCTAATGTTATTAGTGGTAATTAACCCTACTTGCATAGGTATACAAGTTTTAATTTCAAAAGGAGATATTTTAACAAGTTTTCTGTGTCTTGCATCACTTGTTTGCTTGAACTTGCCCCACTTTTTTTTTCTGGATATATTTACTAACCCCATATGATATCTTGAGTGTAATGTAACTTACATATTTATAGTATACAAACTGTCAACACATAATCTAATTTTAGTTTTCAATCTTGAAGTTATAAACCACAAAGTTAAACCCATGTGCCATGCCCTCCTATCACATATTGTCTTTCGAAATATATCAATTTGTGACCTTTGCTATGGGATTACTGATAGCCAAGAGAAAGAAGGTCTTACTTTAATGATTTCTGCATAAGCTGATTCTCAGATATATTTTGAATTATCTTAGGTCTAGAAGTTCATTGTTGTTGTTGTTGGCTATGCCACCTCAACAACAAAGTATTTAATACATTAATAACTTGGTTAGAAATCCAGTTAAATTCTGCAAATTTAAAGTCAGTGAATTTTTGGATGTAAATAGTTTGTATTATAAATGAAATATTTGAAATTAAAAACTAAATTATGTACTGGTACCATTATTATCATAATGTAAGATTAAGTTTTACCGAGATGAGAGAAAAGAAAAAGCAAGACATTTGTACTAAGTTTCTTCTTTTTTGTATACTTTTTATTGTTACAAAAAATAGATGTAAAAAAGTGAAAACCTATAAGGTTAGGTAAGAAAAAAAAGTAAAAAATTAAATATGAAATTTCTTGGTGAGGCATTCATCAAATTTAATTATTTGTTTATTGTAACTTGAGCTGTGTGCTCATGGGGCAATTTATAATTTTTTTATGCAAATCTACTTTATAGACACAAGGGTAAAACAAAACTAAATGAAACAAACAGAGACCCAAGGCTACTTAGGACAAATAACTAATTATCTGATACAATCTGTAGTCACTTCAAGAAAAAAAACAGGACAATGCAGTTGTTTTTTTTAATGTTTATTAGATCAGTCAAATGGGCCAACCCAAATGGACAGTGTCCAGATAGAATTAAAACAAATGAGATTTAAAAAATTGAAAACTGTTAGATCAAAAAAGTATTTTTATTCTTAGCATGAAAATCACCTTTCACTTGGACCAGTCGGACTGATGAAAGTAAGTTCAGAGACAAATCTTTAGGAGAAATACTTAGTGAAAAATTCTGATTTTTATGTGAACAACATACTTGTAATAATGTGTGCTAATAAAAGCTTACCAAATTTTGAGAAGATACACCATGTATACTTCAAATTATTGTGAACATTAATTCTCCAACATGGGGTTTCTCATGCATATATAGTTAAAGAACAATTTGAATACCACAGACATTACTAACTGCTACTGTTTACCCATTTTTCTTTTCACACAATACTAATCCCTACTATTTACCTATTTTTCTTTTTACACATTACTAATTATTATATTGTTTACCTACTTTTTTGATTTTCCAAAGCAAGTACAGAGCACCAAAAGTACCACTATCACCAAGCAGAGCAAAATTGGTATCACCCATGAAAACACAACAAGTTGTTGACCAGCTATCATTGTGAAGGGATTATGAAGTCAACATTGATGGTATGAATACTTGTAGCATTACACACCAATGCCATCTTCTCTGAAAAACAATAACAACAAAACTTTTTATTACTTTACCATATTTAAGATATATTAACACTGAAACTTGAATACCACAAATTGTTCTGAATTGTTCTGAAGTTTCAGTGTTAATATATCTTCTGTGAAAAACAATAACAACAAAACTTTTTATTACTTTACCATATTTAAGATATATTAACACTGAAACTTCAGAACAATTTTTAAAGGTAAACTACAGAACTTTAAAGCTAATAAAATTAAACATGGCCTTTGTTAACATTCCTAGAAGAAGCTAAAGCTCCTTATACAGGTAGTAATTACATCACCTTTGTTGAAAACAATTCTGATATTACTGTTTAATTACATGATTAAGTCTTTTAACAAGGTTTTATAAAATACTTGTCACCATCACATGATCTATAATAAAGTCCATGATGTTCTTGTTCAAGTGTTCTTAAATATACACAAGTCCTGGATTTCATATTTCATATTTGATTATGATCACAATAAAATGATCCACTTTAATGACAGTAACTTTGTTAATAAAATCCCTTGTTGTTCAATTTCCAGTCATTTCTGCACCATATTGGATGCTTTAACAGATTTACAAGCTACATATTCTTGGCAGTTTAACTGTTAATAAAATCTCTTGTCACTTAACTTCCAATTAACCTCTAACTTGGTTGCTTTAAATGGTCAATAAACCATATATTATGAAGCAAATTTCTCCAACAATACATCGGACATTTGAAATACTCTTTTTAATTATATTATTTGAAAAACTTAACATACATGTATTGACAGAACTTTGATCTATTTAGCCATGGCATAATAGCTCATTAAATGGCTCGGGTTTTCTTTAAAGCAGAAACATTCAGCTTATAACTCCATATCTTGACTGATTTGAAATCTAATTACAACCACAGCTACTGAAGTCTTTTTTCTTTAATGATGCAACAATTTGATTTGCATCTTTTGGGGAAATGTGTCTAAATTTTTTCTTATTGTTAAAATTTTCAATTTTTTTTCTTCCAGATACAAACTAATTAAACATTTCACAAACAATACTAGTGCATTTAAATATCTAAAATGTGTAATCAAAGTCTTAGTAAACTCAATTTTTTTCACAATTATATATGTTCTTTAGTATTAGAACTTCTTTTGGCCTTTAACCTATAACCTTGATGGTACAATAAAATATTAAAAACTTTAGAAGCACTAAGCTTTCTAGTAAATAGCAGCTTTTTTTCTTTCAGAAGTACAAATGAAAAAAAAAAAAGTGTTTATTTTTCTTCTAATAAATGCTGTTATGAACCTAACAGTTTAGCATCAATAAAGATTTTATACTTTTATCATTAGCATTCAGCTTTATGTCACTGAAATGCAATATTTAGTTCCATTTCCAATTTTTTCCTTATTTTGAATTAATACAATATCAGGCTAAGTAAATTATTAATATAATCCCACTACATTTATCTTCCACAAAATTTCATTTAAAATATAAATTTAACATTGGTTAACACTACAAAACCATTTTAGATAAAATTCAGTTCTGATATTTCCTGAAGGCAGTTTCACCCAAATATGTTTTTTTATATATTATACATTTTAATTCTATTACTTTTTAAAAACATCTGGAAAGCTTGTTTGTTTCAAAGTAAGAATATAATTAGCTAGGTAATTTAGTAATTAGATTGTATTTTTCAAGTTTAGAAATTACACACTGTTGCAAAAAATTTGGCACTTTGCTGCATAAAATTGTCATCTTATTAGAAAGAAATGGTTTTATTTCAATAAAACAATTGCAAAACACATTTTTCACTCAAATACAAGAAACAAAATTTTTTAAAATTATTAGAAAATACAAAAGACATACAAAAAAAAATTTTGTCTCAACACAAAACAAAACAATGTGATGATTCAATTTGCGTAAAAAAAAATTAGAGCAATTTCCCTCAATTGAAGCATCATTCAAATAAACTTCTTGAATATTTATAAAAATGAAAGAAACTATGGTGGTTAACTTTATTTGATTACCAGATTCAAGTCTTATAGTTATAATTTTTCACAAAGTATGCATCTTATGCTTTATCAAAGTATTGCCAATTTTGCAAAAATCTGTATTTATAAATATAAATGCAACATTAAAACTTAGTTTGTTTTCAAGTGAGAGTCAGTAATCAAGGAGGTGAGACGTTGTCCTAGATCTGCTCCTAAACACAGTAGAGTGGTAGTGACGAGGTGCAGGATTATCTGTTCCTAAACACAGTGTTGTACCCAGTACAGTAGTAGTGATGAGGTACAGGATTATCTGTTCCTAAACACAGTACTGCACCCAGTACAGTAGGCACGATGAGGTACAGGATTATCTGTTCCTAAACACAGGTCTGCACCCACTACAGTAGTAGCAATGAGGTACAGGATTATCTGTTCCTAAACACAGGTCTGCACCCACTACAGTAGTAGCAATGAGGTACAGGATTATCTGTTCCTAAACACAGTGTCGTACCCAGTACAGTAGTAGTGATGAGGTACAGGATTATCTGTTCCTAAACACAGTATCACACCCAATACAGTAGTAGTAATGAGGTACAGGATTATCTGGTCGTAAACACAGTTCACACAGTTCTGCACCCAGTACAGTAGTAGTGATGAGGTACAGGATTATCTGGTCCTAAACACAGTTCTGCACCCAGTACAGTAGTAGTGATGAGGTACAGGATTATCTGTTCCTAAACACAGATCTGCACCCACTACAGTAGTAGCAATGACGTGCAGGATTATCTGTTCCTAAACACAGGTCTGCACCCACTACAGTAGTAGCAATGACGTGCAGGATTATCTGTTCCTAAACACAGGTCTGCACCCACTACAGTAGTAGCAATGACGTGCAGGATTATCTGTTCCTAAACACAGTGTTGTACCCAGTACAGTAGTAGTGATGAGGTACAGGATTATCTGTTCCTAAACACAGTAGGCACGATGAGGTACAGAATTATCTGTTCCTAAACACAGTATCACACCCAATACAGTAGTAGTAATGAGGTACAGGATTATCTGTTCCTAAACACAGTGTTGTACCCAGTACAGTAGTAGCAATGAGGTGCAGGATTATCTGTTCCTAAACACAGTGTTGTACCCAGTACAGTAGTAGTGATGAGGTACAGGATTATCTGTTCCTAAACACAGTACTGCACCCAGTACAGTAGGCACGATGAGGTACAGGATTATCTGTTCCTAAACACAGTACTGCACCCAGTACAGTAGGCACGATGAGGTACAGGATTATCTGTTCCTAAACACAGTACTGCACCCAGTACAGTAGGCATGATGAGGTACAGGATTATCTGTTCCTAAACACAGTGTTGTACCCAGTACAGTAGTAGTGATGAGGTACAGGATTATCTGTTCCTAAACACAGTTCTGCACCCAGTACAGTAGTAGTGATGAGGTACAGGATTATCTGTTCCTAAACACAGGTCTGCACCCACTACAGTAGTAGCAATGAGGTGCAGGATTATCTGTTCCTAAACACAGTGTTGTACCCAGTACAGTAGTAGTGATGAGGTACAGGATTATCTGTTCCTAAACACAGTATTGCACCCAGTACAGTAGTAGCGATGAGGTACAGGATTATCTGTTCCTAAACACAGTACTGCACCCAGTATAGTAGTAGCAATGAGGTACAGGATTATCTGTTCCTAAACACAGTACTGCACCCAGTATAGTAGTAGCAATGAGGTACAGGATTATCTGTTCCTAAACACAGTATCACACCCAGTACAGTAGAAGTGATGGTTGGTTGGTTGGTTGGTTGATTTAGTGTTTTATGGCACAAAGCAGCTAGGCTATCTGCACCAAACATCCAGTAAAAAGTTAAAAGTAAATTTAGTAAAATTCATAAAAGGAAATTAAGGTAAAACAAAACAAATAACATAAAACCAATATTTACATCTAGTCTACAATGTCAGGAGCAAAACTACAGTAATTCAAGTTGTAAAGAACTTTCTGTAGCATAACGGTAATGATCATAACCTGTCAGGAAGAGTAACAGGAAGTACAAAAACCACCGTCAGTCACCTGAAGTTGGCCTTTCTAGTCCTGGTTTTGAGTTATTTGACGTTATGGCCATTTTCAAAAAGGAAAGTAATAAGAAGGTTTTAAAAGACATGTAGCAAACTTATAATAATAACTTGTCAAGATGACTAATGGGTAGTTCAAACAGCAGAGTTAGTGAACTGAGGTTGGCTTTTCCAGTCCTGGTTTCGAGTTATTTAATGTTACGGCCAGTTTCTAATTTTAAATCAAACTAGATAAACTGTGATTTTTAAAAGGGAGCCACATTAAAAAGGTTTAATGTATAAATTAACAACTTTAATATCAAGAAGATTAATGGCATTTAAACAACTAAAAACATTTCTAAGGTGGGCAGTGTCACCATCACCAATAACACTGTCTAACATTACGGACAAACCTTGGGACAAAACATGCTTAAAATGGTGCTGTCGTTGAGAGTCGTAATGATGACAAGAAAGTAAAATGTGACTTATTACGATCCGAGTGTTACACAAACTACATACTGGTGCATCAGTTCCAGATAAAAGAAAACGGTGAGTTAAAAAACTGTGACCAAAGCATAGTCTAGTTAGAACAACCTCCTTACAGAAGCAGGACAACCAAAGTCAAAGAGAGGGTTTTATTTGGAAAAGTTTGTTTTCGCATTCCTCACTCCAAGTCGACTGCCAGCTGTCATGGAGCTGAGCCTTAAGTACAGGACCATAGTCCATGTATGGGACAGGCACAGCAGTGATAGTGCCAGAGCAGATAGACTTAGGTGCAGTGTCGGCAAGTTCATTCCCGCCACTACCAATGTGGCCTGGTATCCAGAAAAACTAGATTGAAGTAGATGTTAAAGAGAAATTGGCCAGTTGCTTTTGAATATCAGTAAGAACAGGATGTGAACTAATGTGAAGCGATTCCAGGGCCAGTAGAGAACTAAGTGAGTCAGTATAAATAGTGCAGTTTGCGTACTGCTTAGCTTCTATGTGATCTAGGGCAAGAGAAATGGCATTCAGTTCAGCAGTAAAAACAGAAACTGTAGAGGGGATTCTGCGTGCAACCACCGAACCACAACAAATCATGGCAGAGCCCACAGAGTGACTTCATTTCGAACCATCTGTATAAATAAGAATGGAAGGATGGTTTAAAGATGTTCAGAAAATAGCAGACAGTATTTCCAATTGGGAGTGCCTGCTTTTCTGAGATGACTTAAAGATAGGTCACATTTGGTGACTGTAAGAAGCCATGGTGGGATGGGTTGACCAGTGGATACAGCAATGTTATCCAAGGACAGATTCATCCAATTCATCCAACTACATCTGGATATGAAGGCCACATGAAGCAATGACAGACCAACTGGTCTGTAAAAGCATGTCCCATTGAGGAAGGAAAACACAACCCCAAGTGGGATGCTTTGGTAAGGAACAAAGTTTTGAAGCATATAGTAAAAACAGTTGCAAACGGCAGAGGTGCAAAGAAGGTTCATAAGACTGTGTGTAAGCCCTGAACTGGGAAAGTGCAGAAAGCCCCAGTGCAAAGCCAAAATCCATGATGATGAATATGGTCTAGCATCTTTAAGGCCGATAGTCTGGCAGAGCTATAAACCAGTGATTCATAGTCTAGTTTCAATCGAATAAGAGCACTATATATCTTCAGCATAGAATGTCAATCTGCTCACCAAGTGGTGGAAGAGAGGACATGGATGATGTTCAGTGCTCTTGTACATTTGACCCATAGCTGCTTGATGTGTGGTATAAAAGGTCAGCTTATGGTCAAAGATAAGCCCCAAGAACTTAGTCTCAGGGAGCACAGACAGCACAACTTCACCGATATGGAGGTCAGGATCAGGGTGAATACTCCATTGGCAGCAAAAGTGCATGCAAACAGTTTGAGAGAGAGAGAAGGTAAAGCTGTTTGCTGTGCTCCACTTCAGTAAACAACTGAGGGCAGTCTGTAACTGCCGCTCAATATACCTCATGTTTGACGACCGACATGAGATGTGAAAGTCGTCCACATAGAACCCGTTGGCAACAGTGAGAGGGAGTTGTTCAGTGATGGCATTAATTTTTAAACTAAAAAGTGTGACACTCAAATCACAGCCCTGAGGGACTCCAAGTTCCTGTAGAAAAGAATAGGAAAGTGTTGAATCTACATGAACTCAGAATCTCCTGTCCATTAAAAATTTAATAAAAATGGGCAAATGGCCACGTAATCCATGTATATGGAGTTCTCGCAAAATGCCATACCTCCATGTTGTATAATAAGCCTTCTCAATGTCAAAGAATATTCATACAAGATGTTGTCATTTGAGAAAGGCTACTCTGATTGATGTTTCAAGTCATATCAGGTAGTCCACAGTGGAGCACTGTCATCAGAACCGACACTGGTTGGGCAAGAGGAGGTTGTTTGATTCAAGGAACCAAACAAGAGGAGCATTAACCATTCTCTATAAGGTCTTACAGAGACAGCACATCAAAACAACTGGACGACAGTTTGAAGGAATCTTGGGATCCTTCCCAGGCTTGCAGAAAGGTAAGACAACAGCCTGGAGCCAAGCATCAGGAAAAAAATTCTCATGCCAGATACAGTTAAAAAAAATCAAAAGAATAGTAAGAGAAGCAGGAGATAGATGGTGCAGCATCTGAGTGTATATCATCAGGTTCAACTGATGTACTACCAGACCAATGAAGGGCCAGTTTGAGTTCCACCAGTGTAAAGGGATGATTATAGCCACAGAGACAATCAGCTTGAAAGAAAAGAGGTGACTGCTCTGGCCAAGTCTTGATGGCTAAAAGGTGGAGGAAGAAGCAGAAATGCTAGATACCCGATAAAAGCTTTCACCTAGAGTATCGGCAATGCTCCAGGTATCAGTGACTTCCTGGCCATCAGAGAGCAAGATCGAGAGTGGGACAGAATTATATTGCCCACTGACCTTTTGAATCTTGTCCCATATGACTTTGAAACTTGTGGCAGAAGATATGCTGGTTGTGAACTTAATCCAAGAATCCTTCTGGCTTTGATGTCTTACCCATCGAGCATGTGCACGGGCCCACTGGAAAGCTATGCGATTTGAAAGTGTGGGATATCTACAGAAAGTATCTGAAACTCGTTTTCAAACCTTCCATGCCATGTGGCAGGCAGGATTCCACAATGGACAAGGAGATAGTGGAAAACGTGTCAAGGTTTTAGGAATACATTGAGCAGCTGCTTGTATAATACAGTCAGTTACTACTCCTACACAGTCATCTATTGATGGCTTACTGATGATGGCAGGATCAAGTTCTGCAAGAGCAGTGAAAAAGGGCCAGTTTGCCTGATCCAGTTTCCACCAGGGCACGTGGATCAGGTGGCATCAACCACAGCAAGTCTCTCTCAAGATTATAGGAAATGATCACTGCCTCATAGATTACTGTCAACCCTCCATGAAAAATGGTAAAATAAAGGGGAGCAAACTGAGAGATCAATAGCAGTAAAAGACTGACTAGGTGCACAGAAATGAATAGAAGAACCAGTAATGAAAAGAGAAAGGTTGTAATCAGAGAGCATATGCTCTACAGAGCAACCTCTCCTATCAATATCAGCACTTCCCCAGAGGGGATGAAATCCATTAAAGTCCCCCAGGATTAAAAAGGGAGACAGCAACTGTTCAACAAGAGCATCAAGGTCTGATTGATCATAGGTCTCTCCAGGTTACAGATAGAGAGAACAAACAGTGATGGTATGATCCAAGGAAACATGGATGGCTATAGCCTCCAAGGGTGTGTCGAGTGGCAAAGACATGGTGAGCACTGTTGGTCGATCAGCATGTGCTTACAGGAAACATCTCTGAAACCTGCTGATACAGTCACTTTTTGGTGGTTTTCTTTATACAGAAATGTTTCCTGTAAGGAAAGACAAACAGGATGGTAGAAAGCAATCAGTGTTTTGATGTCATCCAGATTAGAACATAAACCTCAACAGTTCCATTGTATCAGGATGGCCATTTGTATTTATGTGTAGGCAAATTGGGTGGAGAACTCTTCTGTTTACAACCACATCCTTCTTCCTTACTGTCCTTATTCTATCAACCTCCAAGCATCCTGCCCTGGATCAACTGGGCAGGTCTTTGCTGTTGAAAGGGGATTCCAGAGACTGAGGAGGTGAATGAATGATTGTTTTGAATTTTGGGGTGAGAGAGAAAGATGCATCCAAGGAAATGTCTGTACCTGGAACCAAAGGATGTGGGTCTTGGGGTTTGGTGGAATGTATATAAGGAGCAGAGATAGGTGTTGAAGTTGATTCATCAACTTTTTTAACCATGGACTTTACATTTGTTTGGAGAATGATTCTTTATGAGGCACAGAGAGATCTGTCTGCACTCCCACAGTAATTGTGGAATGAAGTGCAGCAGCATGCATCCGAGATGAAGTGGTGGACAGCAATTTTCGAGCCTCAGAATAGGTAATGTTATGAATCATTTTCAAATGCTGCACCTCTTTTTTCTTCCAACCATTTGGGGCAAGAATGAAAGTAGGACGGGTGAGAGTCATTTCAATTGATGCAATGAGGGTCCATTTCACACTCATAGGCATCATGGTCCTTGCCACTGCAACAAGCATACGTCAAGGAACCACAACATGACGTTTTCGAGTGACTGAACTGTTGACACTGGAAACATCGGAGAGGGTTTGTAATGTATGGCTGTACTTTGCAATTAAGATAACCTGCCTTGATGGTGGCAGGCAGACATGGTGATGTAAATGTCAGAATGAGGATGTTGGCTAACACCGTAATTCCATCTTTGCAAATGGAGATATGCCTCACTGCAGAAACACCTTGGGTGAAGAAACCAGCAAGAATCTCCAACTCTGGAATGTCCTTCAAATCCCGCTCAACAATAATTCCTCGTGATGAGTTCAAAGTAGCATGAGGTGTAACCTCAATCAGTATATCCCCAACTGCCTTTGAAAGCAAGAGAAGTTCACTGTGTTAAGATGTGGATGTTTCCACCAATATGTCACCAGATCGAAGCTTCTTTACTGACTTTGGAGAGCCAGCAAGTCCCTCTAGTCCCTTCTGCATGAAAAAGGGAGACATTTGCTCCTAAGGCAATATTAAAAATTGAGGTGCAACAGGTGGTACAGATGGTGAGGATTGTTGCTCAAAATCTTCAAGATTGGGGTTGACACACACGGCAAACATGTGGGTAGATGTTTAGATCCCAGAGAAGGTAAACTGAAAGAACAGAACCTTCCCTGGAAGGTCCCCTCACCACTACAGGAATCCACACCGAGGGGGGTAGTGATGAGGTATGGGATTATCCGTTTCTAAACACAGTATCACACAGTACAGTAGTAGTGATTAGGTACAGGATTATTGGTTCCTAAACATAGTATCACACCAAGTACATCAATATATTTACATGATCAATACATGATTATTTGTCACTTATGGAAAATTTCTTTATCAAGCAGAAGAATATTAAGAATTTATGTGCATAATTAAAAACATAATAATAATAAAAGAACTTAATACAAATTAAGAATTTAACAGCAATATAAAAATATAATATAAATTAAGAAAATAATATTAAAATATGATAAATTACTAATGTAAACAAAAACAACTGTAAATCTCTGTTATAAAACAATTTGAGATTTATCATATTTGAAATAGATTATATCAATTTCTAAACATACCGGACAAGTTTGATGGCTATTGTGTTCATGTAGTCATTCTCAAGGTTTAAACCCATTAAAACACAAGATAGTCCTGTCCATTCTCTCTACCGGATGGGCAGTATCCTTATTTGACCTTTTTCAATTGGTAACCCATAAATGATGGAATATCAACCACCTGACAATGAAATTCAACCAGCAAAAATAACATCTATGCCTAACCAACTGCCACCAGATGTAGCAGGTGATTACAGCTGATTGTATGATTAACATTTTCTGTACCTATATCGTAATGTGGCAAGTGTCAAGTTCTTACATTTCACGTTTGATATTAAACATATGTTCTTTTGTATTTGTACCATTATATATTCTAAAAGAATAATTCTAAATGTATGTTCACAACATAATTGATAAATAAATACATGTCAAAATACAGGTGAAGATATTTTTAATTGCATTTCCTAAACTTTTTATAAAAGTATACCCCTAGACTCCCTTGTCAAGACATGATGTTTGTGGTATTCAGATATTACCATCACTCACACTCTTAAAACTTGACAAACAGATAGAATACATCAATAAATTCTGAAAATTCTAGCCTTACAAATTTACATGTACTCTTACATCTCTAGTGATTTACACTCACTTCCAGGAGTTACTATTATCTATACTCCAAAGAGTTGATGATAATATGAATTGATTGCTACATTTATCAATACAGACATTTGTAATAGAAGACTCAGATTTCCCCACAGGAATAACTGGTGTTTTTTATCTATGCAAATATTGAAACAGAAATTAATAACTAAAGCATGTTTCACAGGAAAGATAACATTTTATGCGGATTACACAATACACTAAGAATGTACTCACCAAGTGAAAGTACAGAAACCAACAAACATATCATTGACAGTATTACTATTAACTGAATCTTTTAAAGTGGCCTGGAATAGGTTTTATTAAATTGTTTTTATCAATATTCAATTTTTTAAGATTAAAGTTATTTTTCATTCTTAAATAAAGCAGTTCTTTGCTTTATATATATTATACATTATACACACACACACAATACATAAACAAATTTCTCAACCCAATTTGTTAGAAATATCACTATGTAACACTTTGTAAAACAAGAAAGGAAAAATTATTAATCATGTAATTCAAACCAAAAAGTTCTACATAAAGAATATTGTGTGATAAATATTTATGTCCTGTATAAGCAACAACAGTTTACTGTACACTATACCATATTCCCACAGCTTACACCACATCTACTCTTACATGGTAATAAAATCTGGCAATTTTTCTTAATTTAGTACTTTCCTTCTGCATGTATTAAATACACAAATGCATGCCAACAACACTGCCATTGATTTCAGAAAAATGTACCCATGATGTTAAAATAAAAAATTTAAACACTAAAAGATAAAAAACTACACTTTTGGCCATAATCTCAATATCTTTCATGGTTTGGCAAACTTAGGAAATCTATGTTAGTGTTATGTAACACTGTAGTGTATGTGTGTGTGTGTGATTATTTTTACCAGACATATGTACACGAAAGTGCACACACAGAAAAGATAGATAATACATGCAAATAAACTGATAGAGACATAATAGCATGTTGAATATTTTGAGAATTTGATAAGTGCACAATTTTCAAGTCAGTTGTTAAATTAAACAGATATTTCCCATACTGAAAACTGTGTGTCATGATTACAGAATATAAACCACATGTGATCAAGCTTGAACTACACACAGTTTTGTGGTAGCATTGGGGTTTTGATTACATATTTCCAAACTAACTATAGTTGTTGTTCACCTGATGCTATAATCCTTTGTTTATATTCATTCATTCATCTTTCAACTGCACTTAGAAAAAAAGTGTTTACATAACATTTATAAACCTACTGATTATGATACACCTACTAGCAACACAAATGTTACAGTCATCTTGTATTCTAAATCTGTAAAAAAATATTAAGACTTCTTGGACATTTACTGCATTGATATATTTTTTTGGAGGTGAGAGCTGATACAAGGGGAAAAATATTTTACACATCAAAGCATAATTGATCCTGTTTTTTGCTTTCATTTTGTTAAAGTTCATTAAGAAAACAAACAGCAACAAATACAGATGTAGGTAAAAACCAGTGTATGTCAACACAGCCCAGGATTTATCTAAAAACTTCTTTGACATAATGTTATTCCACTAACCATACACAGAAATCACATGATCTACACAACACATAACCACTAAAACAAACAAAGTACTTCTGATATGTATAGTCATGGCAACTACTTCCATGGAATACGTAACATGTGTTGCAGATTATACAGCTCAATGCTCTCGTTCAAACAGAAATTATGCTCTAGACAAAGGGTGGACAAAATAAGGTCTACACACCAAATCTGGCCCATGTAACATTTCCGTTTTGCTCGCCATGATTCCCAGCAATTGTGGAGAGAGCACAATGGGATACTTTATACAATCAAAGTTGTAGTAATTTAACAGAAATGAGCAGCCTGAAATGACTTATCAAAATTTTTTATTCCTCCTATTCCCATTCTGGTTCCAAGTGGGTTGACTAACTAGAGCTACAACACTGAGGCCTGTTAACAAGTCTTATCCTGAAGCACAGAAACTTTTCAGTGATGTCGAGAAAACCCACTTGTATAGAAATATATATGCAAGAATGGCTCATTTGGGTTGAGAAAATATTTTACATAGAAGAGCGAACAACGTTTCGACCTTCATCGGCCATCGTCAGGTTCACAAAGAAAGAAAGAGGTAACTGACCGGAAGCTGACCACATGTTTGCCAAACCATTATAAGGTCCCACCCACAGTCACTATATTCACCATCTTCTAACATGTGGTCAGCTTCCGGACAGTTACCTCTTTCTTTCTTTGTGCACCTGATGATGACCGATGAAGGTCGAAACGTGGTTCGCTCTTCTCTGTAAAATATTTTCTCAACCCAAACGAGCCGTTTTTACAGAAACTTTTGTCTTCCATGCTGAGAAAGACACATGCTGCTCTCCTCCATTCTACCACATCAGTGGGCATTAAGACCTGACCTTTCTGTGCTTCAAGTCTTTTTCTTCTTATCTCAGAATTTGTTGCCCTCAGTGAAAGGAGTTGACAGTTCCATGGTTGCTCAGGTTACTTTCCATTGACTCCAAGATGCCAAACCATTATAAGGTCCTACCCACAGTCACTAGACTCACCATCTTCTAACAGATATTTTCCCACATAACTTCAATCAGAAGAAAAGTAGCAAGGTCACAAACCGAAGGACCCTCTCTGGAAAAAATTATTATCCACCCATGTCCAAGACCCTAAGAAACGAAAGATTAAAATATGTTTGCTACACATTAATCCTATGGTAGATACACTTCCTAGCTAAAGAAAAGTGAAATTTTAAAGGAATTATCTTCTAACACTCCAAGAACATTACCCATAAATATTACATAGAAATTGTTAAATTGGTGCTTTCCACATCTTATTAATATTTGAAACATCTTTGGAATGTAATCCCTGATAAACACCAACAGTTAATGTCATACTAAAGTGTTGTTTATTGTATAATTACCCACAAAGAACATACACATTATCAAGTTTTCAATGTCTTTATCATTCTTAGCATTACAGCCAAAGAAAATTTTGATATATGCTAATCTGATCCTAAGAGTTTGGAGAATATTGTAAATTTAAATTATAGTAATAAAATGCAATGTGAATGAATGTACAAAGGTCACTTCATTTTTAAGTACAATTTGTAAGCAATTTTAATACCATTTCCAAACAATCCCTTACCTCTTCATCAACACACCTAGTAATATTTTATTGTTTCCTATGCATATGATTTACATATACTGCCCTTTAACTTCTAGTTTTCACTTGAGATTTTTTGGCTGGTATGAAATGAAATAAAAGCAAAATAGGATGTGACAAGATTAAGTCAATCAACCTCCTTGTTGCAGTCCAAATGCTTTATGGAAAACATACAAATTTCCATTCAATCTTAGAGGTTCTTAAGTTATTGAACCTTCATCGTGTTCCATACACATTATAACTACTTGCACGAAGTAAGCTAACTAGTCATTAAACCCAGAAGAGCAATTACAAAGTCAGTCAACAAAACAAAAATTTAACTACTACATCTTACATCACTTCTGAATTTCACATTTTTAATTAGATGTACAATATCATTGTCATACAAGATCAACTTGCATACACAATTTGCCCATACGTGAATTGACTCTCATGGATGTGATAATATCCAGATGGAAACTCTTCATAACTTGGGAATGAGTGTGCATTAGACGGTTATTACAAAACCTTATTTTGATACATCAACCTAGAATTTTTTCTCATTACAAACCTGACTATCATTGTACTTATCTGTCTTTACACAACTCATTTCTTAACCATGGAAAAGATAAAGTAGAGGTGAATATCTTTAGAGAGTAACAATTATGTATTTAAAAATCCTTTCTTGCCACCTTCAGGGTGTCCACCCTTTCCTTTAAACAGGAGAATCAATCAATTAAACTTTCTATATTTTGGCCATGTTGTACATATGTATAGCAGTTACATAAGTGTTATCTTGAACCTTCCATCAGGAAGCAGTTTTTCTGGATTTTAAGCCCTTTTTATTTGTAGAATGTGTTAATTATTCTAGTATTCTCTACACTACATATTCAAACAAATGACTTAATTATGTATTTGTTCTGGCTTTTGTGACTCACACCTTGGATGAGTTAGGAAAAAAATATGATGTGATGTATAAGTTACAAGTAATTAAAAGATAAAGAACAAAACATAACTTAACCATGCAAACAACTAGATGCCGTGTTCCACAAAAGTCCAATTACAAAAACAACCCAATACTATGTTCCACTGAAGTCCAATAACAAAAAACAACCAAATGCTGAGTTCCAATGAAATCCAATAATAAAAACAACAATATTTTGTTACACTGAAGTCCAATAATAAAAATGGTATATTCATATATGAAAAAGAAATGTTAACTAAATACCAAATCCAATTTATGGAGACATTAGATCAGTTTAATTTTAAAAATGATTGTGAATAAATGGATAGAACCCCCTCAAAAAACAAATTCACAAAATAACATGAAAGACAACTGCTTTGACTCCATACTCAACTAGAAACACATTATATAACATTTAACCAATTAAGTAAATGTTGAAGCTGCATTAGTGTAATTACGAAATATATAAAACAGAAGTTAATATGCAAAATGCATCAGGGGAGGAAAGTTTCTAAGCTTGTTCATAAAATCTACCTAAAAAACAAACAACAGATGTTGCTCTATTAAAACTTCCATACACTGAAAAAATATTACTATATTGGGACCTCAAACATGTATTGTATATGTACAGTTGGTTTCATACCTATATGCATGGCAAGGAGAAATGGAATACACAGATGTTATTTACATACAAAAGAAACTCTCCTAAAAGTAATAAACAGAAATTTAATTAATGGGTAACAGTTTGCTAACTTATAAACATAACATTAAATATTTGTTAAAAATTGCATTAAACCTCTTTTTTTTTTATTACACCTTATCAAATCAAAAGAAATAAGTACAAGTAAGTGTACTTAACACAAAGGTTCTTATTTGAATATTGACAAGCAGGTAATTTATACTTAGAAGTTATATAGAAATTACAAATAAACAGTCTGATATCAACATAGTGATGCCCTATCACAGCTGAACTACAACTTCTAAGCTAAATGTTAATCTATAACTCAAAAGATAACGTTTTTTTTTTTTACCACATTTTAAAATTTCTCAGAAGGGCTTATCTGTAATATTGTGGTCAATGTAAATATTAGATACCTAAATTTATTGAAGTATAAGCATTTCAAATAACATGGTGACAGGAATTTGTTTTTAAACTGATGATGTGTTTGCCTTTCAAAAGCACCCAGGTCATAAAATTTCTTATCAATATTTTAATCTGTACATTTAATGTATTAAAAGAACAATGTCAATCATAGCTACATTCACATGTTCATGATGGCAATACCTAATATTTCTACAATACAATACTGTTCAAAAAAAACTATGAAAAATTTCAACTGCTAAGTATACACTATAGAAACAGTCAATGTTTAACTTTATAAAAAGAATGCCTACAGGTCAAACCTTTCTTATGTTTGTTAAAGCTTGTCTTAATCCAAAGGTTAGGGCTAACACAACTTTCTATGATGGTAGCATATTAAGCTCAAAGGTAACAGCAAGCGTATCTACAAGATCTGATAAATGACGAAACTACCTCTATTAAAACTGAACAAGCAATGTGATACCATACATTATATAACCCATTATCACTATATTTAACAATGTTTTTAACCTCTAGGCAACTGCTTTAAATGCATGTAGTTGATTTCAGAGTTTTACATTATAATAATTATTTTATAATTTAATCACTGGTTTAAAAACAAAATGGAGAAGAGAGTCTTCTCTCATATGGTTATATGTGTGGATGCAACCTACCTGGAGAAGAGAGTCTTGTCTCACAAGAGTCTTATCTCATAGGACTACACATACAAATACAATCTATCTCATCATTTCTACTTGTACTTATATTTTTTTTACACATGTACCAGCCTTTGTCATACCAAAAGTTAAAGTGATGGGAAATAAAACTGATTATCTACAAGCAACAATTATGTGGGCTAATATAAAATAATAGATTGGCCAAAATTATGATGAAATTGATTTATGTCATGGAATTAATTAACTAATCAAAATTAATATTTCTCATTATTACTATTTTAAACTATTTCAACTATCCAAGTAATTGAAATATTACCATTATGTCTGTTGGCTTGTGAAGTAAAAGCTACAAAACAGACTGTGTGCTGCCAACCACGAATATCAGAACCTGATTTTTAGCATTTTAATTTGTTAACACATCTCACTAGTTAAACATGATGTAATGAATGTTTGCTTGTTTTGTTTTTTCAACCTTGTGAGAATAAGAGATTAAATGAATGTAATTAATTGGAAAGTCTATCAATTAACCAATTATCAAATTCCATTATTATTTATTTAGTCTTCAAAGCAGTATGTATGAAAAATAAACTGCTTACATTCAACCACTACACTAGGCCTACCAGAGTTACTTGCTTCATTTAAACAGTAGCTACCTATTCACGGCTATCTGTAAATTCAAAGCTAGTCTCTTGCAGTGCAACTAAGAAATCAATTAATATATTAAACTTCTACTACATCTTTGTTAAATTTCATGTTTTAGTGAAGAAAAGAAATTATGAACTAAATAAAAGTACTGTTTCTCAAGCATCTTCACTGCAGCTAGTCTTACATTTCTGGGTTTAGCGGTGAATGCTTTTCTGTGTCATATTTCAACTTTTCTTGTACGCATGTAAAGGCAAGGTAATATAACTGTGAAATATACACTCTTATTTTAATAGTTTAATCTGAAATATCAAACAGGAAGAGTAGAGTAGAAAATCTACATGTAAAAAGACCTAACTAAATTGTTTGAAAAAATAATAATAGTGTAAAAAACATTACCATTAATAATTAGAGAAACAAAACTTATGTCAAAAAAACAGGTCCAAGAAGTGTTTATGCAAAATAATAACTCAAGTGTTTTTTTTAATGGTCCACATTTCAAAAGTGCTTGGGTAATAGTTTTATTTTTTTACAAACAAAACTGTGATATCTTGTATTCTGATATAAAAAGAAATCAAATTGGTACCACTACAAGTAATCAATTCGTTTTTTGAAACAATTACAAATATGAATAATTATTTGAAATATTTAAATATACATCTTCAAATTTCAGTTGGCTAGAAACACAAAAACATGCAATGGTAATTACATGAAGCATGTAGTATACCATAACAAATTACAACATATACAATTTTAATTTAAAACAAACAAAAATAAATCACACAAATTAAAATAGCTTTAAATCAAATGAAGCAGGTGTATTATTTATAGATGGAAAAAAATACATATGAATGACATCTCCTAGCTATTGAAAGGATTTTCAAGTTTTAGTTCAAGCCAGAAATTGAATGTCCTAAATCTGTATTATGCCGGTAATATGCAAAGACGTGTATTACGGCTCAAAATGGCGGTAGCAAACATTCCAATCCTACAATATTATTTTTTTAAGCCTGTCATTACTGGATTCCTTTGCTAGTGTGTGTACATATTTGCAAACTCCAGTTTAACTCTTTACCAAGACAAAAAATGTTAAACTTAATGTAAAGGAAACAAATGTGGTTAGTTACGGCGTTGACACTTGAAGCCTTTTTATTTTGTTTTTAAGTTTTATCATATTTGTATTGGGTAACTGGTACGAACAAAGTACACCTGGGGTCAAAAATCATGCGATCAGTAGTTAATAAATACAAGTGATTAAAGCCGTTTATAAACAGGTATGCGTAATCGTAAATCATTAAAAACGTGCAGGTTACAATATTTAACCGTCAGAAATCAAGTTATTTACAGATAACTCTACAGATTCATTCTCTATCTCCGGTAAAATTTGTCAAAAATATTTAGTTGTTTCGAACACCTTACCTGGAGCGCAGAAGAAAAAAAACTGAAAAAACAAATAGTAATGTGATATTCCAAGAGTGGGGCAGTTAAGTTATTTTGTAACAGTTCGACAAGAGCACCAGTATATTTGTGATTATTAAATAATTGAAGGGAATTGTTCGAAGCCATCGACCCGACCTTTGAATGACTCATTTTCCGCATTCGCCATAATTAATACGTACACGTACAACAGGCTTGTTATATCCCCCACCCTCTCCCCCGAAGTACACAAACGCTATTTACTCTCAAAATAACAGTCACCACGTGTAATCAACAGGAAGTTTTAGAAATACGAACTCAGATGTTTCTCTAATAAAATAAGTTTCTTCCGCCACTGAAATATGGTAACAAAACACAAAAACTAGTTATATCTTACGACAAATATTCAAAACTGTCAGATTACCTATACTGCTCCAAGAACTAAAGATTCACCTCATGAAATCTTTCTCTAACCTTGTTATAAACATTTTAAGTGAATATAGAGGTCGTAGGTCAAATAAGCTTTTCCACTTGTTTAATCTCACAGCGCTGCTATTCCAAATGCGCATAGTAGGGCGACGTCACGCAACAGAACCAACCAACTACACTTCATTTACTATATAGGTGTGGAAAAACATACTAAACCTAAACAACCACATGCATATAGAACAAGTATAACGTCCTACGCGTAACTTCCTTAGCCTAAGGTTAATGAAGTACGTGGCAGATGACACACAAAAAAACTTCAATGCTTAAATTATACTTAAACCATATTTTCTTATCTAATACGTTTTTAGTGCTGTAAAGACAAGTTATACGATACCCCCATGAAATGTAATATAATTTATTAATTTATTACTACAACAAAATTTTACAGAAAGTGTCAACACTTTTTGCCTCGGCCACGAACGATCTTAAGAATACATATACGCAAGATCTTGCGGTCTTATAACGCAACACAATGATACCTAATGAAATGATATGGATATAATACTAATTGCTGACACTTTTTTAATTCTTTAATTTGAAGGATCAATGTCTCTGCTATCCGTGATAATAATATCTTCACAGCTGTTAGAGAGAGAGGAACTGCGGAGTCCAAGAATACAGCAGCACCCCGTGATCTGGAAAACGGGTATGATGCGCACGCGCAATTCCCATTATATACAGAGGTTCAATGGATTGCAATAGCCATTACCACCGCTCCATTAAAAAAAAAACAAAAAAAAAACTGTTCCGGCATCACGCAGATACGTTCTGTAACATTATCAGAGTTCATCAAATACCAGTTCTAGATTAGGGTTGCTCGTAATTAAAACCATAGAAACATCACAATATTGTAAAGTTTTTAAAATGTTGTATTACATTGTGGATTTCAAATTTACAATACTTAAATAACATTTCTATTTAATGGCCTATCATTGCTTTATTTTGTAGTTTTTCTCAAGTCAATAACTGAAAGCGTTTGGTTGTTTACGACACTAAGCTACACAATGGGCTATTTGTGCTGGGTCTACCACCGAAAACTGCCAGGTTTACCGTCAAGTCACTGAAGGGAGAGGGATTTTGTTCCCTTTGACGGATCTGCTCTTCACTATGCAATCCATTCGCAATGGATAAAGGGATCGAAATATTACAATCCCAAGGAATTTAACTTTGCTTGAGTAACTTCATCTTTACAGTTGGTATTCCTCATCGGGAATGCATGTTCCATTGGATTAAATACAATTTAAAACAAAATTAATGATGAAATGAACTTTTACATGAAGGAATGTAATGTAGTCTTCCTGGTAGCGTTCCCTCGAGTGAATGCTATTTTATTTCCTTATTCATATCCCTGGGATACTATATCAAAAGATACCTCATATGTTTTCTTTGTTTTTGTAATTTCTTAATCAGGCGACTTTTCTATAATGGACCTTTACATCCTGTAACACAAGGAAGTAGTGACGTAGTTGGATTACTACCCTTAGGAAGATCTAGCAATCATGGATAACACGGCAGTAGTGGTAACAAACGTAAACTGGATAGGTTTTCTTACTCTATAATGCAAAGTTAATGGTTTATGAGAATAGTGTTAGAAAAAGAAGTGTAGCTTCTCTTGTTTTCACATGGATAGTTCGAGAATTAAAATAAATTTCTTTGACAGCATTATTTCTTTATCACTTGTAGGGAGTTATCAGAGCGGTTTATAAAACCATATACTGACACCCTAGCGGTATGTAGCTGGAAATATTGTTTTAAAATTCCTCCATTTCCAGCAATACGCGAAGTTTATTTAGTTTATAATACATTTCTCTTGTCCTGGTTTAGAACGCTTTAACACCTACATTTCTTCTGGTTTTTTTGGCTGTGTGTGTGTGTGTGTGTGTGTGTGTGTGTTTGTTTTTTTTTAACCTCGCATTACCTCCGAGGTCTAAACTCTCCTTTGAAGTAACAACTTTAATGTATTTTAACATTATTATAACAGTGAAGCTTTATAGAAAGCGTCTAGAATCCAGTTCCCTTCAATGAATATAAGCATGCTAGTTAATTTCCATAAAGTTTAATGACGCACACAATAATTTGCATTTCACAATGTTTGAAAACGTATTTAAAAGTATAACATTCGTTGCGGATGTAGTTCGAATGTGCAAAGTATGATAAAAATTTAACCGTTTGATTTCCTTCATACCTCAAGTACCCAAGAAGCGAATAATCAGAAACTAGTTATTATACTGAGTCTGTGCAGAAAAGTTATAATCACAGATTGAACTTGTATAAAGCATTTGAAATTCATTAAACCACTACTAATAAAAAGAAAAAAACAAACACATTCAACTGCTGAGTCCAGCACGACGAATTTACACTGACATTACTAACGTTATACATGCACAAGATTGAGTAAATTAAATTACAACGAATTTGAAACATAAATCGGCAAGTCACGTGATGTTTGAGAAGGGCAAGTAATAGCACTTTCCGACGCAAAATATTCACACATTCAAATCATAAAGTTAGGTTGAGATGAGAATTTAAGTTCTTTAAAGTTGGGGCATCTCTTGTGCTTAATACTACTGGAAAACAAATATGGATCAACTTGGGACACGGACTATTCAACAAGACCTACAAAAAGTCCTAATCCAGCCGTGGTAAGCAAATTGAGGCGTCTTATAAGAGATGAAATTCAGCAGCATAAAGATCAGTGGCAAAAGCCATCCACGTGATCCACAACGTATCAGTTTAATTGAGAATGAAACTGGTATTTATGCTATTCCACTGGATTTCTTGATAATCGGACGGTTGAAACAGACACTATTAATGAATTATGGAAAGTACGCTTAAAAGAATGGTGAGTTTTATGTCACAGCCATTTGCAGTGGAAAGTATACAACAGGGTTTTTTCAAGATACACGGTTTTCAGGTAGAGCACGAGTCTCCAAAGTTGCTTTAACATAATGTAATCTACCTCTGTACACATAATGTTCTTATGAACATTTTATTTCGGTGCAAAATTTAACGGCAAGATTTCGCGTGATTTAAACATTTTATTTCGCGCAGGATTTCTCGAACAAATTACCTTTTTAATACTTGTTTCTGTTTCACCGTTAAACGTAAAAAAGGCCATAAAACGAAGTTTGTTTGTTTTTTAGGAAAGTAAAATTCTACTAATAAACTCAGTAATGTCGATCTCAAGGAACGGCGAACAGATTTCGAGTAAAAATGTTTGCTCACTCACAGAATAGTAAAACATATAAAGTGATTAAAAGTCAGTCCAGTAAGCAAAAGAAGACTTAACCGAACGTGAAGCGACAATATCTACGCTATACACAAATTTGGCTAACATAATTACTATAATTATGAAAATGGGGGGATACGTTCTTAGTGAAGCATGACAATTATATATGTAATCCTTTTGCTGATAGACCTATATAGTTTTTATACACTGCTACACATGGTATCTTCCAAAATTCCGGATTCATGCAAAAATACTCCCTATACTTTGAGGTGGTGGGTGCGCTATAAGAATAACAATCAACTCTCTCTATTTGGTTAGTAGTGTACGTGTCGATACTGGGTGCTGGTGATTAGCTTCCTTCCCTCTATTATATCAGTTTATAGATTTGTACAAATTTTCTAAACTGATTGTAAAGATCATACGTTATTCTTTATGCCAGCTAGACGTATTTGTATTACAAATTAATATAACTGGTCACTGATAATATAAAATGGATGGCAAAAGTTAAATACGACTGGGTTTGAGCGTATTTCTCACGGTTAATATGTCACTACACAACTCTCCAAGTAAGATGCGTTTGATTTAGAAAAATTTTCACATTTTCCACATTTCCTTCACGTGACATTTCACATAATCAAACTTTTTATATAGTTCTTTAGGTTTTACATATAAATGTTAATTCTTATTTCCAATATCATACACTTCCTATGAGATTTTCATCGCACCACGCACCCTCGTTCGAAAAAAAAAAAAAAAAAGGGGGGGGTATAAAAAGTAAGAAATTAAAAGGCAAAAATATTTATCGACTTAAATATACATCAAACTGCAACTAAATGAATACAACAAACAAAACTCAAGAGTAAACCACTCACCCAGTTGAGAAACATTGAATACTGTAACACTACAACGACACAAATAAAACATTTATAATCTGCATAGTTCAGACTTCTGAAAAAAAAAATTCACAAATTAATTTATTCGTCTATTTAATCGCGTTTCAAACACATTCATCTTCTTGCGTACAATACCAGTATATTTCTAATTTTCAAAGGTTTTAAATTATTGTTGTTAATCAAGCTATACAATGAGATATCTGTACTGTTTACCACAGATATAGAATCCCGGTTTTTAGTCGTAAGTTTACTTTAAAAGCTTTTTTTTCGTTTGGAAGACTATTCAGGGATCCATTGAACATGTAATAAAAACAGTATAGTTTATAACAGTAACCCTACATCTCATTTAGTAACAGAAAATACTAATCATGGTAAGAAAACACATGCAATCAAAACGTAAACAAATCGCATAGTCAAGAAGCCAGATAACTCGAGAACATTCAAAAGGTATGTATTGGATTAATACGAACAAATCTGATAAACACAAATATGTTCGGAAAGCACAACTTTCTTTAAAAAATAAACTTAGAACGCAGGTGCTTTTGTAAGGTAGAAATTAGACTGAAAAATAATTGCCCTAAAAAAAATGTTATTTTATGAATATTTCATAAATATAATGGAAAAAAAATCTATAAGTTTCGAATAAACAGCACGACCTCACAATATTCACAGTATACTACGTATCTTAGTGTAGAGGTGTTTTATTATGTGTGCCCGTGTTTGGTAGCATCTATCACCCAGATGTGACTAAAAAGTTCGGTATGGTAATTAAACATTTTCAGATTCTGTGGATAGATTATTTTGTTTTAAAATTATGGCAGAGAAAAGAGATAGAAATGCCCCTCAAGTGGGGCGGATTTTTACTTTTTTTTTTAATACACTTTTGGCTTTGCATTTACATACAAGTACTCAATCAATTAAATAAGGCCATTATTACTACCCACAAGGCAGGATATGAATTAACATCTGATTAGGTCACAATGGATTAATAATAAAAGAAAGAAAGGGAACATTATCTAACAATGTTCTTCATACTATTTTTGCTTCTTTAATGAGAACCCTTAAAAACCATAACAAGTATAACACACAAACTTTTGTATTTTATCTTAGATCTTCAACAAAAATGTTGATATCTGTGCTCAGAATCACACACACACTTTCCACTTCTTTTATTTGTCCACTATGTTCTCACAAGGTACAGTGTAGTATAATGTTGAAATATTTAAACATTTGCAACCACTTCATAGGTCAAAATGGCTAGAACTCTATGATTCCCTTGTAAAGAAAGAAACACATCCTACTGCTTTACCTTTATATTTGACTGCATCTCAGGTACATTTCCCTACAACAGATAGATGCATAAAGTATACCTTAGTATACGAGTCTTAATATCATTATATAGTTTTCACAGTGACGTCAGGGGAAGACAAGGCATGCCCTAAATATTTGTCTGTCTCGCATCTAAATACTAAAACTTACAGAATAATCTATATTTTCACATGCAATGGAACTTGATAAAACCCAGCAGAACACCACCCAATCCCTGATAAGAGCCTTCACCCGTACAGCCAATCAGAGCAAGCTAGTCATTGTATGTTCTGTTTATGAAAACATTCTACTTTAAAGCTTTCTAATTCATATACATAACTCTTCCTCATTTTTTTTTTTAAATAAAATAAAAAATATTGATCCTCAAACTCATCTATCTGCCAGTACTTCCTAAGTATATGCCACTGAACTTCATAATGGTGTGATAAGTTTAATATTTTGATCACTCCAAGATCAAGGATGAGATCTTAGGTTTGGGGTTACTCATCTTTAATGTTAAACATTATCATTAAAGACAACGTTTATCATTTATAGGTTTTATCAGTTCTGCTTAAGCCTTTACATGAAGAAAAAAAAGCAGGAAATGAATGTTTTATTTGTTTAATTACAAAGTACATTTTCACACATTTACAATGAAGGTATAAAATAATCCCTATATCTAAATAATTATCTTTTTTTAAACAACAATCATTCTAGAAAAACAAAACTTCACCAGACACACAAACACTAGGAATCCTTGTTTCAGGCATTTAAAAAAATATCATTACACATCTAAAATCGTTTTTGTTTTCCTCTCAAAAATAGATTTTTTTCTTCAAGATATGAAAAAATGTACCCAATTTATATCAAGACTTGCATGCAGTGTTACACCTTGAGAAAGGTCTGAAATTTATTATATTTGTCGACAAGAATGTACAAGATTTATGGTCCAAATTTCCTAAATTTTTATAAAAAATTTCATTTTTAGTATACAAGTACAAAACACTGATTTGACCTTATTACACATAGATTCCTATAAAAAAACACACTCACTCTTCAGCCCTACTTGATAGCATGAGATCACACAATCATCTAACAATTTCATTGAAATTAGACCTGTATCAATCACATAATATATTCACTTATGCTGGTAACACACGTAATCCAAAAGTAAACAAACTGTGGAAGAGATATCACAATTCAATCTTTCAGCAAGTAACTTACTGATAAGTTGACAGAACTCCACTAATCTTAGTCATTTTCAATAATGATGTATTCATAAAATAACCCAAAATTTTGAGTGGTTTCTAGAGTGGGGAGAATTCTTGTCTCATTTTTTAATATTATTATACAATAATACTTACAATAAGTAAGCACACAATGAACCCCAATTCCATCTCCACTCATAACAACTGAAGCTAAAAATATAAATTTTGCAGTATCTGAAAATTATGATAGCTATATCAGTAAACATGATGAAAGTCTTAAGAAAAAAAATTAGACAATCCAGCAATAAAACCATTATTTAGAAAAAAAAGTAATCAAACAATGAAACCATTGTTGAAACATGTTCTACCATTGGCAGGTTCTTTTGGATTACTTGGTAAAAATATTGCCTAGTCCACTTTATATAATAAATCTACAGTCATGTTCACTTGTAAACCTCATATCATACACTTTTCAACATAAACACTGCAACTATTTTGATTTTGCCCTAAGTTAAAACACAATATTCCAAATATAAACTGTAATCTATTTGCCTACCTTATAAAATTTCATATTTAAGCTGATTAGTCAATAAACAACAGCTCACCAAGTAACTGAATAGTAGGATAGGCACAATAACTATCACTTTTAATAGTACACAACTCTCCTGACACAAATTCAATCAACCAATGATCACTCATATTTATACCATAGTCTTATTTCCACATCATCCAGGAAGTTTCTCAATTTCTAGCCTTAACAAACTTTCTAGATCTTGGTAGCTATGTTATGTTTTTACCCCAGTGTGTGTTTGTCAGTAAGATTTCTCAAAAACGGTAGAACGGATTTGGACAAGATTTGGTATTCATTTGGATTACAATCAACTTAGATTAGTTTTGAAAGTCATGGTCACCAAAAGAAAAAAAAAAGAAAAACTCGCTATCTGTTAACATAGGAACTGATTTGACACTATGTTTCGTCTATAACTCAGTCAAAAATAACCAGTTTTTGATAATACTTAGTGGGCATATGTAGATTATTTCTCATTGTCCTTCCAGAAGTGATCTGCGTCCATTGATAACAGTAGACATACAAACACATTTTCATATTTTTAGGGGCCAAATGAATAACATTGCATAACAAAGGTGTGCACTCTCCTAAGTGCCATTCTAGTTATATCTGAAATACAATTTCAAATCAAAATTAGATTTTTTTTTCTTGTATATATTATCAGGTTAATGTATGCAAGTATACCTTTTATTTATCTTCTTAGTTGTTATGCTGTGCAACACTTGACAATTACTTCAGCAGAAGCACTGAAAATTTATCTAATATACATAGGGCTGACTGTTCTGTTAAAAATTATTCTGAATATACGTATTAGTAAGTCACAAGAAAATCACAGCCGATATATAAAGTTGAAAGGAAAGTATTCATAGAACTATATTTTAAATGTTTGGCATCCATGGATAGTTTGATACCACTTAAAATTGATCACTTTTGCAAAGATTATGTAATAGTCATTTCCAAAACAAAATATTCATACACACAGATCATAAAAATATGTTTGAATGTGAGAAGTTAGAATTTCCAAGACAGAAACAGCCCTTGTACTTAATGACACCAGGAAACAGGAGAAACCTACAAGTCACACCCTAACAATGCTAAGCAAAATGGATTTTAAGGGTTTTCAAAAACCACATTCACCCAATTTCAACTGTCTCTGAGGGTTATCTCCACCCAATTTAGGAGTCTCCAGAAGTCATCTGTACATTCACATGAGCCAGTCACTAAATTTTAAGAACTGCATAGAGAGAGGATTAGGATATGCAAGTTAGTTAGAGTTAGTAGTGGTATTGCCTAGGACTTTAAACAGACAAATTCATTCAGTTTGACTTATAAACAGTGGTTTTAACCCTTAAGTGACCAAACTTACCAAATAATAATTTGATAACTTAATTCCTGCAGGAATACAGAACTAACACGAGAATTATGAGAAGTGAAATGATTTGTTTTGTTTGTTTGTTTGTTTTTGAATTTCCCACAAAGCTACTCGAGGGCTATCTGTGCTAGCCGTCCCTAATTTAGCAGTGTAAGACTAAAGGGAAGGCAGCTAGTTATCACCACCCACCGCCAACTCTTGGGCTACTCTTTTGCCAACGAATAATGGGATTGACCATCACATTATAATGCCCCCACGGCTAAAAGTGCAAGCATATTTGTTACGAGTCGAACACCTTAACCCACCTGGCCATGCCGAACCCGAGAATTGAAATGGATCACACGTGTAATTATGTTTAAAAGTACATTAGAGACAGATATCAGATTATGTGGTAAAAAGGGATGGGAAAAAACACCATGATCACCACTGTAAAACTGGTTACCACTTTAATGATGCTCCAAAGCTATTTTAGTGGGGTACAAGTAGTTCTATTGATCTAAATTCTTGATATTATCTGCAAGAATTTCATCGTTGAAATACATTCCTTGTTTGTTTTTTTAATGCATGAATACCCAACAGGCTATTTGCACGGTCTTTAACTCAAAAAACTCTGCACTTACTATGAAAGCACTAAGTCATATCAGATTAAAATATTTTAGTTAATAATACAAGAAATAAATGACTATGGACAAACAAGTTAAGCCAAAAACTAAAAAAAAACATAGATAGATAGCTTTAAATATAATTTAGTATTGTATTGCTCATTTCATCCCTAAACCAATACAACAAAGATTTTGACAAACTTTAAATAAACTGCACAAACCATATTATCAGATGAGTTCTCATACAAGTGTATAACTAATTAACTGGAAAAAACAATCCGACCAAAAACTTAATTTATTACATTTAACTTCAAGTTTACATTTCCAATTTTACCATCCCCCAACCCCAAAAGAGAGGGGCAACTTAAAGGAGCACTGTCCAAATCCAACAATTTTGAGGACCTCCTAGCTCTCCTACAATCCATAGTAAGAATTACACATTTCTTAGCCTTTCCTCAAACTTAGTCGTACTTGGAAAAGACTAATGACTGGAAATAAAACTGTTAAAAAATAATGTTTTAAAGTTATACACAGAAGTTTTAAAAGTGTATGTATTTTTATTTAATGCAGATAAAAACATTTTAAACTATAAAATATGAAAATGAGAATAAATATAGCATACTTAATATATATTATTTCAAGAAAAAATAGTTAACTTAGAAAAGTTAAAATTAAACTTATTTCTTAATACCTCTAAGACCATTCATCAAATGAAAAAAACAATACAAACAGGAACTCAAGTCTGCCAGAAGGATTCACCACCACAAATATAAGAGCAAATTTCAACATCTGTAATGTTTTTGATTTTTTTTCCTTTTTTATAGTCTTATAAAAGATTCTTGTTCCCAAACATAAAAAAATCCTTACATCACTGTAGATAATATTATATCCATTATGAAATCTAAAATAACAATTTGT
The DNA here is from genome assembly GCF_004210375.1 of Tachypleus tridentatus. Classification (NCBI taxonomy): domain Eukaryota; kingdom Metazoa; phylum Arthropoda; class Merostomata; order Xiphosura; family Limulidae; genus Tachypleus; species Tachypleus tridentatus. The sequence continues at coordinate 166,182,572 of NC_134831.1, read as the reverse complement.
TAGTACTGCCAGTGATAGTATTTATCAGTTATTCACTGGATTTATCAAATCTAATAATGCATTTTTGACTGTACTACCTTTGTTATAAATACTAAGTAACTTTTTATTTGTTGAGCAGCAAATATTAAATAACCAATATGCTGAACATTTACCTGATTGATGTCCTGCCTAGGGTAGACTATTACTACAAACTTGTATGGTGTGTATATGGCTTAAAAACCCTGCGATTAGTATGATACATTAGTGTGTGTTCATGTGACAGATTACATATAAACAGCAGCACTAAAGTGGTCATTTCCAGTGGACATTAGTACAACTAGTTTCTGTTACTGAGTGTCCTTCCAACAATGCAAGTAATTTCATTATGTAGAGTTCTTTTGTATTAAGTTTATCAATTATCTTTCGTCAAGACAAACATGACTATCATACTTTTATTTACTCATTACCAGTGGTATATTTAGGTAGGGGCTAGAGGAGGTTAAGCTCCAGGGCCCATGGTCTTAATGGGGACCCATTGATAACTTTATTTAATGTAAAATTACATGGGATGTAGGGCCTACAAAAATTAACTCCTGGGTCCACACAACCTTAAATCCACCACTGTTTATCACTACACAGTTTTCCCAAAGACAGAATTGTCTGCCAGTATCAGATACACCAACACAGATTTGAAATCATTACAAAACAATGCCCTCATCTCAGAATCTTACTTTAATAAAAATCGAAAAGAAATAAACAAAACTTAAAATTGTGTGTTTTGCATTAGTTAAAAATGACATCAAAAGTAAATAATTTAATAGAAAACCAACAAAGACCAGACCACAAAGTCATAGCTCTCTCTTTATATTGTAACTGACTGTGCTTAATCATTAAAACGAAGACTGAGCTAGTATCAGTCTGTATACATTACATAAATTTGTTCTTTAAATTATATCATAATTTTACTATTTTGATAACTGAACAAGCAATACCATTATATTAATAATCAAGCCTAATGGAAGTTTCTACAAATTTGTTTTTATCATATAGAATGAGTGATGAGGTAGTTCATATAATTAAATACATAGATATCAACATGTGTTCTCTTGTAGAAGACGTGTACACAATTGCAGTTTATTTATATAATGACATCACTTCCTACTTGGGGCATATACTCTAAACAGACACATTATTCACTTACATACATTTAAAAAGCACAAACGAAACTGGCTTCCTTTCCTAATGTGTAGTTAAAATAATATCATCCACTTCAGCCAATATTTTGATCTTCAAGTTTCTTCAGGATAGTTCATCACTTAGCATCTAAGACAAAAAGGAATGAATAAGAATTGCAATTATTATTGTTATTATACCAATTCCTCACTTCCCACAAACTTAAAACTAGTAGGACATGATTATTGTACATCATAGTTACGATTTTAGAACCAAAACTGCTCAGAGCATCATACACTATAGCTTCTCACCAAACTCGTGAACTACAACTATTCAGAGCACCATACACTATTGATTCTCATCAAACTCATGAACTACGACTGCTTAGAGCATCGTACGCTATAATTATGGATGCAGAATTACAAAAGAGCTTCAATTACTACACAGTCTAGAAAATAAAAGTAAATATATGTAACATAAAACAACCCAAAAGGAACTAAATACTGGGAATGACCTCATTTATACTTATACTGCATAAATAAGATTTTATTCAACAGCTGAAATATGGAAAAACTAAAAATGTTTAGAATGTCATTACATATTTAAAGAGCAACATGTAAATTCAAATAAGTGTGTGATAATGTACAGCAAAATACCTTCCTCTTAAATCAAAATAAACTATTATTTTTATGTATGTTATAGTTAGACTTGAGGGAAGATTAGCAGTGGTTTTGATGGGGAAATTCAAAGGAAAAAAAATGAAATTAAAAACACAAAGTAAGAAAGCTGATGTAGGAAGTAGAAAAGAGAGAACAGTGAACAACCATACTAACTGTTTGATATCGAAGTGCAAGCAGATATATCAAAGCTACAACTAAGTCATGTTTTCATCATCATGATAATCCTAACACAGTAAAAATACAATTACTAAAAGACCAGCCCACCCAAAATGGCTCAGCAATACATCTAAGGGTTCACATTGCTAAAAACAGAGCTTTAATATCTATAGTGGGAACACTACAGACAGCCCATTTGGTCACTAAGCACAAAGCAACACCTGAAACTGAAAAGGTATGGTACAATAATGATGATGGAAAAAAAAAGGCCCCCTTTCAGCATAGGAACAAGAGTCAATCCTTTATCATGGTCAATAGTTAAAAATTAGGCTTATAATATTAAAAATGGGGTTTCAGTACTCAAGGTGGGCACATCACAGATAGCCCATTATTTAGTTTTGAGCTTAACAAAAACACATTTTGCATACTCTAAACACTCTTGTCAGTTTGTTCTAAACAATTTCTTTCTGCTGAGTTCATTAGTGTTACAAACAATAGAAGGATTTTATTTTAATATATGAAATATCCTCCACAAAATTATATATAATTTTATGTTAAAAGACACTTAACAATAAATTTGGCTTGATAACTAACAATTATTTTTAAAGCTTTTTTTTTTTTTATAAGAACAATTATCTAAGTTTATAATAATAATAATAAAGATACCATAACAAAATTTGTGAATGATTTGCTAACTGTAAATACTACAACATGCAACTTTCTTGTATTATACATGTACACAGCTTAATTTGAGGTGTAAGATCATCCTTAATTGAAATTTAATCTCACTCTAAGTGTACATTAATTTCTGTTAAAGGTTTTAATGTACATAAAATAGATACACAGTATTTTATTCTACTTCCATCAAAATTTGAAAGTGTGGTCATTCTGCAGAAATACACAGTTTATTTTGTATAACTAAAACTTAAGCAATGTATTCTTAGCACTTGTAATTAATATATAACTTAGTGCTTTTCATTTCCTCATTTATAGTAAGACAAGCTTCCGATACATATTTCAATGTTGTTATTAAAAAACAAAATGACAGAAAGAGGTAAACAGAAATCCCTGACAATAAAACCATGTCATGCTAAGAACACACCCAAAATATAAAGTTTCCAGTAACGTATACAGTTGTCTTTTGTCAAAATGTCACTTGTTAGGTAATGTTTTCTCAAGAATAGACAGCCTACTCATGTTTAAGGTATCACTTTTAAACAAGGACACACACACAGTCCTCAAGGTAAACATGTGAAAAAAGCTGCCTCAGAGGTATGATACAGTCAATCTGAAGAGAAAGTCACACAGAAAACAAAACACAGATATGAATCACTGTGTTGTTGAAGGCTGTATGGTTGAAAAGATTCCCATAAAAGTTTATTTTCCCTATTTCTTTGTATTTTCGTACATAAAATAAGCTTAGATCATGGTTTATTTATTTACACAGTATCCTACATTTTTATTACTTAGGTCTCTTAAATAATCATAAAAACAGGAATATATTTAGTATTACATGTACACAACAATACTAGTAGAAGATATGTAACTAATTTTCACAGAAACTGTATTCTCTACCCATAAGAATTTCAGTCAACAGAGTAGTTTTTTTTTTGTTTACGAGGCAGTAGCTCCAGTTGTAATACTTAAGATAGAAATAATATTTTTTAACTGAAGATGATGCTTTTGCTTTATATAAAACTTTCCTTATAGTTATTTATGAACTCTACTAAATGCAAGTATCTTGTCCTTAGGCCTATTTATAAGCTGTGTTAAATAAGTATTTTGTCTAATATGAAAAGGTATGAAAAAGGATGCAAGAAGTTGAAATAGTGATTTAAATGGCATGAGCTATCATGAAAACCTTATACTTATTCTTGTTAAAGAATTAAGTATAATTCAGTTTTGATGTTCAAAATTGTTAGTATTTGTATGAGCAACATAGAATAGAAATCAGAAGACCATACTCATCAATGCCCTAGATGGAAATGGTACCTAGAAAGGAAGAGACATTTTGGACAAACATTTTGATAACTGTTTCTTTCAGTAAAGCCAAAGTTGAAAGAGCAACTTTGAAAACCTACATGTAGGCTTGTTCTCACAGTAATTATTTCTGTTGATTTGACCATGAAGCAGTTTACTGAAAAAATTAAAAGCTGTTATCCAGAGCTGTTTTTAGTTGAAGTGGTGTATGTTCAGGGTGGTAACATGTGTGGACATTGCCTGATAGGTACAGCTTTTCTTAAGTGAATAGTTGCTGTATACTTTTTAGTAAAAGAGGGATGTTTATTGACAAATGGCACATCATTAGGTACCAATACATTGAAATTTCAAATAACTGGCTAAATCTCTAACTGAAGTGCTTCTCATTTGCATAAGTGGTTTGTGTTGTTAATTTGTGTTCTTTTTCAAAAGCACAAGTAGCACGTACCCTTAGTTTACATTATTTTATCATAGAAAAGCACATTTGCTATTAACTTTGGTTTTTCTTTATACAAGTGGACAGAATTGTTTATATCTGTACATGTAATTTTATTTGTTATAATGGTCAAAACTGACCATGATACTGCAGGCTAACTTTAGATTAATATTTTCCTACCATGTATATAACATGTCTATGCAACAGAATAATTATTCAGTTTGAAAAATTTTAATACAACAGCCAAGTTTTGAAATTCAAGTATCTCATAATTACATATACTCTAGACAAGTTGCATGGCAATGTTTAGGCTTTGCAGCACATTAAAAACAACATTTCACAAATTCATTGTCAAAACTTACACGCACACTCATTTTTCACAAACAAGGTTTATCGTTTTAGAAGTTAAATATGAAATCTATTCAGATGTCTGACACACTGTAAAACTTGCTATTTCTTGCAGAACTAAAACTTTTATAGAATAACCCAGCCTTTTCAAATTATTACAACTACATTTTTTTTAAATTAAGTTTCCAAAACAACAGCTCATCCATCATTGAGCAAAACACTGCAGTAGGTTTAACAAACTTCTTTAAGATAATACAATCTCTACTAGAATGAAAACATTCTTGGCACATTTCATCATAGTTCATAATAAAACAGATACATGTAGGTCTCAAACACCTCTACAACTCAAAAGACTATGTTAACTCAGCAGAGACAGCTGCACTGTATTAATCAAGTTTGCATCATTCCAACTTATTCTTCAGTCCATTCTTCAAGTAAGCCACACATACAAAGACTGTACATCAAAAACCCTTCAAATAAGCCACACATACAAAGACTACATGTCCAAATCCTTCAAATAAGCCATACATACACAGACTGTATAGTCAAACCCTGAAAGCCTTGAGCAGGTTCTTCCAATTTGTACATTAAGAAAAAAAAAAAAAAACTAAGCCTTTCCTCTTGGTTCTTAAGGAGGGAAGTTAATTGTACACACTGATCACTAACAGGCTTTATACTATGCACTTATGTTTTTGTGAAACACAAAGAACAAGGCCAAAACTAATGGCAAAATGTTTAAAAATTACTTCTAGCTATAAAATATAATTCTTTACAAACATTCTATTTATAAAATTATGACAATAACTCTTACATGAAGATTTTGATCCATAACAGAATAAACCTTCATTACATCAATCCTAACAACACTACACATTAGTTATTCAAACATTATAACCTGTTTCATTAGCAGGTTGTCTATAACATACAGGATTTGGATTTTATTGTAAGTTACTCTACTGTTAACCATATCCTTAAAATATACAGCAGCTATACAGGATTTCAAGTAGAAAAACCTACTGTTATTTCTATATAAAACATATGAAGTCAAATTTAATTTCATTAAAACATTTTTGTACTAATTATGGAATATGGTGGAGGTGAATAAAACAACTAAACAAAACATTGAGAATATTATTTTAATAAAAATACAGTAAAAAATACACAACTATGTATGTTCACACTGCTCTGTACACCATGAACATGCAACTTGTTATTTAATAACATTTGTAAACATTTATTAACTTCTCTAATCACATTTACAGCATGAATTGAAACAGTAATCGAAAGGAAAGTAGGGACATGTCTACCAGTAAATTTATGCATACAGACTGGACATTTTGTGTAGTACTGTCTACATCTAGGTATATAATTTATGTGCATGTACTAATATTGCATGTGTTTGTGCTTTTGTTTACTTCTTTTTTTAATGCAGTGTTTCAATAGAGACAGGAAGATTATATTTATAACAAAGTTCTAAATATAATGAGGTTCCAACTGTAATATTTATTGTTTACCTATCATTGACTGATAATTCCTGTTCCACTCTGTACTTAAAACTTTTTAAAGGAACATTAAATTTCACAAAATCTAACTTCCAGAAGTAATGATAATATTGTTTACTCTAGAAGTATGCTTTTTTAATTATTACTAGTTATTAATAATACTTGTAAAAATGGATACTCCATTTGAAACTATGTCACCTCAGTTAACTTTGTTAACACTTATTTTGGTTTATCAGTTATTATGTAATTAAATAAAGAAGAACAAGAAATTCATAGTTTTTGTTATAATATTTACAGACTCTACCATAACTTGTGACTCAGTCATTACATAGATATTATTATAAAAGGAAACACTGCATAGTATTGTAAAGTTTTGTTGACCTATGACCTATATAAATTATTGTTAACAAGGTATTTGGAGAAGACTTTCATTGCCAAATTGTTAGAATGTTTTGGTGGTTTTTTTTTTGTTTTTATTTTTAGGAGGGAGTCTCCTGGGGATAAGGTGTCTCACAAGATTTTGATAAGGAATTTCGATTTTTATAAGATTCAAGGAAAGTTTGGAAACAAAAGTAACCAAGTGGTATATTTCTGTGTAGTTTCTGTTTTTAGTTGATACAACCTGTGTTGGCCTAATGTTTCAATGTTGTCAATGTATATATTAATTATAGTATATTAGGGGTGAAATACTGACACCTTAGTCCTTTAGTTTAAAACTAGCATGTAAACGTTTCTCTACGAACTTCTAGGAAGGTAACTTATTCAAACAAGTATCACAGAAGTTTGTACAACAAGCTGGTATTCAGGCTCTTATTAAGTTATAAAATAGGAAGTGTAATGTGAAATGTAGGTGGATACAAATCTTTCCCTTGTGTCTAGTAGCACAAGGTCTAGTGGTCAAGTGACAAGAAAATTATTGTTGAGTTTTTTGAAAGACTGGTAATAGCCATCCTTACACATTCCTTTTTTAAAAAGTTCCCTCTTAATGTTTTCATTACAAACAACAGAATTTAAAGTAATAGTGCCCTAATCTTCTTTAATACCACTCCTCCCTTTTTTGTTTTAATGATTAATTATTATTGCCTGTGTATTCTAAGTAGATATTTTTTTGTGCTAATACTTCTCAAACATAATGATCACATCATCTACTTAGTTTAATAAACAAATAAACTTCATGTTTAAGAATAAATGTCACCAGGACCACAAGATTTATCTCCTTAAGATTGCTTCAATATTAATATAATTTCAGAAAAACTCTTCACAAACAAATTGGTAAGCTTGGAAACCTTTCTTTCTACCCCCTTACTGGTGAAAACATTGATAGAAAAACATTTGTTCAGCACCTGAGCTACGTTTTCTTCTACAATACATCTTAAGCTTCCCTAAAGAACCAATATATTAATCTAAGTTGACATTGAAGTTTTCAGAGAAAATAATTTCATAATCCTATCTTTACTTTAATTAGTGTTACTTGTGTTGCGTTTTAATATAATTCATATTGTTATTGGAGATTTTCACATTATTGTTAACATCATCTTCTAAAAACCTATTTAGTCTGAAAATAACTTTTGCAAGAATGCATGAAACATTAATTGAAATACAATTTTTTTCCAACTACCTTGACTTAAACTAATAAATACCCCAAGTTTCAATAGCATTTTTTCTTTTCAGACTAACACCCTATTGGTTTCCTCTCCAAACATCTTGGTTTTAGAATACCACCTTTTCTACACTTAAAAGACTCTTTCTAATTAACCCTACATTTAGTTTCAATAAAACATTGAATTTCATTTCTTTCTGGTGGTCTTCTATAACCTTATCCTTCTCAATACAACTTACACAAAATTCTGAAATCAAATGTCTATAAAAATCTGTTCAATTGTCAAGTGAGAAAATAAAACCTGAAGAGGTTCTAACCTGTCACAGCAAGTCACATCATTCAAAAATAATTTGTAAATTTAATACACAAAATAAACCTTCTATAGACAAGAATAATTTGTAAGCCTAAATCTTATAAAAACATATTTATGTCAAAGTACACTTGGAACAGCTTCCATTCTTCTATTAGTATTATTTAACAAGCAATGTTTCTCCCTGTAGTTAAGGGCAAACTTACAAGTAATATTAAAGAATATACAGATAAGTTGCACAATTTAAATGGCCTCCACCCAAACTGCAAATTCTAAACCAACTCTTAAGTTTCTTCTCGGCTACAGAGGTTGTGAATGAAGCAAATTTAAAGAAATTTCAGGACAGTCTTTATAAATATTTAGATATTAAAACTGATACTGAGTTACTTCAAATCTCTTATTGCTTTTGAATCTTATGTCAAGTGACAGATACAAATAACTAAGTAGTGCTATACCAATATTAAATTTAAATTCCATATTAAATAGCACTAACTATAATATATAGTATTTAAGGTATACTGCATAACATAAAGAAACTTCTATTGCTACTGTTACTTACCCATCAATCCTAAAATTAAAATAAGTTGATGTCTAATTCTTGTTTGACTAAACGCATGAGCAGAAGGCACGAGATCAACGATACATTCAAAAGTCAAAATAACTCATACTACACTCTATAGACAGTATAGTACAACCTATTGGTCAGTAGTAATCAAATAATAAACTTAAAGATATATTAAGACGCGATACTATGACTTAAATTTCAAGTTGTTGAACAAACACAATTAAATTTCGATATTAAATCTAACAGACAAAACATACTGTGCATAACTATTATTTTACGAATTCACTAAACTCAAAGGTCACACTAAATGCTGAAATCGAAGTTAGAAATAAAAAACGAAATTCCATTTACTTCAATTTAATTCAATTTACTTGTTCTCACGAAATTTATTTTTGCGTAACTAGTACGCTTTCATTTTAAATGTTTTTAATTTTAAATAAAAACAATTAAATATGGAAAAATATAAAATCGAAGTAAGTTAATTTACATATAACTTGTATGTAAATTAGCTTTGTATTGCAAGTTGTAGATAATTCAACATTATGCAGTAATATTTTTATTTATTTTAGCAAAGAAAATAAAACGTTTATAATCGAAATAACTTTCTCAGAAAGTAAATAATTAAAACTTGTCTATTCTTGAACTTTTCTTGCTTCCTCAAAATATTTCCTTTTTAGGCTCCTCATGTACTCTTTGGTTCTTTTCGGTGTTTAATCTACTAAAAAAAATCAGTAAACATGGCGAGCTCCGGCCGAACCCTAACGTAAAATCTCTCGACATTTTTGAAAATGTTTCAGCTAATGCAAATAAGAGTAAAGGTGTAAATTTAGTGTATTTGTTTTTTGAGAAAGCATTTGACAAAGTTTCTCATAAAAGGCTTGTAAAATAAATCTCTATAGGTGTGGGGTATAAGTTAGCAAATTGAATAGAAGAGTAGCTGGATGGAAGAAAGCAGAGGATTGCTACAAATGTGGTACTTCAAGGCTCAATGTTATGATCTTTGCTCTTTTTTTATTTACATCAATGTGATATATAGAGGAAAGGCCAATAAATTACTTAAATTTGCAGATGATATTAAGGTCTTGGGTGTTACTACTTGTGAAGAGGATGTTGTTGATTTACAAAAGGTTTTTAAGTCATTTAGTGAGTTGGGAAAATAAAAGGTAGATTAGATGGACTTTAATTATAATAAATATAAGATAATACATGTAAGTTATCATAATTTGAATTATAATTATAATTTGGATGTGAAAAATCTGAATATGTAGTGTCATGAAAGAAAGGGATCTTGGTGTAATAGTCGATCAGTCTTTAAACCCATCCAGGCAGTGTGCTGTTACTAGTGGTAGGACAACTAGTATTTGAGGTTATATCTTCAAAAATATTGAATACAAGTCTTAAAAGGCTACACTTTCATTGTATTGGCAACTGGTTAAACTATATTTGGAGTATTATGTTTAATTTTGGACTCCTTACCTTGGTAAAGGCATTAAACTGTTTGAAAGGGTTCAGAGAAGGATTAATAGAATGGTGCTTGGGATGGACGAAAGTTATCATACGAGAACAGGTTGAAGTCTCTCAAATTGTTTTCCCTTAAAAAAGAAAAAAGATTTAGATGAGATCTAATTGAGATGTTTAAAATTGTAAAGAGAATTGATATTGTTGATGCATCATATTTTTAATATGTAACAGCAAGAATAGTAGAACTATGGCACACAAATATGAATTTCGTTATGCCAGAAGTCATCTTCAGCTAGCACGGTTTTATTTTTGTAGCAGGGCGATTGGTCTTTGGAATAGGTTATATTTGGATATTGTGAAAGTAGTAAATTTAAATGAGTTTAAGAGAAAGCTTAATATGAATGATAAGGAATGGTTTTAAGGTGTTTTTTTATTTATTAATAGTTTTAGTTTAGTTTAGAGAATGGAACAGCCGAGATGGACTAATAGGTCCCATGATGTCCCGAAACGTCATGTTAAAAATTTTATATAATATATAGTTAAGTATCTGGACTAAGCCTAATCAAGCAGTATACCTTATTGATGCGCTCGGTAACAAAAATGCCAGTTGTTGAACAATTATTTATTGCGTCTCAATACATTGGTAGCAGGTGTCAAATATTATTCAAGCAATACAACTTGTGTAAGAAAAAATTAGTAACTTTAACAAGTTAGTTTAAGATACATTAAATTTCATTTATAGAATAACTTCTACCAGAAGAACTGCTAATATTCTACTATAATAATTACAGTTAATAATATATGGTCTTAATTACGAGTTAAAGGCAAACTACGAAAAATCTTCTGTGACCACTTTGTCACTGATCATCAGCTGGTGACTCACGTCGCCAGCGGTATTTTCGGGCATTATCCCGCAAACAACGTACTAGACTGCTTAATAATATCATCAAACACCAACACAGAATTATCAAATGTAAAGCTTCGTGCACCATGCCTATCAGATGTAGTTGTACAGACTTTATTACTGCTTAAGAAATATAATGTCAAAAAAGTAATTTAGTTAATACTGCAAATAACTAGAATACATATTGACTGCTTCAATTTTAATTCTGAGAATTAAAAAAATGTGTAAAAACGTATGTCTTATTTTGCATGTAACACATGTTTCAGCTTTATTTCCACAGAATAACAATAAACATTGTGTGAATATTTAATCGCTAGTGTATCAGATCCATTTCTACTCCTTTCAATCCACTATGGTGTGCGATGATGGCCTTGCTAAAGAAAGTGTGCACAAAGACCAAAGTCAAAAGGGAAATGGAGCTTATAAACGCTTTCTGGACTATCTGTGGTGTTTTTCCCCATGGATGTCGAAACTGGGGTTTTAACATTATAAAGAGAACAAACCAAATGAGATTAGTTTTTAAAAGGGGAGGGTTAGTTAGCATAGAATGTGAGAATAGTAAGATATATGATCTTAAAATCTCAATAGTGTAACTAACGTTAGAGTTGTAAGGTTAGAACAAAGAAAGTTATTCATTAACCCAATATAAAAAAAAATAAGTGTTAAAGGTTAAATGCTTAGGTTTTGTCAACAATAGTGTAGCTGGGGGGAAGGGGCAAGAGGTCACCCCAATACTTTAAAAGATCCACTATCTTATAATGTTGTTTTTAAATGCCCCACACCCACGTGTTCTGCAGTGCTGGTTACGCCCCTGCGTCTGGGACAAAGCTGACCATGCTAATCACAAAGTTTACACTATTTATAGTGAGCCAATAATCACATTGTGAAAACAAAAATGGCTCAGCATGAGGTTTGTTTGATTATTTCGCTAATTGGCCCTAATTTATCAGTGATAGAGTACGGACAAGGCAGCTAGTCAACACCACCCACTGCCAACTGTGTGGATGCCCTTTTATAACGAACAGTGGGACTGACCGAACATTATAACATCCCCATAACTAAAACGGCAAACATGTTCAGTGTGACAGGGATTTGAACCTACGACCCTCAGATTTCCCTAATCACTTGACCATGCCAGCCCTTTCAACATAGAAGTTGGATAAAATTGTAAATGTAGCATGTGTTAAACTTGGAGACAATTCACAATTTCATATAAATTTATGCAGACAACGTACGAAGATTCTGACGCACCCTCTCGCTACTCATGGCATAACGTATGATTATTATTTGAAATTTAACTGATAATGCACGGTTAAATGTTAACATAACAAGAATAACAAAATAATTTTACAAAGTCAAGCAAAAATAAAAGTCCAAGTAATTTCATGTATTATGAACGTAGTTTTAATTCGAAAAGTTAAATAACGTATTATCTGCGCCTCCTTCAGCGGGAGGAATCAAACATAGCACTCAGCACTGTAAGGATGTAAGTAAGAAAAGAAAAATACATAACTCAGTAGTTTTAAAACACTAAATATATATAACTTTCAGTTTTTTTATTTTATATTTTTTGTAGTTTATGATCGTCTCGTTTCCCGAAATCTACACGTTTAATTTTAAACTTCCCGGAGATTTGGCATGGCCTGATTTTTGAGGTGTTCGACTCGAAATCTTTGGGTTTTGTGTTCGAATTCCGTCATTGAACATACTCGCCCTTTCAGTCTTGGTGGCGTTATAATGTAATAGTTAACATTAATATTTGTTTGACAAAGAATAGCTCAAGAGTTGGTGGTGTTAACCATCTGCTTCCCTCTAGTCTATCTTCAAAATTAGGAACAGCTAGTACAGATAGCCCTCGAGTAACATTACGCGAAATTCAACAAACAAACAAAAAAAATACCTAAACTATAATTTTCATTCACCTAAACTTCACATAAGTCCTCGAACTAACAACATTATTGTAGTCTTTGTTCATTTTGGCCTATTAGTCACTTAAGAATAATTCACAAAAGTTATTGATTTATTTATTTTAACTTACCTAGAACATTTTATTTTAGTTGTCTATTTCATTCGAATAAGTTAACGAAATCATACTGCTTTAAGATAGATTGATCTGTTAGAAAACCTGTTTTATTGTTAAACTTTAAGTTTAACCTGATATTATTATTTTTTAATATAAACTTGCGGCAATGAAACCGAATATTTGGGGTGAGTTGAGACCCTTGTCCTTCAACGCTCTTTGTTCTAACCAAAACACTTACCATGCAAAATAGTGCAGAAACAACGGCAATTAGAATTGTGAATATTTGTTAAATAAATAATTGTTTTAATAACTGGGAGAAGTGGAACTTACTAATATGCTATTTTAATAACAGGGAGGAGTGGAACTTACTAATATGCGAGCTTTTAAAGTTTTCTGGACCTCTAATATATAATGATTTTTTTATATCTTCATAATACTTAAGGCCCATCTGTCAAAGCTGAAAGACACTTTACAACCACAAATCTTCAAAATAAGCTAATATATAGCGCCACAGTTGATCAATTCTTTCAACACTGCACAAGATCCGATTTATCTTTAACCATATCTGGTAATGAGATTAAAAAACCTGTCTCTAAACCAGTCAAAAACCAGTACAAAACTGCTTGTCTCCGATAAAGACAGAAAAGAACAGCTTGAACAATGTTAGGGCTGCAAACCGTGGACAACAAATAGCTGAAAAAGTTTGATATACAGTAGCAAACCAAAGATCTCAACAGAAAAGAAATGTACTCGTTAAACATTCTTCTACTGATGAAATTGTACAAAAATGCTCTCTTTTCTGTAATAAAGTTCAATTATTTAGCTTTTCTTCTGACAACAACATAAAGTGTTTGGCTCGAGATATTTAAAATGATTTCAATCCAAGAATGATTGTAGTTTCTATTACACCAAACCAACAAATACATGTTTATAGCAAAAATTTATTCCAAACGGTTCTAACAATGGTTGTAGTTTACATTACTCCAAAACAAGCGACGAATGGTTGTAGTAACCTTCACTCGAAACGATTCTAACAGTGGTTGTAATTACCATTATTCTTGTATTCTTGTTTCAAAAAGCAATTAGGACTGGCACATGTAAATACTAATGCTGTATTATTATTATTTTTTGGTTCATAGCTTTACTGATTCCAAGAAAGAAACCCATTATAAAGATGGAGATATAAAAAAAACCTCTCAGTGTTACGTGTTATTTTATCTTTTATAATTTTCTCATCTTTTTTTGCATAAAATTTTATAAATTTCATTGAATTTTTTGAGGTCTTAAAATCTGGGCCATACGGCAATTGCCCTATTTGTCTCACTTATCCATTTGCCATGCTATTGGTGATGTGATGTCATTTCACATTTCCAAGTACATCACAAACAATGTAAAATAACTAATGTCACGTTTTTGTTATCTGGCAAAAAGTATAAGTATGGAACAAAAATCGTTTTAGTATTTGATCCTCCTTGTTATTTAATCGAGAGCAAAAAATGCTAAAGGTAGTGTAATAGTGTGGGAAATATTATCGTAGCTAGGATAAAGTTCTGTATACATGAACGCTTTAGCTTATTATGTCAATCCCAAAACGTTGTATTTATTCTCTGATGAAACCACAATTCTTCTAAGAATCCATTGTACTTGCTTTATCTGATACTAATTCAGAGAAAGCAATATTGACCTTAATTACTTTCTTTAGTCAACACAATTACTAGATTTTGGTTCAATGGAACATATTGAAATTAATTCGAAGTTTAAAATTTTACCGTAATCTTCTGTTGACATATATGAAACATGAATCTAACAAACCTTCATACCAACTTTGGTGGAGATATATGTCCAGAGGACGAAGTAGTGGTTAAAAAGACCATAAACACTGCAAAATGCAAAACAGAACATTTGTGTGAACCTAATGAGCCTCCAAAACAATTTTGGTGAAAATACATCTACATCCTGCAAAATAATTATACGAACATACACAAACAACAGACTATTGTTTGATTTGATGACTTTCTTGTATTTTTTTATTTATTTGTTCTCTTGAAGGTCAGTAAAACTTATTTTAATTAAGCCTAATTCAATTTGTAGCCTAAATATCAGGTGTAAAAATCTCTATTTTTAGGGTGACGAAGAAAGGATGGAAATGAAGAAAACATAAGCCACTGAGGCCAATGAATCACAGAGAAATAGCTTATGATCGTGCGTGAGGACAATGATCTGTAATACGGCACAGGTCAGTTTTATCTCGTGTCAGAAAGTTTAAAATTGCACATAATATTGAAAATAATATAATGTTGAATTTCGTACAAAATTATTTTATTTTGAGAGTCATCACCACTGATCTGAAGGCAGCTAGTCAGTCATCTAGCTCCAATTCGTGAGCTACTCTATTGGAATGTTCAATTCTTATAATGCACCCGCAGCCCCGATGTGCGCGATTTTTTTCGGGGAGAGGGGGTAAGAGAATAACAGATCGCGTCACTCTGCTCTTAGCTTCCACACCTACAACAAACACACCAAACAGAAATTACCTTATTTCAGATTACACCGCATCAGCTTCATTTAATTGGTGGGTAAATAATATGTGTAGGAGAGCTTTGGTACCTTTACATCACGTTTTTCTTTATTAACTTAATTATCAGGGGTTCGATTTCTCTCGGTGGACTCAGCAAATAGCCTGATGTGGCTTTGCTATAAGAAAACACACACACTGAGATTTCATTCTCTCTGTATCTCTTCTTCTTTTTCTCTCATTTATTTCCATCTTTGTTCTAATGTTTCCTATCTGTTTTGTTCGGTTTTATTTCACATTAGTTTCAGCTCAATAATATTTATATATATCTGTAATTTAATACTTTGATTTCCAGAACTTTGTGTCTTATAATAACAGTAAAGGTTTCCCACACGCTTACAGACTAGATAACCTTGGTTTTGTTTACAACGTCAAAACCGTGAATAAGTATTATTTATCATTTGGAAGTATAGCTACGAGAAAATCGGAGACAAAGACAAGTGCATCGTTTGAGGTCAGTTGTCAGCATGAGTTTGTTCAATGGCACTACACGAACACTTTCACAACAAACCATTTATTGTTAAAAGCGTGAGTAGAAAACTGTTATAAAATGGGTGATTGTTGAAATATTCTGAGCATACGATCTTTATAACTGGTTCTAAAATATTCAGTGTAGATGTCATAAAAGTTAAAGTTGGGATTTTTTTTTCTTTTCTTTTCCTTTCCTTTGAAGTTTCTTCAGAAGTTCGGATGACCAATACCATGACACTACCCATTAATTTACCGGTATATTTTTAAACATACAATTTAAGGATAACAAAAGGAATGTTGATCCATTTAGACCATCCCCTCCATCAAACAAATTTTTGAATTTTGTACTAAAATCCATCCCTTATTATTTAAATATTTACTAAGATTTTCATTAAACTTACATAAATAACTACATCTCCCAAAAACCAACCACTCTGTTAGAAGAGCAAAGTTGTGTTAGTTGAGGAGGACTCGTACCCTACAAAAATCCATACTTGTGTTCCCTAGACCTGCCATTCTCACCACGAATTACAAAAATGATTATGTATCAACACTACTAATTCTCTTAACAATCTCAAACACTTCATTCACATCTCCTCTAATTCCTCTTTTATAAAAAGAAGGCAATTTCAGATATCTTAACCTGTTCTCGTATGAAAACTTTTCCATTCTAAGTACTATCCTAGCAACCTTCCTCTGAACACTTTCTAACAATTTAATGTCCTTCCTAAGCAAAACAGAAAAGAAAGAATATAATATTCTAAGTGAGGCTTAACCAGTGACTACGCAATAAAATTATAACCTCTTGACAAGATTTGACTTTTAAACATATTTGTTGCGCGAACATAAGAATAAAAATAAAATAAATACTAAAATGCTGTTATTTTTATTGTTGTAATCTTGAAACAGCAGCACGTTCAACCATTGTCGTTCAATTAGGCTTAAGCTGGAAATAAAACTTAATTGAAAGCGAAGCTCAGAATTTTAAATATCATACACACTTTCAAAACTGTAATATGTAATTTTTCATTTTATGTTAGGGTGTTCATTATTCAAAGCATTTTTTGGTCATTTATTAATCATTTTGCACCTCCGCGATTTGTTTTAACTGAAGAGAACATGTTATCTTAGACATTTTACTAGGTATAATTATTGTTTAGGCTAGTGACTTATAATTTTGAGCTTGTAGACACTTACGGGGATTATGGCCAAAACTATCGTCCATTAAAATTTATTATTAGATTATTCACGGGGACTAAAGTATAACAATAATGAATATAAAAAGTGAATTTAATTGAATCACTTTAATGAAGATTAAATATTGTTTCCTCTTAAAAATTCAAAGCCGAAACCGCCAAGAAAATTATAACCTGGTTTTCAAGAAAAGAAAAAAACAACAACAAGACGCTTAAAAAATACATAATTATATAATTTCTTTGTTTTGTTTTTAGTTCCTTGCTCTTTCAAGGTTAATACCAACTATTTGAATATCACGCATTCGTTTGCTGTGTAGAGTGTGTTAATACAAATACCACAGTTAGAATATGGTTTACACAGATTTGAAGTTAAATATATTATCTTTTGCCCTTTATTTTAAGGCTTTACCAAAATTAATCAATCTTGTTTGTAGTTAATCGCAAAACTATACAATGGGCTATTCTAATATGCCCACCGAAGATAATGAAACCCGATTTCTTGCGTTTTAAGTCTGCAGACATACCGCTGTGCTAGGAAACATCAATCTTGTATCAAACGTATACACAATATAAAATGTCATTAAGAGCACAAAGTGACAACTGAATTACGTATTAGCCGTTTACGAGAATTACGGCCGAAAACAAGGTAACGTTAAGGGTAACTTTTGTTTGTTTGTTTTTTTTTAATTTTGCACAAAGCTACTCGAGGGCTATCTGTGCTAGCCGTCCCTAATTTAGCAGTGTAAGACTAGAGGGGAGGCAGCTAGTCATCACCACCCACCGTCAACTCTTGGGCTACTCTTTTACCAACTAATAGTGGGATTAACCGTCACATTATAACGCCCCCACGGCTGAAAGGGCGAGCATGTTTGGCGCGACGGGGATGCGAACCCGCGACCCTCAGATTACGATTCGCACGCTTTAACACGCTTGGTCATGTCGGCTTAACTTTTATGATGAATATGAGGATAAATATAAATTATGAGGATAGCTGGTGCTAAAACTAGCGTATAACTATAAACAACTTAGCTTATTGGCATACCAAGCATGATAATAGCTTTAGCATGTAAAACCTACAAAACTGAAAACAAAATAAAATAATGTGTATGTGTGTGTTACTATAGCAAAGACACATAGGGGTGTCTGCTGAATCCACCGAGGGGAATCTAACCTCTGATTTTATTTAGCATTGTAAGTCTCAAGACTTACCGTTGAACCACCAGGAGACATAAAATAACATACAAACGATGAAGGCTATTAGTAACCATATGACGCTTAATAAAATAAATGTTGTTTTTTTTCACATCGTTCCATTGCTAAGTGAAGCTACACACTGCATAATAAGGTCACTACACTTCTTTTCCCAGGAGGTTGAATATAACGTTAGCTACACCACACAGTGTCAGCTTCAAGCTAGATTAAAAATTAAAAAAAACGAATAAAACCCATGTTGATGGCAACAGAGGGCAGTCTACTTATGGAACAGGCAAGTTGATACTTTTTAATAAGTTTAAAGGTTATCACATACACTATAGCTCCCCCCCCGTATATATTATGACTGGTCATGTTGATTACTGGATGACTACATAGAACTGATCGACTGGTATTATGAATATAACAAAACTCTCTGTCGAAAGTCTTGAATCTTAGTGTCTTAGTTTAATGTGTAATTTTATTTTTAACGTTTATTTTTTTGTTCTCTGAAGTTCGCGCCAAGCTACACGAGGACTAGTCGTCCTTAGTCTTGAAGTTGTATACTAGAAGGTAGGGAAATAGTCCCCGCCAAATCTTCGGTGGGATCCTTGGAAATATCGTGTAATCGTATGAATTATCCGGTCTACTCCGGTTATATTCTGGTCCGCTATCAGATATCAACTGGCTTGTGTATCAATTATTTAAAATAAATTCCCTGGAACTTTTATTGTTATTATAAGAAAGACGCTCTCTAGCATGACCTGATGGTCAGAATATCGCACTGGGAATTCAGGGATCTCGCATTCGAAACGTAGTCGTGTAAGTCACGCTTTGAATTGTTCGGGTATGAATGTGTTAGAGGAGTGAAAGTCAATTCACTATTTAGTTATAAATAATTGCTTCGGATGGACAGTGTTGCCTACCGCTTGCCTTATATTGCCATCACGGAGGTTTTCTGACCTGGTCGTTTATCATGTGCCTATGGTGTCGTTCAAGCAAAACAAACAAACCCAAAGCAAATGGCTAAGCGGGTAGGCGTACAAAATATAAGATGCGTCACCATTCCCGTAATAAAAAAAGCATTATAATGGTGACAACAGTGCATTTTGAGTTTTTGTTTTGTTTTTTAATTATAGACTGTCCAGTGAGTTTCCAGTTCATTTTAAACATGGAGTAACATTGCCGTGACGAAGGTGAAATTTACTCATATATTATTACCTCGAGGAATGTGGCAGGTTTCACGTGGGTAGACTCACTTCTACCCCTGAGAGTTCTTCACTAATTTTTAGTATAAACATAGCATAATCAGTTTCATACATACTTTTACAATGGTTTTACATTTTATTACGTATTATTACATTTGGTGAAGAATTGTCTCTTCATCGACTGTCTGGTTATCTTCCCTTGCTTTTAATGGCCCGGTATGGTCAGGTGGGTTAAGGCGTTCGACTCCTAATCTGAGGGTCGCGGGTTCGAATTTCCGTCGCACCAAAAATGCTCGCCCTTTCAGCCGTGGGGACGTTATAATGTGACGGTCAATCCCATTGTTCGTTGATAAAAGAGTAGCTCAAGAGTTGGCGGTAGGTGGTGATGACTAGTTACCAGTGAAGATAATCCCACTAATTACTGATGAAGTAATTCTTACCAGTTACGTGGAGTTATTCAATATGATGTTATACGTGTACCCTGGCGGTAGAGAACGGTATTAAAACAAAGCGATAACTTTAAAAGTTAACACTTTTGAACCACATTTTTAACTATATTTTATTTTATTAGTTCCTCCACCCTCAGTGGCACAGCGGTATGTATAATGACTTACAATTCTAGAAACCAGGTTTTGATACTTGTGGTGGGCAGAGCACGCATGGCTCATTGTACAGCTTTGCACTTAATTTCAAACAACCATAACTACTGCAGGTTTTTTAAAAACTCCTTTTCACTTTTCATTAACACAGATCATTTCAAATATTTAAACGTACTTTCGTGTTTTTGCCATTTTATATTAATATTTATACAATTTTTTATTATTACATTTTATCGTGCTCTTTCAATTTCTTTGTTAAGTTTAGGTTGTGTTACTTATGAATACATATTTTAATGTTTACGTAAATCTGTTTGTGTTGTAAATTGAAAACATATTGGGCTATCTGCTGTGTCCACCACGGGAAATCAAACCCCACATTTTAATATTGTAAGTCTGTAAACTTACTGCTGTGGGGACATATTTTCAATCTCTACTTATTATGTAATGGTTATTTTTTTATTTATTTTCGTATTACTTTAAATTCATGAATTATTTGCTTCTAATCTTTCTTTAAATTTTTCGTATCGTAAATTATTTTTTTGTATTAGCATACCGGACTGCGAATTGTGACTTCAAAACGTGGTGCCGTCTTTGAGTTGTGTTATAGGAGTGACATTCAATATAGTTATTCAATTTAAATAGGTGAAAAAACATCTGGTTGCGACGGGTGTTAGAGCACAGTAGAGGTCTCCGGCTTCATAATATATGTGTCGTCTAGAATAAAAATGTGTAACTCCACATTTATAAATTTCTTTGGCGTTTGTTTCTCGAATCTGAAGGTTGATATGTCAAAAATCGGGTCCCGATTTCCGTAGTGGTCACACCAAAGTTTGCCCATTTTGTAGCTTTGTACGTAACAAAAAAACAGACAATTTTCTAAATTATTCTGAGATGCTTTGTTTGTGTTTGTAAACTTTTCGCTAATTGTAGAGAAAATAAAATCCTAAATGTATTAAAATATTTCGTAAACTGCTTGTTTACGAAAATCCTGTTTCCCACAGAAAAGAATATTTGATTGTTTAATATCTCTTAAAAGCAGCCCCTTGGTAGATCATCAGTTTACGGACTCACAACGCTAAAATCAGGAGTCGATTGCCTATAGTGGACAGTGCGTAAATATGTATGCTAAAGACAGATGGTTGGGTATTAAAACTTTAATTAAAATAAAGTACAGAACAACGTTTCAACGTCTTAGGTCATCTTAAGGTTAACAAAGAGAGTCGGATTTAAAACGCTAAAATCAGGGGTTCGATTCCCCTCGGTGGGCTCAGCAGATAGCCCGGTGTGGCTTTGATTTAAGAAAACACGCGAATACATACAGAGTGACCGTTTCACGGCACATGTCTTACGGAAGGAAGTGTGAACATGAACGAGATTGTAGGGGCGATGTAGTTAGATGTTAGGTTATTAATTGGTATAGATATAAAGGTGTTCATTTGTGTTGGTTTAATTTGGTTTGAGTTATTGTATAAGTAGGGTTTGGTTTGTTTTGAATTTCACGCAAAGCTACACGAGGGCTATTTGCGCTAGCCATTCCTAATTTAGCAGTGTAAGACTAGAGGGAAAGCAGCTAGTCATCACCACTCACCGCCAACTCTTGGGCTGCTCTTTTACCAATGAATAGTGGGATTGGCCGTTACTTATAACGCCCCCACGGCTGAAAAGCGAGGATGTTTGGTGTGACAGGGATTCGAACCCGCGACCCTCAGATTACGAGTAAAGTGTCTTAACCACCTCGCCATGCCGAGCCGTATGAATAGAGCTTCTTTGATTTTGTGTTTCTTTATATTTGTTTCTGTACTTAATGAATAGCTTTGCTCTAAAACTGCAACCTTAACTTGTCAAAACGAAAATTTTACAATATAAAGCCCACTGTCTTCGGGACTTGCAACGGTAAAAATCGGGTTTCGAAACCCACAGTGAGCATAGCACGGGTAGCCCATTGTGAAACTTCGTGCTTAACTCAAGTCCTTGTGACGGAAAGACAAGTCAGCGTTCAAATAATTATGCGAAACGGGATGCCAGCTTTTCAAGACTGCTCCTCCTTCGGCATTGACTTGTATTACTCAGGTTTCTGACGGCCAGAGAAAGTGCGCGTGTCTAAAGATTCATTCACTCACTTGAAGATCACTCCGTACCTAGACTAACATCACGACAGCAGCGACCTTTGGAAGAGCGGCGTCCTCAGTCGTTACAATGCGGATCAAACGCCTGCTGAAACAAAGAGATCGGTAAGAATATGTTTTAAAAACAGCCACAATGTTAAATAATATTCGCATTCATCTAACAAATTTAATTATTTAATAATATTGTACAGTAAGGACTTATAAGGCTAAAATCAGGTTTTGATACCTGCAGTGGGCATAGCACAAATAGCACATTTTGCAGCTTTGTGCTCAACAACAATAAAATCAAAAATTAGAGTTTGATACCTGAGAAGGGCACAGCACTACTAACCAACTGTGTAGCCTAGTGCTCATAATCAAACAGTACCATAAGAGTTTGCAATGAGAAAAACAATTCCGAAAAATTAAACTAGTTTTAACTTAAATAGACATAATCTACATCACACATTAGTTAGGCTAAGGATTCCGAAATTATGATAGCAAAACATGATAAAATCTCTTTATCAATTACATTTAATTTTAAACTGACATAACCCTCAAAATTACCAACTCCTTTTTTATTCCGATATAAAGCAAAAGGGGAATAGACAGAGTTTTAGTTTGAGGAAAGATACAAAGAATAAACATAAATTGATGCATTGAAATACGTTTTTTATTTTTATTGTGACATAGTATCCCAGAAAGCTACATTTCTTTCGCTGATGTTTTTAAATGTTATCTGAAATGTTAAAAAAAAATCAGATTAAGATTTTATATCAAAGAAAATCTGTATTTTTAATTTTTAATGTTACGCACATGTGTACGCCGAGTTATGCTTCTGACTCGTTAGAAGCACCTTGGAAACAGTGCACGTTCACGCTTCAACTTGTTATTATATCGTTCACAACTTGCAAGATCAATAGGTATTAACTTCTACTGAATAAATAGAACACCCGAGGTGAAGAAACATAAAACAATAGGGAACGCAATCGTAATAACTGGGGTTAATTAAGAAGTGGTATATTTTGTTTAGAATTGTTTACGTGACTTGTGTTAATAGGGACTCTTTAAACTAACACAGAGTAATAGACCCACAAGCAATTTGGTCCATAAATAGTTTAGAAAATAGGGTGAACACGTGGGTGTTACTGGATCCTACCGGTATTGTAGAATTAAAGCGTTGTGTAAACAGTTATTTTTATGAATTAAAAACACTTTAAAACGCTATTGGGTGAACATCTGACGAAGCTAGTGTATAAGGAGGAATTCAGACACACTATACTACAGGGTGTTCGGAAAGTCACTGTGCACTCGTATATTTATTAACAGACATGTTTCAATACAGAATACAGGAGGTAAATATGAATGACAATTATAAACAATGTTGAAAGTGACCCCCGTTGGCATCAATACAGGCCTAGATCCTTCTTATTTTGTTTCTATACGCCGCTATCAGTTGCTCGCTTGAAATAGACTGAATAAAATATGATTATAAAACTCCACAGTGACTTACCGAACACCCTGTAGATAGGAATTGTTGATTTTAAGTCTATAGGTGCTATGAACTGTGGGTTTTTTGGTTAGTTATTTATTAAAATATGTCAGATAGAGATAGAAATTATCATCTTTTGTAACTGTGGCTGAAAGGACACCAAGCAACTAACTGTAGGTTTTGTCGTGTAGTTTGAACTGAATAATTGGATTGCTTTTCACTTTTATAACGTGTCCGCAGCTGCGAATACCCTGCGTGTTTAGTGGCTTATCGTAGAGTTGAACCTTGGACCTTTTGATCTGCATTTATGCATGTCAATCCACAAGCTCAGGCCTTCGAAATGGAACACCTTTGTTCTCACGTGACTTTGAATTTCGAATTTCGTCACACAAAAAAAAGGCGAGTAAATATTATGTAGATAGATATTATATATTTTAAATATTATGTAGATAGATATTATATATTTTAAATATTATGTAGATAGATACTATATATTATAAATGTTATGTAGATAGATACTATATATTATAAATGTTATGTAGATAGATACTATATATTATAAATGTTATGTAGATAGATACTATATATTATAAATGTTATGTAGATAGATACTATATATTATAAATGTTATGTAGATAGATACTATATACTATAAATGTTATGTAGATAGATACTATATATTATAAATGTTATGTAGATAGATACTATATATTATAAATGTTATGTAGCTATATATATATTATATATTATAAATATTATGTAGCTATATAGATATTATATATTATAAATATTATGTAGATACATATTATTTTTGTTTTTTATTTCTCCTTAGTGTTATTTGTACAGGATTAACTTTTATTTTATTTTCTTTCAGCTGTTAGGACTATTTTATTATTTCGTATTTGACAAGCCTGTCGTGACAGGTTAGAACCCAACAACTCAACACATTATAAAGGGCATTATAAAGTTATTGTCAATCCCACCATATTGTTGTTAAAGAGCAGTCCACGAATTGATGGGGTAGTGTTGACTAGGTGTCTTCCTCCTAGTGTATCATTTCAAAATTAGAGACGACTAGCACAGATAGTCATCGAGACTTTGCGCGAAATTCAACAAAACAAATAAATGTGTCTGACATTTTCCAAATTAATAAACTTGGCACCCTATTAGTACCATGTGGTACTATAAATGAAAAGTAATTGAATAAATAATATGTTTTTATCAGTTCTAAGTTTTTATGGTATTAATAAGTTGTTTTATCTTCGTTTATATTTAAATATTCAGTAAATAATTATCATGTGCAGGGTTTCCTTCACACAACCCTAGGGAGTACGTACCCCATGAACTTTCCTATAACTCCATAGCGGTCAACTATTCACATGCAATGTTGCCAATTCAGTTATTTTCCAACTTGATCTAGTTGTTTTAGAAATGTTTCTAGTTCAAAATTCCCATTTAGCTGCTAGTTAAAAATTTAACTGTATGATAAAATTGGTCACTTTTCTGCTTACCTTTATTCATAAGTTTTCTCTAACAGTAAAATGAAATAGTGTTGACAGCTGACGACAGAAGATACTTACCTGATAAAAAAGCTCATGCAACATTTTTCAATTCCTACTCTCCTAATAATTCGAACTTCCTCTTATTTCAATTCCTGTTGAAAAGAAATGCACTCTAGTGGGTTTGTTTGTTTTGGAATTGCGCACAAAGCTACTCGAGGGCTATCTGTGCTAGCCGTCCCTAATTTAGCAGTGTAAGACTAGAGGGAAGGCAGCTAGTCATCACCACCCACCGCCAACTCTTGGGCTACTCTTTTACCAACGAATAGTGGGATTGACCGTAACATTATACACCCCCACGGCTGGGAGGGCGAGCATGTTCCCGCGACCCTCGGATTACGAGTCGCACGCCTTACGCGCTTGGCCATGCCAGGCCCACTCCAGTGGGACAACGGTAGGTTTCGGAGTTACAATGCAAAAAACCTTTGTTCGATTTCCCGCGGTGGACACAGCAAATTGACTAATGTGGTTTTGCTCTAAAATAAACATCCAATCAAGAGAAATAAAACACTGTGACCCTTATTCAAGGCATAAGATATGTTATCCTTCATTGGTGAATGTTTGGATACAAATCTTTTTTATTTTTACCAGCTACACGAGGTAAGAGGATAATTAGCTCACACAGTCCACTAATAAGTTACACGCTAGTGGGTGGTTTAGTGAAACTCCCGCCAAATAGGATTTGTTTAAAATTGAGACTGAATTAGGTGCCTCACTATCATTTTAAAGGTTGAAATCTCGAATATTTTGTTGCACTTTAAAAATAATGAGCACATTTTAATTGTAAATTTTATTTTTAACTCGCCAGTGGGAGACCCTTAAAAGCGCGAGGCTCCAAGCTGTCGCTTGTCTTTCTGAAGATTAAGGCAGGCACTGACCAGAGGCTTAGCGTGATGTGTAGGTCAGTGGTTCTCAAACTTTTAGTTTCTTAACCACCTGTTGTTTTATCACCACAGACCACAATGAAATCTATACACTATGCGGCTACTTCCTTTCCGTAATTATGCAACCTTTCTCGAACTACGTGAATGGGCCCCATAAACCACCATTGGTTCCCAAACCAGATTACGAACCGCTGATCTGTGACATTAACCAAAACAATAACAAAATAGTTACTTTAACCAACGAAAAAAAACCACATTATCCCTACTTTGTCTTAGACTAACATAACAGTAATTTGTCAAGGTAGGGATAATTCTTTTATTTTTTTTATTTAAACTAACTCAGTTGTTGTAGTTTTGACCTTTTTGTTTCAATACGTTTTCAGCATTAAAACCTGAGCCCCGCTAGTACAGCGGTAAGTCTACGGACTTCCCTGATTTTAGCGTTGTGTTTCATTCCCCTTGATGGACTCAGCAGATAGCCCGATGTGGCTTTACTATAAGAAAACACACATACAGCATTAAAACCCTCTATATTACTATAGTTATGTTACCTATTTATCGATCCCTAGTTTTTACGAAATTATTTTTTTATTATACTTATTTGTTTACTTTTATTCTCTTTATTTTTATGCGCTAGCAATACCAAACATGGGACGTGTATATATCAGATTCAATTTTATTATTCATCATAATCTTTAACAGCCTGCCATCAAATATAATTATATGCCTAAAGTATCGCATTGCCCGTTATATATATAACTAGTATACTAGTATCTTTTCGGTGCAAGAAAAGAACCATTGGTACTCCAGACGCAATAAATCAGTGAAAGAGTTAGAGCGATAAGGTTCGCCATTTTTTTGGTATATTTCTCTAGAAAAGTCACTTACTTTCTTATTCAGATGAAAATCCGTTGACATTGTGAAATTTTTATTTACTTCATAAACACGTATATAGGACTTAGGAGGCTTTACGAGCACAATAAGCTCTAGGTTTCCTCAGCCAATACTATGAAATAGTCATTGATAATATTCAGATATTTTATAAGTGGCTTTCAACAGGCGATTTTTATGGTCACCGTTTTGTTTTCTCAAGATCCCTACTACTAAGTACTATCGAATAACTCTGTATTATACGGTTTTAACTGTTAACTATGGTATATATTTGCAAGTTCCTTAAGTGTAAGGCAAATGTGTTTTTATTTATTAGTGTGTGTGTTTTCTTATGGCAAAGCAAGATCGAACCCCTGATTTTAGCGTTGTAAATCCGTAGAGTTACCGCTGCACTGTTGGGAAACGTTTTATTTATTAAACTAAGATGTTTTTATACGCTGTTAATGTAACTGATCTAGTAAAAGTTCATGCCAGGCGTTTCTATTATTTTCAAACAATATTATTACAAACTAAAGAAAACATCTTAGTAATACTATGAGGTACAGAACTGTTTAGTTGTTGCTATACACAAATCTACAAAATGTGTTTTCTGTATAATGCCCACTAAAGGTTTGCTTTAAATTAGCAAAACAGCTTAAAAGGGTACGTGTAATCTAGTAAATCATTGGCTTTTATCTAATGCACTATAGAGATAAAATTTAGTATATTAAAATATACACATTGCCTTTTTATTCACAAATCCTCAATATTTTCCTCCATAGGTTTTTAAGTTTTATCAGGTTTACTTTTTCACGATTCTGCAATTTTTTTCACTTTTTCATTGAAATAGGAAAAACTTTTGTAAACTCGCAGAGACACGCATAGGTTTGTTAATCGTATGAATAATTATTACTTTTGTTATCATTGTACCATTGTTCTCATTGATATTTGAATCAATATATAATAATCAATACACAGTTACTTGTTTTATCTAAAATATGCTAAGATTTTCATTTGAAAGCCACATCAACTTTTACATTCACTGAATCGATCAAGTGCAACATTGCGTTTCTAAAGATTCTCACCAGATGGCAGGACAGATATTCTCATAGTTTCATACCGAATATTCATCATGTAAGACAAACGTGAGGAGACTGTTTTCAAGAGCAAAGCCATAAAATAGACTGTGTTCCTATCCTTACTTTTAGGACTACAAACTCTTGAACTTTTCACTGAACCGTCAGAACAGCGTTTGTTTAATTTCGAACAAAACCACACGATAGCTGTCTGCTCTAGTCGTCCCTATATTTAAAGCAGTAGACAACTTATAACCGCCAACTCGTGGCTATTCTAATGAAATAGCACTATCTGACTGTCACTGTCATAACACACCCACTAAAGAATCAAAATAAAATTAAACCTTTCTTACCTTTCATTCCAATTCTTTCTTTTAAAAAATGCCTCCATTTAGAACTTCAAGAGACTGCTTATTAATACACGTTTTAAATTTTGGTTAATAATTTCAAATATTTGGTCTGATTTGTATTAAAAAATGCTGAAACTGTGGACTTGTATTTTCAAATTTATCAGTCAGTACAAATTATAACAATATGATGTTACACAAATGTTAAGAAACATTAATAATATTGCAATAATAAAGAGTAAAATGATGAGTGTTTTTTTTTTTCAAATCCAACAATAAATAAACCATTTGATGGGCTATCTGTTTTTAAAAATATAACCCATTAGTCTTACTTTCCAGGACCAGGATAGTCAGGTAGTCAGAGAGCTCAACTCGTAATCTGAGGGTCGCAGATTCGAATCTCCGTTACACTAAATATGCTCACTCTGTGGGGGCGTTATAATGTCACGATCAATCCCACTATTCATTGATAAGATAATCCAAGAGATGGCGGTAAATGGTGATGAGTAGCAGGCCTTCACTTTAGTCTTTGTTTTTGTTTTTTTAATTTTGCGCAAAGCTACACGAGGGCTATCTGCGTTAGCCGTCCCTAATTTAGCAGTGTAAGACGAGAGGGAAGGCAGCTAGTCATCACCACCCATCGCCACTCTTGGGCTACTCTTTTACCAACGAATGGTGGGTCACTCTATTCTTACCCTACTTTGCCCGAAATTCAAAACAAAAAACTTATTTGCCACGAGAGAGTAACATCCACCAGTTAATTAACATCGTTATATTTTGCAATAAAGTGGCGTTGAATGGCTAAGCAATAGATTAGAAGGCTTATAACACAACAATTCCAGGTTTCATCCGTACAGTGAGTAGAACAACCATTAGCCTTGATTTGTAGATGTTTTATCTTTGTAATGGTATTATTACCTACTTATTTTCTTCTTTCTGCTTATTTTACTGATAATATTTGATGCAATGGGTCAGTAATAAGATTCCGGATTCACATCGCTAAAATTTGGTGGAAAAAAAATGCAGATTTAGATTTTTGCTAAGTAACAAACTAACAAACAACTGTATAAATCCCTGAAGTAAATAATGTTTCCCCTTCCCCTTGAGTTTGAACGCGTATGGCCTAAGAGCAGCGTGGAGATGCCGATCGAGAGGTCCAAGGTTCGGGTTGTCATTTGCTGTTAAACATTCTCTGCCTCTTCATATTTATGCGCGTTAAACTGTGATAGCCAACACCGTTATTAAGCTTATATTATCTGTGTAGGTGGCTGATGCCGCTGACTAGTTGTTCTCCATAACTAGTGCCAAGCTTATAAAAGGATGTATTAAATTTGGTCTGGTCCTCCTTGATGCGGGAGCGTTTACAAATTACAGTATATTTGTTAATGTAAAAATAACTGCAACATTTTTGAGCTGCAACGCTATGGCCAACAAATTTTGACTATAGTTAGACCTAAATATGTTTTGTGTTTCAAACATGGCATTACATGATTAAAGCTTAGACGTATTTCTCTTACTGCTAATGTTTTCGTTGCGATTGTTTCATTCAGCAAAACTGTGCGACCAGTTTTTCTGACTGTGATTAGGTCACCTGATAGAGGTGTGGCTAAAACATTATAATAACTGTGATTGCGTCTCCAATAAGATATACTGATTATTTTTACCCCAGCCAGCAGAGTTGTTACTAATCAGCACACTGTTGTAATTGGTTCGTCCACAAACAGCTGTTGCTAACGGGTATTAAGCTACTCTTCTGATTGGCTCAGCCAACAGAGTTATTGCTAATCTGTGTTAAGCCTAATGTTCTGGTTGGTCAAGTTAACAGTGCTGTTGCTAAGCTGTATTAACTATAATGTTGTGAGTGGCCAAATTAGCAGAGCTGGTGACAATTTTCAGGTCAGCCAAGGCTTTGAGGTTATTTTTGCTTTTTCGATTTGTGAATGAGGTTCATCAGCAACAAATATCTGCTTATAACAAATGCCATGAAACTATATTAACATATAACATAACAGTACGAAAATAACAGATCAAATACTTTAACATTATAGTTATATTAAAATAAAAACTGAAAGGTTACAAAAACATTAAGATCATAAAGCAAATTTTCAAACAATGCAAAAACATTCACATCATAAAATTAAAATTCAAGCATTACAAAATAATAAAATCATAAAACAAAAAACTCAAACATTGTTGGACACTTGTTTTAGTGTACATCAATATCAGAGTTCTGAAACAATTCGTTATAATCTTCATATACATTTAACTAATATATATATATATATATGTATGTGTGTGTGTCTACTGCAGCTGTTCTGGAGTTTGTGGTTTATTTTTAACTAGTCATTTTAGCTTTACAAGATAAACAGCAAAATATACTATGCATAAGAGAAACAAGCAGGTTAGAGATCTAAGTTTCAACTATAATTGTTCCTAATCTAGAGATTCTGAGCAGGGTTCGAGCCATGGATGCGCTGAACGCAATCCAAACTTTAATTTGTGGTAGTATTACAAAAGTTGTAGTCCATACCGTGAATTGGTTCAAAAGGGCAAACAAGATCCTTGTGGCGGAGGATGTTACTGGTCAGTACTTCAAAATTACGGCCCATCTGTGCATAAGAAGTGTACCTTAAAAATTCGCATTCTAGTTTGACTTTTTCTGCAATGAACTTCATTCTGCAATGATAGCTCAAATAAATTTTAATTGAATGCTTAGTTTTTAAAGTTTAAAAACTATCCATATTCATTGTAATTCTAGTTTTCGTCATTACGCCACAACCAACTCAACGTGTCGTGCAGTATAACGGATTGCTTGTCTCTTTTAATGCAGAAGTTATGTTGATTAACTAGGCTTAATATCTTTTAATATAGATGTTATGATGATCAGTTAAGCCTAATACCTTTTAATATCCAAGTTATTGTGATTAGCTAGGTCTAATCTTTAACCAAATCTATAAATACAACACTTATAAGACTGATAATTGAATGCACTGTGTTATTTCACAAACATATTAAGAAAAAGTAACATGCTTGAATCAATTCGAAGGTCAATCTATGTTCATTGTTGATAAATATGACTTAAATCTTTTTGTAATATTATGTAAATTATTATAAATTAATGATAAGTTTTATTTGTAAGTGTAATCATAATAATTAGTATGTTCCACGAGCAATAAACAGGTTAGGATTTCATGATGACGAGAGACCCACCTGACCTATAGAAGACCTAAGAAGATCGAAATGTTGTTCTGTACTTTATTTTACTAAAGTTTTAACACTCATACCAACCGTCTTTAGAATACAGGTAAGAATTTTCTCAGTGAACTGTTGTAACCAAGGGGGTGACCCCCGTGGTTATAATACAAAGTATGGTTTCCATCTGTATCTGTAGGTATACTAGGATTATTCATGTCATTTTGACCTCTAAAAGAATTGGGACATTGACCCAGTGGCTACAATATGAGAACACTTTTCAAATAATCGTTATCTGTTCTGAATATCTTATTTTATCTGTGGATGAGTTTTAAGACTGATAATGAAACTGTTTCCCTGTTCGTAATATTTTCAAAATAAATACGAAATACATTAATTTTAAGCAGAATAAGTCCTTCACTTTGACTGGAGAATGATTAACCTAGCTGAAGAGAGCTAAATTAATATTGTTAGTGTTGAAATGTAACGGAGGACAAACATCGTTACTAAAAACGTACATCCCCTTGTAAGTTACGCTTGTGTTTAAAATTAATGTTCATTTGATGAAGCATATTCAAGAGAATGTTGTATTTCATGTTTTGTATCTTTTTCCCTATATAGTTCTGTATTATTTTCGTGGTTTAATTCATGAGATGGAAAAATGTAGATGTTCTGATTTCCACTGAGTAAAACCTGTAATAATTCCTTAGAATTCTCACTCTTGTTACCAGACGAGCTGATATCAGCTAGAGAGCGCACTTCCTCCTCTGAAATAAAAACAACACATTTCTAATATTATTTTTAGTTTGCTTATTTTAGCGCAAAAACTCACAACCTTCCAACGACCCCAAGAATCGAACCATAGATTTTAGTATTGTGAGTTTGTAAATTTACCGGTGACCCATCAGGAGACTATTTTTTGTAATATTAGTGGGAGTTCTTTCTTTTTTTAACTCTAAATTCATTTTTACAATTTCTCTGTGTTTGTTGGATTTCGTGCAAAGCTATTCGAGAGGTATTTACGCGGCCCGGCATGGCCAAGTGGTTAAGGTACTCGACTCGTAATCCGAGGGTCGTGGGTTCGAATCCTTGTTACACCGAACATGCTCACCTTTTCAGCCATGAGAGCATTATAATGTGTACGGTCAATCCCACTATTCGTTGGTAAAAAAGTAGCCCAAAAGTTGACTGTGGGTGGTGATGACTAGCTGCCTTCCCTCGAGTCGTACACTACTAAATAGGGAAGACTAGCGCAGATAGTCCTCGTGTAACTTTGCGCTAAATTCAAAACAAACAGGTATTTACTCTAACTGTCCATAACACAGAAGTTTATACTAGAGAGTAGGTAACACCACCAACTGCCAACGACTGGGCTACTCTTTACTAACGAATAATGGGTTTGATCATGACGGGATTCAAACCCATAGGTCATGTCACGTCTTAGCCAAATGAAAAGAAATTTACTGTTTCGAACAGAATAAATCGCCTCCTGATGGCTCAGCGATTAAGATTCAGCGCTTATAATACAAATATTCAGAGTTCGATCAGTGAACAGTTCTTTACGCTAAAATAAACGAAACATAATATCCCACGAAGTGTCTTTGTTTTCTGAAATATGCTATACGCACTGGGGAGTTGTTGATATTTACGTAAAATAAAAATAAATGTTGACTCGATCGACTTCAAAATACTCGGACATTTTGCCTCTAAAAGGTTTTTATAATAATCCACAGTAAAAATTATTGGCACAAATATCCATTTACTATTTTCAGGCAAAATAGTTTTGTGGAAAGCTGAAAGCTACCCTGAAATTTAGTAGAAAATTATCTGTTTCAGAAATATCGAAACGTAACAAAAATTTTTGATAATAGACCACTGAACTTTCTCAAACCACCACCACATTAGCTCTCCGTAAAGCATGACGGGAGTTTTATGTTTCTATGGGTATTTCTGAGCACCTACCGGCCAATAAATAAAATTTAGAATATTCCCTGAGGGATTATGAAGTTTACCACGTTCTTCTACCGTAATAGGACGCCCAGGTAACCTACATATGAAGCGTCATTGATGACGTTACATCTCGAAGACCGGGCCAGTCTGTCAGATAGCATTCCTAGTACAATGTAGAATAGAACAGCCGCATACAATATGGGGTCGTAGAACGTGAGCAAAACTTTGGATATAACAATCAACCTGTGATTTAACGCTTACCATAAAAGGTAGGTCTGCTTATAATATATAACAATAATCTAGGGTGTTTGATTTTATGTATATATATATTAAACGCAACAAAATATTATATAACAAAATGGTATATTTTATATATCACAAAATGATATATAATTAAGATTTTTGAAAATATAAGATAAAATCTTTGAATTATATATTTCAAATATCTATTAGTTTTACAGAAATA
Source organism: Tachypleus tridentatus (assembly GCF_004210375.1). Lineage (NCBI taxonomy): Eukaryota > Metazoa > Arthropoda > Merostomata > Xiphosura > Limulidae > Tachypleus > Tachypleus tridentatus. Next base: position 166,148,274 of record NC_134831.1, on the reverse strand, counting down.
ACAATTTAAGATTGTAATATGTAATGTGGGTGTAATACATAGTAACATTTGCTGAGAAGAGTGAACCTATGTGGCGATTAAGGCACTGAATTTCTAATTCAAAAAGCAGTCAAAATAACTACGAAACAGGGTTGAAAACTACACTAGACTGTTTTAATTAACCAGCAGTCTAGACTAAGTAACCAGGAAACAGTTGATAACCATAATAATAGTAGTTTAGACTGGCTAGGTAACCAGGAAATGGAGTGGAAATAGTAATCTAAACGTCATAAGTAACCACAAAATGGAGTTATTGACTATAATAATAGTAGTCTAGACTGTATTAAATAACCAGAGTTGAGAATCATGATCTAATAGTGATCTGGAATAGCTAGGTCACAAGGTAACAGTTAATAGCGATATAGTAATTTTATGTATTAATGAAAGAACGTTACTCACTAGGCCTGTACGCTAAAAACAAAACAACAACAAAAAACACCTTTTAATTAAGGTCAATGAATTAAATAATTTCAATAATATTTTTTTTAACTTGTTATGAGCTTGGACTGTCAACATTAATTAGGCCTACCGTATCTGATCAACTTATTGAATATTTAGCTTTGGACTTCAAAGCTTGCGCTCAAAAAGCCCTCAGTCAACGTGTAGAGAAACGACTGGGTATTACAGTAACGGGCCTAATGACGTACATGGTTTTACTTTAATGTTCCATGTTTTAAGTAAAAATAGTGTAAAGGTCAAGTTAAATATTTCGATGCCAGTAATTCCTCTTTTGATGGGTGAAAATGCATTAGTTATTGAAATAAAATACCAGATATGGTCTAGTCAGATATAAAATAGCAAAACATATGAGTGAGACCATTAACGACGTAAGTAATCTATGGGAGAGTACTTTTCTCGAAAGTAAACTAAACCAAGTAATCGTCTCGACTTACATTTTAATTTTTACGCTCTACACCCTTGTATGTGTATATGTCAAAATTTCTTGCTTTTAGTAAAGCAACATATATTTTCTAAACTTACAAACTTTAACAAACACCATTATTGTTGAAAACGTTAGGTTAAAATTAATCTGAAGAGGTGGCGCATCCATTATTGAAATACTGTTGAAAATTATTAAAGTACAGTGGTACATCGGTTCTCGAACAACTCCCTTCTCGAACAATTCGGCTTTCGAACATTGAGAAAAAAATGTCTCGGTTGTCGAACATAAACTCGGTTCCCGAACCAAGCTGTCGTGGCCCGAACCCCCGAAATAACCCGACGGATGACCCGAACGACCCTTCCACCATTTTCGGCCCATGCAAAGCTTGCCCAAAACATTTTACCCGCACCTGTCGCTCAGTCCACACCCCCGCTAAAATCTGCTGTGTACGTTCTCGTTTTTCTTTTTGTTTGTCTTGTTTTTTCTAAATATTCTGATTAAATAAGCCACCATGGGGTTAAAGAAGGATAATGAAAGCAGCAAACCAAAAATAAAAGTTGTTAGAGCCACAATACAGGTGAAAAAAGATCTCATAGCGAAGTATGAGAGTGGTGTTCGCGTGTCTGATCTTGCTACACAGTTTGGTATGCTGAAGTTTACAGTCTGCACCATACTGAAAAATAAAGAAGTCATCAAAGGAGCTGATGTTGCAAAAGAAATGACAGTGTTTACGAAACAAAGATCACAAACAATGGAATAGGTAGAAAAACTGTTGTTGATTTGGGTAAACGAAAAACAGTTAGTTGGTGACAGCATTTCTGAGACCATCATTTCTGAGAAAGCAAAGCAGTTGCATGCTAACCTCCTGAAAAACACCCCTGGAACGAGTGCTGATACAAGTGATGCCTTTAAGGCTAGTAGGGGGTGGTTTGAAAAATTTAAGAAGAGAAATGGCATACATAGTGTGGTGAGACATGGGGAGGGTGCCAGGCAGAAACAAACCTCATTAGACACGTTTTTACTGAGAAATAGGTCCAGTGAGTCTCAAGCAGGTTGTAGCGGTGCAAAGAGACAGAAAAGGGAAAGAACCCCAGAAGGAGAGTTACCTGATGTTTTTATGGAAGGTGACTCCCCTTTCAAACAATAATAACACTCCTACTCTCCACGTTCCTCACCACCTTTCACTTGCGCCATCAGCTCTCCTCAGCACAGGTAAAGTGCAGTTAAATTTTCATTTGTTTTTTATTGTGTTTATAGTTTTTGTGGTTGACTTTATGCATGTAAGTATTATTATAAGGTATAAATAAGGAATATTTTTACTTAAAATGCTTCATAATGCGTAATTTTGGAGGTCTGTGACGGATTAATTTAATTTACAGTATTCCTCATGGGAAAACTTGATTCGGTTTTCGAACAGCCTTCTGGAACGGATTAAGTTCGAGAACCGAGGTACCACTGTATTTCTTGAGGAAAGTAGGGAAAATGATCGGGATACTTAAATATTAACAAAAACTTTAAGAACATGAAAATATTTTCCAGAAATAACAATTTCACAATTTATAAGATGTATTTAGAATAGTTTTATTTGTAGCTAAGCAGAAAACTATACAATAGGTTATTCGTGCTGCATCCACTACGGGTATTAAAACAGTTTTTAATGTTATAAGCCTTCAGCCTTACTGCTGAGCCGCTAGAGGGCGTGTGATTAGAAGGGGCTTAAATTTCGAAACAGCAGATAGTAAATTTTCTAAAATTACCGATGTTTATGGTATTGTAATTCACTGGTAAACGTATTTTAGTAAGAAAACAGTTACTTAATCAGTTTTGTAGAATCTAGCCTAAAAAAGTTATTTTCCAACCTGAAGTATACCTGTAATTTTATAAACTTAATTAACTGGAATTCCTGCATAAAAAATAAGAAAACTTCTAACGTTGTTTATGAATTTACTTGTCCTAGTTGTGGTGCTAGGTGTTAATGATCTTCCGCTACATGACTTCAAACTCTCGTGCTAGAATATGCAAGTCGGCTTGGTGACAGCATATGTATAAAAAAAATGTTATTCGCAAGCGATTTGTAGAAATAAAGAATTACATTCCAAGATTATGACAAGAAGAAACAATGAAAGAAGTCTGCACAACAATAAGAGAACTTATTAATTAAGGGGTTAAATCCCCAAACTAATGATATTTCATTAAATTATTATTGAAAATGTTTGCTTGATTTGAGTGACAAATATCTTATCATTCGCACAAAATAATCAACACTTTATGTATAACTTCTAACCGCATTTCAAATATCGCAATAATTGAATCTTAATTTCGTCTGTTTTTGTTGGTGTTGAAATATATTACCTGTTTTCACCTTATTATTTCACATTTTATTTTATTATTGTGAGTAAAAATTAACCAAAAAGAAACTGTACAAAATGCTTATTTTCGTATATATATAAAAAAGGACACTTCGACGATCGAATCAAAGTTTGATTTGTGAGACGAATTTCCTTAGTTTAGTTGTTTTGTAAAATTATATGATTCTTAAATTTAATTTCCCGCTTAAAAATCATTTAAAATTATATAATTATACAATAATAATATATATAATATATATAATAATTATATAATTGTTTTTATGTGAGTTCCCATAAATAATGCTCTAGATTAAATAATTCATACATTTAACAATCCACCATAACAGTACTTATACAACTTTAAAACTTAACAATTTACTTTATGAATATTTGTAATTAAAGTTTTAATTCGTAATTTCTCGTTAAGCATGTTGTAAGTGGAATGATTGCTAACCCTAATTCCTGTTCTTCGGAATGAAGACGCCAGCTAGTCCCCGTTATACAGTTTTATGATCCGTATCAATGCATGTCTAATTTTTGTTGTTGTTGTTGTTATTATTAAGCACTTGGAGGTCAACTGTTTGTTTTTCTATGCATCAGCAGCCATTCTGAACAAATAGATCACTAGAAATGGCAAAACTGCCTCTTCCTACAAGTTAATAGTCGCGGAAATATTGGGGTTAGAGAAACTTGATTCTCTGGACTCCATATCGTACATACGTGTATCTTATATGACAACCAAATGCCTCAAGTTCTTAAATATTTAGTTTGTTTGTTATAATCTAGAGCTAGGCAATATGGCTATCTGCATTCTGTCCATCAAGAGGAATCGAACTCCGGATTTTAGCGTCCGTAAACTTAACGCTGACCAACCGGGGCTGTTGTTAAAGGAAATTTTGTTTTGAATGCAAATTGACGGGTGAATAGTAATATTAACGAGGTAATTTCGAAACCAATTATTGGAGCTAGAATTCACGTTTACGAAAGCGAAACAGTGATCGCCAACTTTTGTTTTTGTCTTATTTGTCCCCAGACATCACACACACATTGTTCGAGCGCCACCTACAACGAGGAGTTCATTGGTCCAGCGTTGATCAATATATTTGAACCATGTGTTAGGTATTCGGTATTTTGAATTTTAACGACCACATGGGTATGTGAGGCCTCTAAATGCAGACATCAAGGTCAAATCTCTCCCAGGTCGAGATGGCACATAGGATTTGTTGCTGAAATCCGCAATCTAATATGCAAGTCCGCCACCTGCAGGATGCCGATAACTTCTGAACGAATACAATAAGTTATTATGACAGTTAAAATGCGCTCACAGCTAAAACATGTTCAATTGTATATGACGGGCTCAATGTTCGTTTAGACTCGCAGCCTTGCACGCTCATCACTAGGTCACGCCAGACGTAGTTGTCCAGAAGATATTACTCAAGAGTAATATATATATATAGATAGATAGATAGCTGCAGATATTTTAAAAAATAAAATGTATACATCAGATGACACTTTCAAACGTGTTCATGAAAAAATTGACCCGGCATGGCCAAGCGTGTTAAGGCGTGCGACTCGTAATCTGAAGGTCGCGGGTTCGCATACCCATCGCGCCAAACATGCTCGCCCTTCCAGCCGTGGGGGCGTTATAATGTTACGGTCAATCCCACTATTCGTTGGTAAAAGAGCAGCCCAAGAGTTGGCGGTGGGTGGTGATGACTAGCTGCCTTCCCTCTAGTCTTACACTGCAAAATTAGGGAGGGCTAGCACAGATAGCTCTCGAGTAGCTTTGTGCGAAATTCCAAAACAAACAATCATGAAAAAATAATGCTGATAAATATTTAACTTTCATATATGCAAGAAATGTGTATAAGATAATAAGTAGGCCTAACAAACTCAATCTGTTACAACATTAAAAGATCACGCCACCGTTTCTTTTTTCTCACTAAATATCATTGCACAACTCATTTTTTACAATTTGCTGAATAATATTATGTTTATTGCATCGCGTTTTAGAACCATAAAAAATCAAATCTGTTAAAAACTTATCTAATTAATAGTAATAATAACAAATAAAAATCGCAGCCAAATTATCTTGTACCTACTCAGAACGAAAATGGTGCTTCTTTGTTTTCTTTTTCACCGCTAGGCGGTTATTCAAAATCTCAATTCTTGCAGCCGCCCAATGACAGTTTAACTCACGAAAACGTAGCGAATAGGGAGAGAACATTATATTATGTGTTTTATCTTTGTAAAATTTAAGTAAAATTTAAGGGACCCGTGAATAACAACACAATCACTCTGAGGCACAAAGAAACTAGAACAATTTTATATTTTCTCTGTTTCTGTTCTGAAAAAAAAATAAGACAAAGTCTGAAACGATCCGAGATTTATTGGGACATCCACTAACCCTACAACTTTACCATTTAATCTTTAGAGTTAAGCTAAAAATTATTATTTTGAGACACGGCATAGCGGCTCATAGAATGGACTTTTTTGTTCAAATCCAAACTTTTAGCTCACAACTTCGTCATCTCTTGAACGTTTTTAGATCTAATTACAGTTTTGGGTTCAGGAGGTTAAACCCTTTCGATTAATGTATTTGACAACGACACAGTCAGTGGTGAGTCTGTAGGTGGATAATGCTAAAAATCGGGTCTCAGTTCCTGTGGTTAGCATTGTGTAATTTTGCATTAAATAACAAATAAACATTTTCAACATAAGTGATGGGCGCAAATTGAATGCCCATTGTTTAACTCTAAAATTACTGATTGGTTATCAGTCGTTCGCTACTGGTGGGGGTCCACATATTAAATAACATAACGTTTTTATTTGGTAAAACGTTAAGAGCCTCATCGGTGCCCCCCGCTAGTACAGCGGTATATCTCCGGATTTACAATGCTAATATCAGGGGTTCGATTCCCCTCGATGGCCTGAGCAGAGAGCCCGATGTGGCTTTGCTATTAGAAAAAAAAATTCTCATCGGTTAGAGGTGGGGATCAGATATATTTTTTACGTCTCTTTCTCTCCTGTATAGTTATTTCTGTTCACGTCATTTTGCTTCTGTAAAACCTGATATTGTATTTATAAGAAGGCCGAAGTTTGCTCTCTCTCTCTTTTTAATATTTCATCCGACCCTGTTCGCTGGGTTACGCTCAGTGTAGTGTGGTTTGTGTTGAATTTCGCGCAAAGCTTCTAGAGATCTAGATGCGCTAGCCTTCCCAATTTAGCTGTGAATGACTAGAGGGAAAGTAGCTAAGTCATACCATCCGTCAACAACTCTTGAGCTACTCTTTTACCAACGAATAGTGGGATTGAATGCCACATAATAACGTCCACACGACTATAAAGTCGAACATATTTGATTAAGAGGATTCGAACCCAGTAGTGGATTTAAGGTTGCGTGGACTCAGGGGCTAATAATTTTTATGGGCCCTAAATCCCATGTAACTTTACATAGAATAAAATTATCAATAGGCACCCATAAAGACTGTGGGCCCTGGGGCTGAGCCCCCTCTAGTCTCTACCTAAATATGACACTGTTCGAACCCATAACTCACAGATCACGAGTCGAGCGCTCTAACCACTAGGCCATGCAAAGCCTCACTAAGTGTAAAGAAAACACCACAATAATGGGCTGAACCACTAATTTCTATGGAAGGTTGGCACCGGTCTTTTCACGTGGCTTAGGAAAGATATAAAAAGAAAAAATAGAGAGAGAGTGAGGTTACTTGAATGTACATATTTATTACCATAAGGCTGTTTATTTGATTTATTCTTTATTTTATGAAAGGTTAAAATGTAAACATCCATGATGGTTGACCCTCACTAAAGATTAAAGTATAAACAGTAATAATTGGTCTTCACTAAAGGTTAAAGTGTAAATAACTGTGATAGTTGGTCTTCACTAAAGGTTAAAATGTAAACAGCCGTGATGGTTGGTCCTCTCTAAAGGTCAAAGTGTAAACACTGGTATTCCAGATGTCTTCTGTTCCATTTTCCACTCTGTGTCTTTCTTTCAGAGGGAATCAAACTGAGATGATAAGTCGGCGCAAGATTCTGTCCCGGTCCAGAGATGACCTGAACTCTGATTTTGGTTTGGAAGATGAGGAAGATGTATGGTTCCAGAAAGAGAAACTCTTCAAGGTATGTTTGGTGTCGTTAAAAGATACGTTCATCAAGGTAGGTTTGGTTGTTGTTAAACAAAAGGCTACACAATGAAGTATGTTTGCTCTGACCACTTCTGTATCGAAACACGAATTTTAATGTTGTATGTTTGAAGTTTAGCCTTGTAGCAGGAAAAGTTGTTTATTATGAGCCGAAATGTAAATCCAAAACTGTGGCAGGCAAAAAATAATTTGTTAGTTGTTGTTAAGCACAAAGCAACATAATCCGCTATCTATGTTCTGTCCACCAAGAATATCGAAACCCGATTTCTAGCGGTGTTAGTCCGCAGACCTCCCGCTGTGCAACTAAGAGTCCAAAAAAATAAGTAATATGTTAATGACTTTTCCTCTATTGCTTTGTAACTGAGATAACTAATCAAATTATTACTTTGAAATCTTTATACGCTGGTATGCTTATACACAAAATGATTTTCTTTTCCTTGTATCTGTGTATAAATATATCAAATCAAGATGTTTTAGCCTCTGATACAAATCAAATCAATGCTGTTGACAAATTTCAACTTTATAAATTAAATAAGTGACATGAAACAATGTATTCACAATTTATCTCTTATGTCAACGAAAAACAACAGGTAGAAGTTTTTAAAAGGAAACGAATGCGAACGTAGAATCCAAAAGCGTTAGAAATAATTATAAACAATTGTTGTTGTTTTGAATTAAGCACAAAGCTACACAATTGGCTATCTGTGTTCTGCCCATCACGGGTATCGAAACTCGGTTTTAACGTTGTAAGTTCGCATACATACCGCTGAGCCACTGAAAAGCAATTCTAAACAGCTATCAGAAACAATAGTGAAGTCCGAAATATTAATTTATCACCTTTTACAAGCAACCCCGGCCAAGGTTTGATATAATGGTGCAATTTATATTATACAGTTACGACAGAAAGTGTTCGTACCCCTGCGTCGTGAGTAGTTTTTTCCTCATAACTTAAAAAGTATCACGATTAGAATAATGAAAGTACGGTATATTATAAATATTATACTGACACACATCTACATAAATGTTTACGTAAATTAAACGACAAATAAACTGTTTATAAACAAATAACCAAGTAATTTACCTGAAAGGCTACACAACTGATCATTAAAGTAGACGCACGAACACTTTCTGCTCCTCCTATGTTTGGTTACCCAATTGAAAACGTTTGGCATGAGTTGAAGACCAGGTGATTGCGATGGCCACTCCAGAACGCTTATGGTTCCTCTGCAACCAGGATTACACATATTTCGATGTGTGCTTAAGGTCATTGTCGTGCTGGAAGGTCCAACGACGCTCAAGCCGCAAAGTTCCGAGCATCATTCTTTATATAAGTGCCTAATATATCAACGTACTCTTCTTTTTTCGTGATTCCGTTGACGCGATGAAGGTTGGCTACACCAAAAGAACTGAAGGAACCCCATAGCATGTTTGAGCCACCTCCGTGTTTAACTGTAGGGACGATGTTCGTTGGAAGAATTCGTTCACCCTTCTTACGCAAAATATAGCGAACATCATTATGGCCAAAAAGCTCGATTTTAGTCTCGTCTGACCAAAGAATACTCTTCCAATAGGTAAAGGGTTTATCTACATGCTTTCTTGCATATCTCAATCGTGCTTCTAAATGAACAGGCTTTAAATATTAAGTTCTTCGAGGACGACATGCTTTGAACCCAGAAGAGCGTAACATATTCGTAACTGTAGAAGTGCTTACTTTAACCCCAGTTTCCCTTACCAGTTTATGTATGTCATTTCGTGTTAAACGAGGGTTCCTACTTACTTCTCTGAGAACCTTCCTCTTGGTTCTCTCTGGAATTTTGGTGGGGCGTCCGGAACGAGGGAGGTTAGCAGTTGATCCAGTAAGCTTAAACTTGGCAATTATGCTTTGAACAGTAGATTTTGGCTCATTAAGTTGTGTAGCAATACCGAAAAGAGACACACGAGACTTGTATTTTACAATAATTGTTTTTTTTTAATCACTGGACAGTTGTTTCCTGTTCGCTATGATGACCAAGCAGATATTGACGTAGAGGGCGCTAAATTGCCGGAAGTACATTTTTTGCTGGCTAAATTCCGATAATTATGAGCCCATTGTCTAGTTCTGGAATGGTACAATATAGTTTATTCGCCAAACTAAAAAAAAAATTTACGGGAATATCAGTTTTTTCACACGTTCTGAAATGTACGAACACTTTCTGCTCCTCCTATTTTTCGATATTTGTTTATAAACAGTTTATTTGTCGTTTAATTTACATAAAAAATTATGTAGGTGTGTATTAGTATAAGATTTATAATATATCATACGTCTATTAGCCTACTCGTGATACTTTTTAAGTCATGAGCAAAAAACTACTCGGAACGCAGGGGTACCAACACTTTCTGTCGTAACTGCACGTCTGGTGTTTTGAAACGTAATTGAGGCACTGGACTCGTAATCTGAGGGTCGCGGGTTTAGCTCCCCGTTACACCAAACATGTTTGCCCTTTCAGCTGTGGGGACGTTATAATGTTTCGGTCAAAGAGTAAAAGAGTAGCCCAAGAATTAGTGGTGGGCGGTGATGACTAGATGCCTTCCCTCTTGTCTAACACTGCTAAATTAGGGACGGCTGGCGCATTTAACACTTGTGTAGCTTTGCGCAAAATCCAAAACAAATCAAACTATTTTAATTATACTTGTGTTTATGTGTTTGTGTCTTTGAATTTCGCACAAAGCTACGCAAGGGTTATCTGCGCTAGCCGTCCCTAATTTAGCAGTGTAAGACTAGAGGGAAGGCAGCTAGTCATCACCACCCACCGCCAACTCTTGGGCTACTCTTTTACCAACGAATAGTGGGATTGACTGTCACATTATAACGCCCCCACGTTAATTATACTTGCTTCATTTGTATCCACTTCAGCTGCGCCTGGTAAATACATTGTGGTCTTTGTTCAGGATTACACTGTTAAATTTGGTGTACAGTGTGAAGAAAAAGTACAACTCCTCGTATAAAAACACGAAACTATCACAGCTATAAACCACTAACAGAAACGTAAAGAATACAAACGTTTCGGCAGATGTCTGTTTAGTGCGTGAGGAAGTCTCCCCATGTATGACGTATCAGCTCGGTCGTTGAAAACCTGAGACGAACAACAAGCTCACCCTCGTCTAAGAATTTTGGTTTGTTTGTTGTTTAGCACAAAGCTTTTCTGTGCCGTGCCTATCACGGGGGTATCGAAACCCGGTTGTTTAGTTATAAGCGTACAGAACTACTCTAGTGAGAGAATTCCTAAAGTGAACTCTTATATTTTGTATTCCATGTGTTAGAGTAAGAAGTGAGGTTTATAATCTGTCTTTGTTCTGCACGTAAAGTTGACCATAGAGGAACTAGTATACAAACTGTGAGATTTATTGTTTGATACTTCGCTTCTGGTTAATGCTACCCATTGACGAAGGCGCATTTGTCATTGGGGCCATCATGTCTGTTGATTAAAATACATTTGGTTCTGGGGTCCTCGTATTTATTGACGAAGGTGCATTTGACACTGGAACACAAGTGTTTTTCTTATAATAAAGCCACATTGGGCTATCTCCTGTGTCCACTGAGGGAAATCGAACCCCTGATTTTAACATTATAAATCTGTTGACTTTTATATAAAATATTTCTCGTGTTCCTTATTCCTTCAAACTATTTTTATATAAAATATTTCTTCTGTGTTTTATTATTTCAAACTATATTTATACAAAATATTTCTCGTGTTTCTTAACCACAGCTAGCGTGGGCGGAGGAGAAAAATTCTTCAGTTGGCGTTTTTAAGGTGAATTAAAAAACGCCGTACACTAACGTTCGAAATATTCAGTGAATTTCCAAACAGATATAATCCAACCGACAAAATAAACAAAATATTTGATACGTGTAAAGTAAGAATAACACTGGGGAACACTCATTTTGTTGCATTTAAAAAAAGACCTTTCTATAGTCAATTTGAGTGTGTTGATTTCAAATCTGAAGTCGGTTTTTGTCTGCAAGCTACAGATTTTATGCAATTTGACATTTGTATTTATTTTTTAATTTTTCGTTATTATAGGAAATTATAGGAATAGCTTATCAATTTGTTTGTGTATTTTATTCAGGTAGGAATTTGCGTTTGTAACTTTTGCGATTGTACACTTCATCTGGACAATCTCGTTTAATGCTCCAGCAGTAGTCAGCCATCATACTTTTGTCCCAGCGCCCTTGGTAGCGTTCTTCCATGACCTTTAGGTCTTGGTGGAATCGTTCTCCTTGTTCGTCACTCACAGCCCCCAGGTTGTCAGGGAACTTATCAAGGTGGCTGTTCAAAAAATGAAGCTTGATGCTCATGTTGCACCCGAGATCACGAAAAGCGAGGAGCATTCTGTTCACAAGTTCACTGTAGTTCTCCGCCTTATTGTTTCCAAGGAAGTTCTGAACGACTGCCACAAAGGATAACCATGCTGCCTTTTCTAAAGCGGTCATCTTAGCAACAAACTGATCATCACGAATTAGGGTTCGAATCTGTGGGCCATCAAACACGCCTGCTTTGATCTTCTCAAATGATAACCCTGGTAAAGCTGTGATGATGTGTTGGAAACATTCACCTTCGGTTTCCAATGCCTTGACAAATTGTTTCATCAAACCTAATTTGATGTGAAGAGGAGGAAAGATGATCTTATCTCTGCTTACAATTGGGTCTTGTATGATATTTGGCATGCCTGCTTCAAGGGTGCCACGAATAGGCCAGTCCTTCTGGACCCAATGTCTGTCTCGTGCTCGGCTGTCCCACATACAGAGGAAACATGGAAACTTGGTGAAACCTTTCTGTTGTCCAAGAAGAAAGTTGACCATCTTTAAGTCTACACAAATGATCCAATTGTGCTCATGATATTTTAATAAGTCCATGACCATTCTCATATCATCATAGTCTTCCCGCAAATTCACTGAGTGACCGACAGGTACTGCTCCATAAACATTCCCATTATGTAAAAGAACACACTTTAGACTGCGTTTTGAACTGTCTAAAAAGAGTCTCCATTCAGCAGGACTATAGTAAGGTACACCCAGTTCTTTGAGAAGCCCTTGGATGTCATGGCAGTAAACAAACTGTCTGTCTTCTGAAAAGAAGGTCACTAAAAGCTGGTCACGCTTTCTGAAATATGATACTTTAACAGAGTGATTAACAAGATTTCTGCCTTGTAATCTTGATGCCAAACGCTCTGCTGCTTTCTTTGAAAGACCTAAATCCCGCACTAAATCATTCAGTTCAGCCTGGGGAAGAGGCTTGGGGACGGGGAAAGGTTCAGTGTCTGAAGAACAGTTCTCCGATTGTGTACACTTTTCTGACAATTCACTGTCACAACTGTCTTGTTCGCTTGTATCATGTACAATGTCTTTATCGTCCAATGAAGGCAAGCCTTTGAAAACTGGAACAGGAACTTTTTCAGAGTGCGGAGCAGTCCGAATAGCTGAGGGAATGTTCGGATACGTAATCTTATGTCGGTTTTTTTCCCCAACACCCGTTGTGTTTACAATGCAGAAATAACAGTCAGTTACATGGTTGGTGGGTTCGCGCCAAATCATTGGAACACCAAAAGGCAGACCATTGCGTTTTCCTTTGGTCCAGTCTCGAAGCATTTCCTCACAATTGTGGCACACAACATGAGGAGCCCATTGCTTGTCTTGATCACCAAGATGAACTTCAAAATATGCCTTGTAGGCACGCTTGACGAACGAGGATATATTACGTCTCTGACGATTGAGTGTGTAGCATCCACATATGTAGCAGAAGGCATCAGGCTTGTTTCTGCAATGATATCTATTTTTGGAAGCCATGTTTGATCTGAAACAAAAGAAGAATGATCAAAATATTAGAAGCTATCTATATATATGGACGTGAAAATGCTTATACATGGTTTACGCAAGTTCACATTTGTACAATTTCATTAACCTCAAATTGCATACAAACTAGAGCTTGTAGAGAAAAACTAATTTCAGATTTGAAATCAGCGCCTAAAACTCCTTCAGAATCAGTTAAAATATCCAATGCAACTCAAAGTTACTGAAAAAGTGTTCCCCAGTGTAATTAAAGAAATTTACGATGTTTATTTCTGGTCAACGAAGTGCGAGTTGTAGATATTAACGTTTACTTCACTTAAGTTTTATGTAAAGACAGAATATTTTTTCCTATCCAGTAACATCCACCTCCCGACCAAACGGTAAGTTGGAGCACTCGTAAAACAAAAATGCATCACTCGAACTCTTTGTTGGGCTTAGCATGCATAGCCAATTCCGCAGCTTTCTGCTGAATAACGAAGTATCAAACAGTCTATTATATATACAGAAAGCAAAGCGAAAGGGTTACTTTAATATTAGAAAGTGATACGAACCTAAAACAACGTTAAACAATAACAAAATTTATGAGGATTCATAGACATGTGTATTTATGTGTCCATTCATAGAACGCATAGCTGTGTATCATTATTAGTGTATTTTGTATGTTCAAAACTTAACAATGAACAACTGATTAAATCTTGCTTTTTTCTTTTTATTTATAAGTTGTAACGCTCTGAATACGGAAACTAAATGTGTTTGTTATCTAACTGGGGCAACCTCGCGCCCTGAAACAATGTGAATAATGCCCTGGGGCTGTGAAACGGTAAACGGCAGAGAATGTGTTTCGTGGTTAGTAGTCAGTCAGTGCTGCTAACAATCGTTCGATGATCGTGTTATTTTTTAACTTTTGGGTATGTGATTTCCATCACCCAATAAAGAACCCCGAGTATTGCTACTAGAAACGCCACGAATTGCAACACATATATAGCAATAACGTTCCAACAAAAAAACTCGTGGGAATAGCTTATATAAATTATGTCTATCTTTTGTCTCTTTGTGGTAACGCACAAAACCGTATGTGTCGAAACCAGAATTGTAGTGTCATAAGTTCTCAGATTCACCGCTGAGGCACAATGAGGCTCCATATAATAGCCATGGATTATATAAATATATAGATAGATAGATAGTAAATAGAAAGTTTGCAGATGAGGGTTTAAAGGGTATTGTGATATATATAGATCGTCTGCAGATGAGGGTTTAAAGGGTACTGTGATATATAGATCGTTTGCAGATTAGAGTTTAAAGGGTACTGTGAGCTGGAAATAAAACAACAACCATTTTAGGTTTTTAAACTTCAGAATTAAACAAACATAGCAAAAAGAAGAGAAAATTTTTCTTACTCTCGTGCACACGTAAATTCGACCTATTACAAAAATATTAACGGTAACAGTTTTGGTTGTTTTATATACAAAACAAAATCCTTAAAAACTCAGTTAATTACGTTATGAAATAGTGTTTTCAATGTAAGGAAAGTACTGAACACATAAATCTGAAGATTTATAACACCAAAAACCTAGTTTCGACACACATTATGTTGCTTTGTGCCTAACAATAAACAAACAAAACTTAAGAATAGCCCTTTATATAACACATTTATTTCGAACATTTAAATTCTCTAACACAGTCTGATTGTTAGACACATTCTTATAGACTATTTGTGCATCAGCCTGTTATTTCATAACTTACTTAGGTACAGGGTCTCTTATAATACACGAGTCAGAAATAAAATTAATTAAATATAATTCTGTCAACATTGTAATTAATTTCACCATCTAGTGCTGAGATCTTTTATGAATTCCATATGGAAAATGAACGATTTTGTTAAACTTCAGAGGAGTTCTATAAACTAAGAGATGTAGTGGTTAAAAATTGACTTTACGGAGTTGGTAGTATTAGGCTTAACTGAAACTTATATTAACATAAAGCGTACATGTTTTTATTTTGTTCGGCAAATTATTCGTTATTCCTGTTTAATATTCAGATGTCGTAAATTTGTTTTGTTTTGTTAAATTTCGCGCAAAGATACGCGATGGTTATCTTTGCTGTCGGTCTCTACTTTAGAAAGAGCCTCTTTCGAATATGCGTGTGTTACAAGAGAAACTATGGTTTCCCGCTGCCTGATTTCGGTTGTACATGCATTTCCGCTGAGCTAGTCTAATCAAATACTGAGATTTGTCTGTCACTTTTTAACGCACATACACCCCCAAAACACGATTATTTTGGGGAAGGTGGAGTGATGACAGAGCGTGAATCTCGGATCCTTACTCCAGCAAACATAAGTTAGTAATACGAGGGCTGTTCAAAAAATACGCGGACTGACGTCATAAAACAAAATGTACTTTATTTAGAAGTTACAGGTCTGGGACCCCTTCAAAGTATTCTCCTCCCCAACGCACACACTTATCCCAACGGTGTTTCCACTTGTTGAAACAGTCCTGGTACGCTTCTTTTGTAATGTCCTCCAGCTCCTTCGTCGCATTTGCCTTAATCTCGGGAATCGTCTCAAATCTTCTTCCTTTCAAGGGTCTTTTGAGTTTGGGGAACAAGAAAAATCGCAAGGAGCAAGGTCAGGTGAGTAGGGGAAGAACAGTGATCGAGTGTTTGGCCAAAAACTCACGAGTTCTGATGGCTGAATTTCGCAGCAACGCGGTGCATCTTCAATTTTTCGGTCAAAATCTCGTAACAATATCCAACTGATATCCCACACTCTTCAGCAAGCTCCCATACAGTCAGACGTCGATTTGCCCGCACCAGGGTGTTGATTTTGTCGACGTGTGGGTCGTCAGTTGACGTGGAAGGACGTCCAGGACGCTCATCATCTTCAATGGACTGTCGACCATCCTTAAAACGTGCATACCACTTGAAACATGCCGTACGGTTCATAGCAACATCACTGTAAGCCGTGTTAAGCATAGCAAAAGTTTCACTCGCAGATTTTCCAAGTTTAACACAAAGTTTCACAGCAAGTCGTTGCTCCTTCAGGTCATTCATTCTGAAATCCGCCAAACGAAAAAATCGCACTTCACTTAAACCCGCGTAGCTAATACACAAATGAAGATATCTGCAATCGGGAAATGGCGTCGTAATCAGCTGATCTGTGCGAACCTAGCGACACCAAGCGGATTCCCTTGGAACCAACTGGAGCCGCGCAATTCAAACAGTCCGCGTATTTTTTGAACCAGACCTCGTAGTCATTGTTTGTGGACTTATGACGAGTGATATATACCCTTTAAAAGTAAACTAACTACTAGGCTAAATTATTAAACATATACAGAAAAAACATGTAATAACAAAGTGGTAAAAACAGTTATTTTGTGCAATTACCAATTTGAATTACTGTAATCAATCACCTTCACACCAAACAAGCTCGCCTTTTCAGCCGTGAGGGCGTTATAATTGACGACAATTCCACTGTTCGTGGTGAAAGAGTAGCTCAAGAGTTGACAGTGGATGGTGATGACTAGCTAACTGTCTTCTCTGTAGTCTTTACATTGCTAAATTAAGGACGGCTAGCGCAGATATCCCTCTTGTAGCTTTACGAGAAATTCGAAAAACGGACAAATACGGTAACCATGGTAATGGTAGCTATATTTTTATCCACTCTTTCTGAAGATTGATTATCTTATATTGAGAAATAAATGTATCCAGTCAACTGCATCTTTAATGTGAAAAGCAAAGCGTTGCACAGATATTAGATTTATTACCCAAATGATGAGAATACACTGATTTATCACTTGAGTATCCTTGCTATTAATGATACTTTCGGGCTTAATCCCAATAATATATCTAACTAGGTTCGACCAAGTACTAACTATAAGTGATAAGTTAACACTAAAAAATAATGACAGTAATAAAAACATGAAAATAGAAGTTACAAACATACTAAACTGACACTCAGATTTTACATATTAACGTAAATGTGACGTCATTTGTCTTTAAGTCTACTGCGAACCTTTCTTGGTGTGTAAATGTCGTGTTTAATAGTTTGTTGTATTTATTTATTTGTTTTCTTTACAGATTATTATTTTTAACATCCATTTAGGCTAATAATTGTAAGTTAAATAAAAATAGTTTATGTTTTGTGTGACGTGTGAAAAGAGTGACAATTTTCAAGAGAAAATTAAACACTTTTTACGTATTGTCTTTCGATAGAGTCACCACACCATACGCCACTTTTTATTCATCAAACCCTATCCAGTTCGTCATCAAACAATGAAAAGTTTTCTACATTGAATTAAATAATTTGTATATTTCGGAATTTTGTGCAAGATGCTGTTTATTTGACTTGTTTTAGTGCAATGAACTATCAGCGCAGAATCTATATGTGGGTAATCAAACTCCGACATTTAGCATTGTAAGTGCAGAAATGTAGAGCTGAACTATCGGTGGGCTCGCGCAAAGCCACACAAATTATAAACTCGCAGACTCAAGGAAAGTCAGTTAGTCAGTACCACCCATTGTGATAAGCTAGTAGCAATCACTGTCATAAGTCAGTCAGTCTACTGATTGGTGAAAAGTCAAACACTAAAGTATCCTTGGAGTTATTAACCGTTGTTGTTTGTTGGTAACCAAAGTGATCTTATAACGTTACCCCCTTGGAATTGTTAACGAAGGTGTTTTGATAATATAACATTCTTGTAGTTGTTAACTACGTTGAGTTTCTAATGTTACATATTAGGGATTGGTTAATAAGGTAATTTTATAATGTTTCAGCCTTGGAGTTAGTAACCAAGGTGATCTTATAACGTTACGCCTTTGGAGTTGGTAAGTAAGATGTTTTTATTATCTTACATCCTTGGAGTTGGTAACTAAAATTATATTATAACTTTATACCTCCTTTTAATCATTAACTAAGGTGTTTTAATAACGTTACGCCATTGGAGTTGGTAACTCACATGTTTTTATGATGGTACATCCTTGGAGTTGGTAACTAAAGTGATTTTATAACGTTACGCCCTTGAAGTTGGTAAATAAGATGCTTCACTCAGTTTTAAAACTGCTATTTAGCAGACTATCGAATACCTATGAACAAAGTGCTGTTGTAACTTGTTTTTGAACTATACATGTTTCCAAATCTGTATTCTTGTTTAACTGGAAAGAAATTTAATGTAACGTGATGGGCGAGACTTTAACGTCTACAACGTTATCCAAAGTTGAAAAAAACATTTTGAGCAGTATATATACAAACTGAATTAAAATAGAGTGTTAACGAGTCTGTAAGCTAATGAATGGCCAGTGTATGATTATGTCAAGTTTCTTTCAGTCAGTTACTTTAAGTAGTGTGTTCAGTTAAAGAAATATAGATAAAAATGCAGCAAGTAAATGACATTTACCAGTGAAATAAACGGTGAGCATTAGCTACTCTTACCATGAAGCTCACAGTTGAATAAAGAAGCAACTTCTGTTCTCGTTTATTCAACAGGATTTTGGGGTATTCTTTTTTATAAAATAATACCAAAAGATCCGCCTACAGAAGAAATCATCACACAGTACTATTTATTAGGCCTAAATAGGTCTAAATTACCCTATAGGTACAGCGAACTGTGATCAAGAGCTTGTTTTTGTTGTACCTGTAAAATTATTTTAAAGTTATGTATTTTACATTCGTTGAAATCTGCATATCTGTCATGAAAACTCGTGACTTGAAAGCTGAATTATTGTCAGCCGTGAGTTTCGACTTAAGTGAACCTCCTACGGTAACGCGGGTGCTTACTTAGCACGCCCAACACTTACATATATATAATTAGCGCAGTAGTAAAATGCAAGACAGATATCACGAGTATTGTGGAATGTCTGTAGTCGTAAATTAAAATTAAGAAAATGGTTAGATAATATTTCTTTTTTTTTTTTTCATTAATTTTATTTTGTATGTAATTGGGCCTGCCACCAACTATATGGAAGACAAGTTTCACTCTTGGGAATAAATTAAGGACTTGTGAATCGTTAACGAAGGGTTGTCGTGGGAAAAACACTACATAATTATAGTTTCTCTTTGGTGACATCTCCCGCTGGTTCCGCGTTAAATACATTGGGTGCTTTGCCTACAGGTGTGTAACTTTCTCTGATTTCACGATTTTCTCTCACAAGTTATTTAAACAACATTTCATGTGATACATGGGCTAGATCAAAGACCCTAAAATTTAGGTAAATCATACATAATTTAGAGGAGATCAACCAGCCAACGATACCAGCCGCCTGTCCAGCTAATCTTAATGATATATATATTGATATTGAATGTAATAATTATAGTTAGCCAAAGCCGAACGTGCGGGATGAGTCGAGTCACATATTGCGACTCGAGCCTTGAATAATATCAGCATACAGAGTACTTAAAACCACTTCATCAAAGTTCATGCATAATTACTCAAACACACAAACAATACCAGATAGACTTCTACACCCGTTAAATTTCTACATTAGATCATTAAGATAAAATCATTTAAAATAATAATAATAATAGTAACAATAGAATAGAGCTAAAATAAAATAGGTCACCTACGTTCTAGACTTATTAAAAAAATCAAAGAACAATATAAATGGACATTGCCTGACCAGACAAAACTTATGACACCACTCCAGCCATTCAGTATTTACTCGAAATATATTAATCTGGCCACTCCAACAAAATAATGGAAGGAGGAAGAGGTCTAGTGTATCTGACCCTCCTGGGTATACAAATAAATATACCCAAATACCAGAGAGAAAGAGAGAGAGAGCCAGTACGTCTTAAAACAAAACTCGCCCAACCCCCACCGCTCGACCATTTAGCATAAACAGTCGAGCGTTTCTAGCGGGCTTACAGGGAGGAATAAATGTTACATTGTTAGGATTATCCTCTCTCAATCTCGGCCTGCCTCTAAATTCTGAAGATTTTACTCTCGAACCTAGGAAGCACAGGCACGCCACTGGAGTTTGATGTCACTCCTAAGCTGGGCTTGGAATTTTACGTAAAACAAGAAAGAAAAACAAGTAAAATCAGAATCAAGTTCCTCAGAAGATAAATATTATACAGTTAATGCAGTAACAAACAGTTATTCTTCAAGAATAAAGATAAGCGGTTTCCAATGCGACATTTTACACACCTTTTTGTTTGTTTGTTGTTAAGCACAAAGCTACACAATTGGTTATCTGTGTTGTTTCAACCACGGGTATTAAAATTCGATTTTTAGCATCATAAGCCAACAGACTTACCACTGAGGTCCAGATTCTAAGATAGTTTACTCTTTATGCCCCTGTGGTAGTTTAATTCACAAGTCCTGATAAAACATAGTACCACGGAAAAAAATGTTTAGTGCATAATTACACAATAGGCTATCTGTGCACTGTCCACCGCGGGGAATCGAACCCCAGATTTTAGCGTTGTAAGTCCATAAACGTATCGCTGACCCAACGTGGGGCGAGGAACATGGTGAAAAGAAGGTAAAAAAATAGTGATCAAAGTGTCGTTATTTTTTAACAAATAACTCATAATAGCTGTGATTAACAACATTGTGATGAAGTGTAATCATGACTTTATGTTTAAAATAGTTGTTATCGATGGTAGCCCTTGAATAAACTTCGGGGCTTATGGTTCGCTACCCATTGTCCTAAAAACGTATTTCGTACTTTGAAGCCGTTAGTAAGAAGAATGGTAGTCAGAATCCACCATTCGATCAAATAAGAGTAGCCAAAGAATTTACGGTGGGTGCTGTTAACTATATTTCTTTCCTCTTATAAGTCTATAAGTTCAAAATTTGGGAAGGCCAGCGTAGATAGTCCTTATATAGTTTTGGACGAAAATTCTAGAAAACAAACAAACGGTTGTTAAAATGACTGGAAATGATATGCAGCTTCAAGTCGCGGCTTCGAATCTCCATTACACCAAACATGTTTGCCCTTTTAGCAGTGGGGGCGTTATAACGTACGGTCATTTCCACTATTCGTTGGTAAAAGAGTAGCCCAAGATTTGGCGGTGGGTGGTGATGACTAACTGCCTTCCCTCTAGTCTTACATTGCTAAATTAGGGACGACTAGCGCAGATAGCCATAGTTAAGCTTTGCGCGAAATTCAAAACGAAACGAAATCGTTATTTCAATCTGATTGTGTGTTTGCAAGTACACAGTCATCGTTAAGCATTCCGAGACAAACTGTAAGTGTCTTATCATTGTATTTTATTTTCCACAATCGAAATTGTATTAGTGTAGTGTTTGACATTTTAAAAGGTAGTTTACAGTGTTTATTTTGATTCTGAACCTCAAGTAGACGACTTCTAGATCATTTATACAGACAAACACGATCATGAGGTCGGTCACGTGCCCGGTGATTGCCTTAATGACCCATATCTGGCAGCTGCTCGTGTTGTTGTACTCCAAACTAAATTTATGTTGTTCCGGAGCACCTTTGTAAAGATTTACATATCAAGGTAGTGTAACCCCATAATCCCTCCTTCAACCTCTTCCTTCCGAAAAGGTTAGTTGTGGGGAGGGGAATAACACCCTCAGGTTATCACATATTAAACTCGTTTCTCGGTTATGGGTCCTCTTTCCCTAAGAAATAAACTCATAAGTTTGTTTGAATGTGTTTTACACTTGTGTACCTTTTGATTTTGTTTAAGCTTCGACATAAGACTTATCCGATATAAAACCTTGTTTATAACTTTACAAACCCTCAACCTCTGAAAAACTTTGAAAAATTATGGAATATCGTATTACAGTGCCGTTCCCAGTATTTCACACATTTACCAAGAAGTTTTATTATTAAGCGTGAAGCTACAAAGTGGGATATTTCTGCTGTATCAGTCACAGCTATTAAAACCCAGTTTTTAATGCTATGAATTTTCGGACTTACCGCTGAGCCACTAGAGGGCGTCAAGAAGGCAATATTATCATCATCTATTTGCATTCACACACAAGTTTGTTTTCTGAAACACTAAAATTTGAATGATTGCAGTAACTTATTAAGAACACAGCAATCAGTCACTTCGCTTTAATTAGATACAACACTAGTCAAGAACTGTGAGGCTATTGGTCTTTCACGAACAAGTAATGTAGGCAATGAAAAGAACAAACAATGAACTTTAACTCATAACAAAATCTAGTTATGGACTTTCCTCCGTTGGATTTCTATTTTCATTATATCCTTATGTCATTCTTTTATTACACTTCTATTTCTCTTTTTCTCGCGTTATTTGTCCTTTTGTTCGAAGCTATAGCACAAAGGTTGTGTTGACATTCAATAACAGTTTTGTGTAAAGATATTATTTTCTTCATTATAATTTCTCCTGCTGCTATAGAAACGACTCAGAATTACTTGTTGCTTTTTTCTTTTTTCACCAGGAAATTTTCTAAAAATATTTTTGCTACAGTCTTTGGAAAATGTATCATCAAATAGGACATAAGGCTTACTAACAGAGCCGTCGGCCCGAGCCTTTCAGAGGCCTCAATGGTTTGTGGTTAAAATATCTTGTAAAAACTTCGGTTAACAGTGCTTCATTCATGTGATTAAAATAACCCACGTACGAAACGCACGTTCAGAAAAAACAAACCCTCATACAAAATGTGAATGAGTGAAGTTATGGATGTTTTATGTTCGTCTTTACTACAGTTATCACCATTTAAAGCCCTAGGCAGGAATAAAGAATCGTTTAACACAATATTTACTGTGTTGTTAATTGCAGACCAGGGCAATACCAAGTTCTGAGTGTCTCTTTCCACACGTGATGGATGTTAGGGAAATCGGATTTATTAGGCTTGTGTATCAAAGACTAGTTCAAATATCTCAGAACGGCTGGTATAGGTATTAACACTTTCACTGACAAAGCAGAGAAAAACATTTCGACCTTGTTAAGTCACCTTCAGGTTGCCAGAGAGTTTGCAACTGACCGTTGCTTGGCGCGCGTTGTAGGAACGAGAGTGTAAACGGGTACGGGATTGTAAGGGCGATGCAATTAGGTGTTAGGTTATTAATTAGTATAGATATAAAGGTGTTCATTTATATTGGTTTAATATTGGTTTTAGTTATTGTATAAGTAGGGCTTCTTTGATTTTGCGTTTGTTTCCCTACTTAGTATCTGGGAGTTTTCTATGGTTATATTGTGTTTATTTCATTTGCAGTTTTTAAAAACGTGTGAGAGTGTTTTTTGTTTTTTTTTTGTTATTTGAATCTGGTTTCCGTTTTTTTGCTTGTTTCTTCAATATACAAGTCGTGGCAGTTGTTGCATTGTATTTTGTAAATAATGTTGGTGCTTTGTTTGCCATTGTAGTTTTTTACATAGTATGGACTTTACTTTTGTACCTGTTTTTAGAATAAGTTTGTTTACTGGAATGTTGTGTTTTGTTGTAAGATTTTTTCCAAATGTTCGTTATCTTTTCACTGATGTCAGGAACATATGGTATGCAGCAGTGTAAGTTTTTGCAGTTTGTTGTGTCTTGGGATTTATTGTTGTTTGTTTGTTGTTGGTCTAGGTGTATGCGTATAACTTTTTCAGGAAAATATTTTTAGAGGAAATTTGTTAAAGTGTTTTATTTTGTTAATTTCATCGTTAATTTTATCGGGTGAGCAGAGTTTTGTGGCTGTGTTTATTTGGTTTCTTAATATGTTGAGTTTTTGTTTTGTTTCATGTGTTCAGTTACAGGGAATTTATAGTCCAGTATGGGTGATTTTTCTGTGGATTTCTGTTTTGAATTATGTATGAGTTCTGGTGATCTTGAGGTTGAGAAGTATTATTTGAGTAGTTTTTTCCTGTTCACAGGTGAACTTAATGTTGGGGTGTATTGTATTAACATGACTGAAAAAACTAAGTGTGTATTCTGTAGATGTGAATCCAGTAATTGTATCATTAACATACCTGTACCAGAATAGTGGTGGGTGTAAGGCTGAATTGATCGCTCGTGATTCAATCTGTGTCATAAAAATGTTGACTAGAACTGATGACACGGGATTCCCCATATTTAGGCCATTTTTTTGGAAGTAGTTTTGGTTACTGAACATAAAGTTAGGTTTGGTAGTAGCGAATTCTATAACGGTTGCTAATTGATTGCTGGGGTGTATATCAATGGGTTTGGGTCTTGGATATAAAGTTCTAAAACTATCTTGCAGTCTTCAGTTGTTGGAACTGATAATTGATTGCTGGGGGTGTATATCAATGGGTTTGGGTCTTGGATATAAAGTTCTAAAACTATCTTGCAGTCTTCAGTTGTTGGAATTGCTAATTGATTGCTGGGGGTGTATATCAATGGGTTTGGGTCTTGGATATAAAGTTCTAAAACTATCTTGCAGTCTTCAGTTGTTGGAACTTTTGTGAAGAAGGAGATTACATCGAAAGCTTTATGGTTTAGTTGATTAAGAATATATTTAAAGTTAAAAGAGTCTTTGAAAAATGAGCCGGCTGATGTTACATATTTAGAAACTGACCACGCTGTGCATTTACCGAGGTTGTAGTTAAATGATTCATTGGTCGACATTGTGGGTCGTAGTGGACAATCGAGTTTGTGAGGATCAGGGATGCCGTATAGTTGTGGTGTGCGTGAGTCGGTTCTTCGTAGGTAAGAATAAATATTTTCTGAGATCGTGTTGGTTTTTTTCATTTGTAGTATTATTTTGTTCATTTGGTTTTCATGCGTTTTTGTTGAATTTGTGTGTTAGTCTAAATTGGTTTGTATCTATTAAAATGTTCAATTTTTGAATTTATTCATTTGTGTTCATTATAACTATAGCATTGCTTTTATCTGCTTTTAAAATTTTAATGTTGTTGTCTTGTTTTAGGTTGTTTATAGAATTAATATCTTTTCGTGTGAGGTTATGTTTTAGTTTTCTTTTCAGTGAAATTATGTTGATGGTTTTTTGCGGGAAAATTCTTTGAAAAAGTTGTTTAAGATAATTTTTGAGGTGTTTCGGGAAAATAGATGATTTCAGTTCTGCCTGAAAAAATGAGTTGTTGGTTGTCGATGGAACTGTTGTCGAGGTTGTCTTCTTTCTGGTGGTTGTTTTTCGTTGTTTTGTTGGTGTTTTCGGTTTGTGTAGAATGAATCACCAGTCTTCTAGCTCGGTCTTCCAGGCAGGTTTTTATTTCGACGGATGGAATATTTTACTTCAAGTGGGTTTCTTGTCATCGAGAAAAACTAGTTCAACATATACAGATGGTCAAGAGTGTCCCAGAAATTAGCGTGCCTAACTGTTACCACCAAAAATAATACATAAATAAATAATTTGGCTTCATAGAGTCGTTGCGTGGATACATCATAAGAGTAACAGTTAATTCCTAGTATTCGATGAGAGTGATCTACGAGTCGGCGGTGAGTAGTGTTAACTAGCTGCCTTCCCCTGTAGTCACTTTAAGAACATCTCGGTGGTGAAAAGTTCTTGTTTGTTTTTTGAATTTTGCGCAAAGCACACGAGGGCTATCTGGGCTAGCCGTCCCTAATTTAAGAGAGTGAGACCAGTGGAAAGGTAACTAGTCATCACTACCTACCGCCAACTCTTGGGCTACACTTTTATCAACATTATAACGCCCCTACGGCTGAAAGGTGTTCCATCCCTCATCTAATTGTAAAAGTAAATATCGTAGCTTGATTCTTATTTCACGCTTAATGTTCTTCCTATTACCTCTTTTGTTGCGGATTTTAAGGGTGCTCAGTAACACGTGCATCAATACATTCTATAACTAAGTCGAAAACAATTGTAATTTTGAATTTTGATTGAAAATAGAAAAATAACCCTTCAAACGAAACTTCTTTTTATTGTTGCAGTTATATAATTTGTTATTATTTTATATTTACGTCACAACAGTTGTGTAAAGTTGCGTATTTTTAGATATATTGTCGAAAAAATAAAACTATTTACACTTAAGAATAACAGTGTAGAGGAGGATGTAAAACCAAGTCATCGTCAAGAGAGCAGTTTTGCACACCTGAAAGCACATTCGTGTAAATCTGTGTTTATTCTAATATTCACTATTGATGGATCTTCGTTGCTACTGCTGCACATATGCATATGAGACTTTAGTTGATTTTATTTCTACTTGTTTTCTTTCTCTTTTGCTGTTTCGTGGAATCGGTGAAACGGCAATAAAGATCAGTGAAACGTTCAGCGAATTTTGCCACTTTTACTACTGCGTTTCGTTTTGCTACTATACGTATGTTTACTTATGTCAGTGGTGGTGAAACGCGTCTACGCATGCGTGCATTTGGTTAGCATATGTGAAGCTCGCAATTCGAAGAAAAACAAACTTTACAGTGTTCTGTTGCAAAGTTTATTGGATGTTTATTTATGTAGTGTGATGCAGAATAAAAATGTAACAATTTTAAGCCTATTTTTAACTGGAACAAGAAATCCACTCTGGTACCTAGCTAATAAATTTGCATACGTTACTTAATCTTACTGGAAAAATGCTTCACTTTCTCTCTAATACGTGATTGTAATAGCTCCAACAACGAGTGGCGTATCGTTAGAAAATTGTCTTTTCTTCTATTTGGTATCAAAACCAATTTTAAAACTTCTGTTGCTAGCGCTCCAGTCTGGAGGATGGGTAATTAACAATGGATGATTAAACATACCAATACACGAGTCCTGCATTTCTTTAGTAATGAGTATTTGCTTGCATGATTATTTTTTTATTTGTTGAGTTTTACACCAAGCGACACGGTGGCTATTTCATCTAGCTGTCTCTAATTATTAAGCAATAGACACCACCCACCGTCAATATTTGAAACATGCACCAAGAGGTTGTAGTACTAACCGTCATATTGTAATTCACAACATCTGAACCCGTTACCAGGCTGTGTGACGAGTGCCCTGACCACCAGGTCGTGCCAGGGCCTCCTTATTGTACGCATGGTTAAACTTTCAATTTTGTAAGTGTAATAAGTTAAACCAAAATATCACAGAGAGAAGCAAACTCGAGGTATTGCACTGTCTAGAGTTATGAGTGTTGATATATCAAAAGTATAGTTCTCAACTGAACACAGTTTCAGTTTTGTTTCCTAAAGTCATTTTGCCATATTTGGTTAATGTATTAGTTTATTGACTGTATTACGACATATTTCAAGCTTACGTTATTGCGGAAAGAACCTGAGAGCGTTCCACTATTTAGGTTCTTGAGTGTTCAGCTTCTAAGTGGTCCTCGTCCGATCATGGTTTGGGTTTTGTTTCCTAAAATGAGCCCACATCTTTTGTGGAATAGTTTCTACCGCCGATAAGTTAGAGTTCAGTCCTCATCTTAACTGCCAATCTATCTTTTATTTAACATCTTGTTCGTTGTTGGAATTACATATCGTATTACTTCGAATTTAAAAAGGGATTTTCAGGAAACAAATCTGGATAATAATTAGAAACGCTTTCCTATGGGTAAGAAAAGCAATTACAAAAAACGTATTAAAATAACATCTGGACAACAAGCAAGTCATACAAAGACTGAGGACGGTGATGTTCAACTACACCACTAGAGGCGCTGATATCAGCAAATTTGACGTTTCGTGCGTGTTTTTTTTCAAGTCTTTCTGAGCCAAGTTTTTTTAAAATATAGTCCAATCTGTATGTTAATGCAGGATTTTTCGAAAATTTTTGTGTTTCGAGGAAAGTGATGTTTTCGAGACTTTCGAAGAGTGGAAAATAATACATCGATTTAAGACGCACCCTGATTTTCAACTCGAAAAATGTGAAAAAAGATGCGTCTTAAATTCGAAATAATACGGTACGTCAAAAGTCTTTTCGTCAACAGTTCCTGATCTAAATGATTGTAGATATTGTATAAATCTCACCACTGGTCTTCAGATACTCCTTTATAAATTTGATAATATACAGATCTTTAAGGAAGAAGAAGACAATATCAAAAAAAAAACTTTCGGAAAAAAATCATTTCGGGGTGTAATTTTGGAAAGATTTTATAAAGAATGTCTGACAGAAGTTTCCACCCCCTAAGAACAAAGTTGTGCAATACTTAAGAAGTTCTTGTGGCATTTCTCTTTCACTGTTTTACATTGACTGAGAAGTGAGAACAACTTTTTGGTTTAATTAAAAAGGTGTGCCCGAAAGTTAAACTGATGTGCATTTTTTAACCCTCAGTAATTTTTTTAAAGATAAGATAGTGATGTTCATATACAATAGACTAAATATAGAGACATCTTTCTCAGCGGAATTCATATAAGTACCACTTACAGCGCAACAATTTTGTGTACCTACTGCAATAACTTAATGTAAAGTATAATTAATTAAAAAGTCTTGGTACCACTGTTTAGTTGAACGAATACATGGGCTGGTAACGTATTGTGTTAATTGTAAAACATAAGTGAGTGACATTTATGTGTGTTGTTAATTTAGGCTACTCATGAATGTCTCGTACATCCACTTCTGGATAGTTGAGGTTTATTCATGCCGGTGGTCGGAGGACCTCCTTCTGAGTGGGGGGTCCTGGTTACATTGGTAGTGGTTATTCCGAGACCATTGGAAGATCCGGTAATGAAAGATAACTAGACAATAAACAAACTAGTCTCAACTAAATCCACTAAGTGGAACTTTAAATTAAAACTTCTCCACCTATGGATTCAGCTGGAGTCCTAGGACTATTGTTGGTTTTTAGTTAATCTAATTTACGTTTATTGCCTGTAAGGTCTATAATATTTATGTTATTACCTGCTACAACACCTAAATGTAGAGAGCTGATCTAAATAAATAGGCGAAATCACTTATTTTCCCCTGTAAAAATCCACAGGGAATCCCAGCAATAATTAGATGGATTAACTATATTAATTGTATTTCCGTTTAATTTATTCATGTGTGTGACCATATCTAACCAACATATACAACTTGGTACATAAGTAGTTGAGAAAAGAATGTTATAAACGTCGGAAGAGTCTCTGTCTCATTGGTGATTCTTGGCTGAAAATATTCCATACTAAAAATTCAACGTTACACGTACTGGTATCTTTAACAACTAATTCTGGTTTAAATACTTCATGTGTACGTATAACGTTTATTTTCTTTACATAAATACATAACAAAATTTGAAATATGGGAATCAAAACATGAAAATTGTCAACCTATTTCTTAAGAACTGTAAATAAAGGAATTACTTTTTTTCTTCTTTGAAGATAAATAATATACAAAAACTTAACGTATTAATAACAACAAAATTTGAAGTTTTATTGGTATTTTAAGCACAATATTCAATAAGAGCAATTAGAGAGACTGTATACCCCCATCACCGCTCCTTTTTGAGCATTCCCCAGTAGCACACCACTAGAAAACAGTTTCGTTATCCTTTATGTAGCATTATGCTTAATTCCAAATAAAGAAACTATCTTTTTTGTGATTATGTGCGTTTGTATTGAATAACGTCAGATTTCACCTTCGAAAACTCAGAAAATCCTTCTCAGATTCAGAATGATCAACGATCCGGATGATTTCTTGAAGTGTGGTGAAAAGTCGCAGCCTCAATGTATTTATAAAATCTAGTTCAAATCAGATTACAGAGTTATTAACCCAGTACCACAAAAATGACACATGTTCTCGTCAAAATAAATGGTTAAAAGTGATTTAGAATCTGAATTCTTATTTAGATCCGAACTGAATTTGAGGAGAACTGTCCCATTTTGACTTCTCATTTTGTGTAAAATTTTCGTGTACATCGATCTATTAGTTTTCGAGACACGCGCGTAAAAACACACACCACACACATATACCATAATGCAATACCTCCACCCTGCGAGGTTCATAAAGAATTCTTTAATTCATTTTGACTTGTGGGGAATAGCCTTAAGCCTTGCATTTCAAACCTTGCGATTTGTGTCCGTGGCAAATTGGAAACTGCATGTTTTCGAGTTATTATCCAAGTTAATAAATGAAGAATACCAGCTATCCCAAAACATTAACATATCAGTAAATATATCTGAGCTGAGTGTCTGTCTATACAGCGAGGACTGAAAACAGGAATTTCCAGAGCACGTGTAAATGTAGGCCATTTGGTGGTGCTAAAAGTGTATTTTCTTAGACGAAGTACATCAAATAGCGATGGATTAATAAAGGAAACAAAAACTCCAAACAGGATTAAACTATAACAAGTATTAAGACAGTTCAAAGTGTGTGTTTTTTTCACTGTGAAAAACGTAATTTTATTATAAACGTCATGACGTGACATGGGACACAATTATTGCAATGTTGGCTTCCCTGTCATACAGCAGACATGTTGTTCCTTCTCTAAACGACAATAACAACACGTTTGTAGCTGCCTGTCTGATACTAGCTAGGGTCATACTCTCGAACTGGTTTGCTTTAGGTCTCAACTATTATTATTATTTTCGTGTTTAATATCACTTGTCTAATATTGTAAGTTTAAGGGTAAACTTCGGGGCTCAACTACCTGTGGAAGACAAAGCGAAGTTAGCCAAATATGCTAAACAATAACTAATTGTTGAAACTTTACAACCCTCCAGTTCTAAGGACATTTTTATTTATCTTTTCATGCTTTCATTTATAATAAATATTTGTCTAATATTAGTTCGCACCTTCGAACACTTTGAATTAAGTCATTGTTTGAGTTTTCTAGTATGCGGGTTGGCAGTAAGGTTAAGGACTTACGACTATCAAAATCTGGAATTTGATTCTCCGCGACCTGCATATTGTAAATCGAAGGTCCTAATCTCCGAGCCGTGCAAAGTTTCCAATAAAACTTTGTTTCTATGCAACAGAATTAACTTTTATAGTTTTCGGGCAAAAGAGAAAAGTTTTTATTTACTTATAGAGTAACTAATTTAGAGACAAGTCACAGGACTTAGAACGCTAAAAATCGTGTTTCTATACCCGCGGTGGATATTTTTCTCAGTTAATTTTTATGCAGCTTTGTGCTTAACAACAAAAAATACATTAAAACAACAACTAATAATCTGTGATGTTTGCATGAGATCGTCGGTAGAGGGCATGATGATTATAGATACTGCCATACATTTAGTAACAACTGTACGTTTTTACTTTATTTTCGTAACAAAATCGTTAATATTCGACTTTGTTTTTAAATCATGTCGCTTAAAGAGATTCGATAGGATTCATTCATAAGTGATGCACGTGTGCCCAAGAAGGACCGTTGCAATGACCTGTTTGATAACCTTATTACTTCGGTTATCTGTGTTATGTAATTAACCTATACATTTTAAGTTGATCTTTGTCATGCGTGGTTACAACAGTTATAACTGATATTGATATTTGTTCCACATTAAACCCTTGTGCTCTTTTGTAGCATTTGTTTTTGTTTCAGAATATTCGCGAGGAGCAGTCCTTAATTTTGAACTAATACATTTGAGGGAAGGCAACTAACTAGTCAACGCCATCCACCACCGACTTTTGAGGTACTTTCGATTAACCAAATAGGGAGACTTGGCTGTCATTCTCATAACGCCCCCACGCCCAGAAAAAAAACAGAACAATTATTTGTCCTGCAACGAGTCACAAACCACGAACCCTTGGATTTACATTTCTAACACGTTAATCACTTCATTTTTAGCCAGGGCATAGCGGCTTAGAGAATGGTTCTAAGTTTATGTTGTTTTTTAGTGTGTGTATTTTTTCAAGTACAAACGTTTAGCTCATAGCTGCATATTTTGACTGATTTGAGATTTAATTACAGCGGCGGCTATTGAGGATTCCCTGTACGGAGCCTGATTAGCGGTATAAGGTACTAATATCGCAATACGTGTCAATTTGTAAACATAAATACCGTATTTTCCGGTTAATAATCGCCGAATAAGCCGAGGCCAATTTTCAGCTCTGAAAATGAGGGTTTTTGCTTATTACCGCCCAATAAGCCGAAGCCATTTTTAAGAAGTGACAAGTTTCTTCAAAATGATTTCTTAGTCTCGTTTCAGCGTCAGCATGCATGTTGTGTGTGATCATTGGCGTTCTGTAGTAAAGCAGAACGTGTCGTATTGAGACAGAGATGGAATCAATATGTCATTCGTTATTGGCTCCACTCACTGTAATTAGGTAACCAATGAAATTCCAGAAACAACGTTTCACTGTAGTCTTAACGTGCTTTGCTGATGGGACAAAATTACCGCCTATGGTAATTTTCAAAAGAAAAACATTTCCTAAGAAGAAGAAATTTCCGAAAGGAGTGATCGGCCAATAAGCCGACCCCCAAAAATCAGGTCCAAAATTTAGGGCCAGAAATTCGGCTTATTAGACGGAAAATACGGTATGTGTTTAGGCGACAGGAAACTTTAGATCGTGTTCCAGCCAGGTTTAAGTTATTGGTTTAAACTGAAGCTAAAGAAACCAATATAAGTTAAAATGTTGTGAAGATATTTCGTGAAGAAGTTCGTTAGGTCAACGAAACATATGTTTCTGTGCAGTAAGTAGATGATTCGATACTTCTGTTCTCTGCCAAGTACGTCACTGTTCTAGAACGCCCATCTGCAGATCTGAAAGTCTAGGGTTCGAGACATGATATGCTGTCAACTCTGCAATTTCATTAAGAGTAGCTCTGTTAAAAGACTTCCCTTTCTGTGGCCATCAGTCGTAAATTAAAGCTAGCTGTGTCCTCATTACGAGGTCTTCTGACCTGACCATTTAATTCTTTTGTTTAATAGTGCACTTTTCAGGTTGACTAAAACTGACCAATGTACGTTGCAATCAGAGGAACGTTAAGTTATTATTATAACCATACTACATATTGTGGTAACAGCTTGTAGAGAATTCGTCAGATTGCAGTTGTAGACTTTTAGTAGTACCACGTGTTCTGGTTACCGTTGTTCGAGGTGGTTTAAGAGTTTAAATTACCATGGGTCAGACTTCGTTAGAGCTATAAAACGCAGACTGGGTTACAATAGCGCGAATTTGATGTTTAATGCTGAGTTGTTATTACCATTGAGCCTGCCTTCTATCGGTAGTTTCAGAAAGCAGGTCAGTGGTATAGACGTGTAGGCAAGTTCAAAGACCGTAAAGTCACCCAAGCAGGTATAATAGAAGAGACTTTTCGCTTTATTTGTTATCAAAACAAAAAATGTGACACTTGTTCACCGTATTGTCTTCAGGTACTACACTTAAAGGAAGTCTGTCGAAATTCACGCCTGTTTCGTGGTGTTAACAACAAACTAGACGAGGCCTAGCAGAGAGTGAAAGAAGACTTGGAATAACGAAAATATCAAACACAAAGGAATAACATAAGAGTACATTTGAATTTTGGTAGTTAAATTGTCCACTTTCTTTCGCATCTACATCAAACGGAATAAGTAGATGCAAATGTTTTAACCAACTTATGTTTGTCACATCCTCGCCTGTTTCCTTCCATGATTTCTTTTCACCACAAGAATAGGAACAGAACTAATTTTTGCCAAGCCTGATAAGGTTTGCCGATGCATTACGTAATGGCGAATAAGAACTGTTCTCAGGCTTCAAATTACACTTGTTTCTGTACCACTCACTACCTGTGTGTCCCACATATTTGTTGGCATCGAGTAATATTTATGCTTTCGTGTGTTACAACACTCAGAGTAAAGAATTGACAAAAAATGGACGAATTCATTTATTTTTCTATGTTAAATCCTCAGGAACATCCACGGGGACACAAGGTACTTGAGGCATA
This sequence comes from Tachypleus tridentatus, assembly GCF_004210375.1. Lineage (NCBI taxonomy): Eukaryota > Metazoa > Arthropoda > Merostomata > Xiphosura > Limulidae > Tachypleus > Tachypleus tridentatus. The sequence goes on along the minus strand of NC_134831.1, from coordinate 166,114,406 downwards.
AAAAGTTTGGGGAAATATGCCTCGAAAGCCTGTGCAGTCGAACCACCATCAATAATTCTAAGTTCAAGCGAGAGGTATTGTGAAAAGCTAGAAAAAACACGTCTGTAATATAAAACTTCTTTTGTTAAGTACGCTTTGAATGTATGTTCTTCGACAGGTTTAGCTGTTAAAATTACAAAATGTAACTCTAATAGCTAAGCTAAGCTTGAAGAAGGGCATATGACCGTTTGTTTGTTTTGTTTTTTGAATTTCTCACAAAAATACTCGAGGGCTATCTGTGCTAGCCGTCCCTAATTTAGCAGTGTAAGACTAGAGGGAAGGCAGCTAGTCACCACCACCCACCGCCAACTCTTGGGCTACTATTTTACCAACGAATAGTGGGATTGACCGACACATTATAACGCCCCCACAGCTGAAAGAGTGAACATGTTTGTTGCGACAGGGATTCGAACCCGCGACCCTCAGATTACGAGTCAAAGACATTTTACGGGGCAGCATATGACCGAAACGTAGCTAATAAAAGAAATGTTCTTGTGTAGATGTGTGTTCTAACGTTTCACAATACTCTTTGCAAATGTCCCCTTTTGGTATAGCGGTATGTCTGTAGATTTACAACGCTAGAAACCGGGTTTCGATACTCGTGGTGGGCAAAGCACAGCTAGCATATTGTGTCGCGTTTGCTTAACATCGAAACATACAATTTTTGCAAATATTTTTCTACATTCCTCGGGTTTTCTTTGTAAGTTTGAGCATTCATTCACAGTGTTATTAACAAATACACACGTCGTAGAGCCTGAGAGAGAGAAACTTATACCACACACAAATATATAAAAAATGGTCAAAGTTCGACAGCACTTTTAATGTTCACGACGTTTCGCATGAAACGCTTTTTTTATGAATTTTAACTTTATCGAAAAGTTTGATACCACAAGGATTATCAAACATAGAACATTCATAATTAGTATCACACAACAGATTTGAGGGAGGATACACGTAAATCACAGAATTTTTTTAAGTTGGAATAATATGTCTAAGTAAATATGAATCTAAATAACAATCAGACATTGAAGTTTCAATTACATCTGAGAAGGCAGTCTTCAGTTGAGTTCTCATGTAGACCTTGAAAGACGCCCTAGCACGAAGAACAGTTACATTTTTATTTCCATCCTGTTTCGTATAATAACTCGCACGAGGAAATGAAAAATAGGTGGTCGACGTGTGTGGGTTCCAAAATACTGTGTAAAACATTGCAAATAAAATGTTCACACTGGCACACAAGCAACCAGCTCATTCACCGACAGAAATATCTCCGGTGGCTCATCAGAAGGCTTATAGCGTTAAAATACCGGGCTCGATCTCTGTAGTTGGTACAGCAGAGGTGCCTCTTTGTGCAACGTTGTGCTTAAACAAAATAATATAAACGAAAATTAACCATTATATGGTAATTTGAAAGACTGTTCAAAATTGTTGGTTCATGTGACACTGGACTAAGAAAATAATACATATGAACCGAAAGATTGACTATCATCAGTTCGTCTGGAATACTGCTTAGAATTGATGGCTATTCAGGGTACTGAATCAAGTATATAATCTGAATCTGGTTTGAACAATTAGGTGTAGCAAACACAAAAACGCTGCGAACAGAAATGCGTCTATTATTGTAATAATATAGAAATGTATTGAATCTGTAAATAGATCAACAGTTTTGTCACTAGGACAGAACTAGAATAAATAATTTTTACTTTTTTATTGTACTGTTATTTGTTACTATTTTAAAGAAAGTGGTTTGGTTTAAGCAAACGAACCATACGAGGGCTGTTCAAAAAATACGCGGACTGACGTCATAAAACAAAATGTACTTTATTTAGAAGTTACAGGTCTGGGACCCCTTCAAAGTACTCTCCTCCCCAACGCACACATTTATCCCAACGGTGTTTCCACTTGTTGAAACAGTCCTGGTACGCTTCTTTTGTAATGTCCTCCAGCTCCTTCGTCGCATTTGCCTTAATCTTGGGAATCGTCTCAAATCTTCTTCCTTTCAAGGGTCTTTTGAGTTTGGGGAACAAGAAAAAATCGCAAGGAGCAAGGTCAGGTGAGTAGGGGGTGGGGTGGGGTGGGGAAGAACAGTGATCGAGTGTTTGGCCAAAACCTCACGAGTTCTGAGGGCTGAATTTCGCAGCAACGCGGTGCATCTTCAATTTTTCGGTCAAAATCTCGTAACAAGATCCAACTGATATCCCACACTCTTCAGCAAGCTCCCTGACAGTCAGACGTCGATTTGCCCGCACCAAGGTGTTGATTTTGTCGACGTGTGGGTCGTCAGTTGACGTGGAAGGACGTCCAGGACGCTCATCATCTTCAATGGACTGTCGACCATCCTTAAAACGTTCATGCCACTTGAAACATGACGTACGCTTTATAGCAACATCACCGTAAGCTGTGTTAAGCATAGCAAAAGTTTCAGTTGCAGATTTTCCAAGTTTAACACAAAGTTTCACAGCAAATCGTTGCTCCTTCAGGTCATTCATTCTGAAATCCGCCAAACGAAAAAATCGCACTTCACTTAAAACCGCGTAGCTAATACACAAATGAAGATATCTGCAATCGGGAAATGGCGTCGTAATCAGCTGATCTGTGCGAACCTAGCGACACCAAGCGGATTTCCCTGGAACCAACTGGAGCCGCGCAATTCAAACAGTCCGCGTATTTTTTGAACAGCCCTCGTATGAATAACGGAGCCTAGCTATATATACATTTGTGTGTAATGTACAAAGAAATGAAGAGGAAAAATAGTAGGTTTCTCACTACATTCAAATATGTTGCAGACATGTGACAGCTACGCGTAATATGCTGTTGAACAGCTCTTCTGCTGACCCTTCATACATAACCACCGAATCCCAAGCTCATTCTCGTGGTTACTCGATTAATCACTTTTTTTCAGAAATATTCATGTCTATAGATGGTTACTTTGTTACGGGGTGAACTCCTTTACCAAGCTGGCAAGGTATGGTTATAATTAACAATTACCTCATAACAGTAGTTGTAACAAATGGCTTATATAACTAGTATTCTGACAACTGTTGTGTTATTGTTGTTTTGTATGCGTGCCAACCCCTCTGATGATTTCTGGATTCAGCGAATTGCGCCGTCAGCAATAAATATTGAGCATATAGTTTGGTTGGAATACTCTTCTAATTTTTGAAAACCCTTAAGTGATTAGATAAATAATACAGTGGTAAAAATATAATAGGCCTAATGCTGATGTCTCATGGCAAGTCTAATTATTACTTTGTTGAACATTCTGTAATTTGGTCTGGTTTTCTCCTTTGAATTTGTTTCACTAATGTTCTTTTACTTTCTTCTTTGTATAAAGACTTTAGAATAACACATTGTCTGATCATTTGAGTACCCTCATTGTTATGTATAGTTTCGGTCATAATCCTAATAATAATTCGCAAGGTTTGGGCATTTTAGGAACAACAACACTAATATGTATTTTTCATTGAATATAAATCTAAAATAACCAAAGATATATGAATAAATATATTCCAAGGCTAATCATTCTTAAAGATCTGACAAATGTAGGCAGTTACATTGATGCACGATATTCCACACTCTTGAGAATGACCACCAGAGTGGTCGAAACGTCGGACTGCCATTATACTTTCGGCTGGTGTGATTTTATATTCATGTTCAGTTTTATTGTGTAAGTGCTGTAGATTTTTGTTTGGTGTATTAATCCTTCACACCATAGAAAAGCTTCTTTATACTTACAATATTTTAAATCATTGAAAGTTTGATTTCGTTACGTCATGAGGTGGTCCAAAGGTTAGCTACCGACAATTTAAATCTCTTCCGTGTAAATAATATTTGAGTTGTAGCCCCAGATCTCCTTGTTAATCTGTACGTTCAAACTTATGTACTAAAAGTCAAAACAAGCAAAAAAGTGCAGGGTGTATGCTCCCCCCCACTAAAATATTTATAAATCAAAAGAAAATTTTGATTCAGTGTAAATCGAAGATATGGTGGAAACCAGGGTTCAAAGACGTGAAAATTCAGGTTAGTCACCCACGTACACGATTTTCTATTTTTTATCTCTTTCTTTGTTTGTTTTAAATTTCGCGCAAAGCTACTCGAGACCCCCAGTCGCTCAACGATATGTCTGTGGACTTACAAAACTAAATTCCGGGTTTCGATACCCGTGGTGGGCAGACCACAGATAGCCCTTTGTGTAGCTTTGTGCTTAATTCAAAACAACAACAGCTACTCGAGGGCTATCCGTGCTAGCCGTCCCTAATTTAGCAGTGTAAGACTAGAGGGAAGGCAGCTAGTCATCACCACCCACCGCCAACTCTTGGGCTACTATTTTACCAACGAATAGTGGGATTGACTGACACATTATAACGCCCCCACGGCTGAAAGGGCGAGCATATGTGGCGCCACGGAGATGCGAACCCGCGACCCTCGGATTACGAGTCGCACGCCTTAACGCGCTTGGCCATGTCGGGCCTCACACTATTAGAGAAGTGTGTGTTTTATTATAACATCGGACTATCTGCTGTATCCAGTGAGGGAAATTGAGGGAAAACTGACCCTTGTTATCCGTATGTTAATGTTAGACACATCAGAGAATCAGACATTGTCCAGTCAATTAGGGGACAAGTAGTCAGTTAAAGTCAGTCAGTTAAATCGTCGTGTAAATCTTGTAAAAAGCAGTGTATTCTTTTCTTAACTGTTAATTAACATAAGAATATAGCAAAGAAAGATGATGGATTGTCACACTGAATTTAGGTGATGTGCAGTGTAAGCAGTTACTCTGGAGCCTCGAGCATCAAGGGGCTTCATTTTTTAATCATCCTAAGAAGGGGGTCTTTAGCATCGCAGTATTGAACGGAGGCCTCAAAGGATTAAAATCTAAGCTTTGTGGACTTTCGTCTCAGACTAAAAGACATGTTTACCGTTGTCGTCGAAAAATGTTTTTATTCTTCTAACATACCATAAAACCTGTTGTCAGTGTTTACCTCAAACAAGAAATCTAAGTAAAGTGCCTCATCACTAAACCTTGTTGTAACGAGGTGAACGCATAAATTACGCAGAAGACCGACCTGACTTCAGTGTCTCTACTTTAGTTCTCCATAGAGTTGTTTTTTTACCCCGGTTGTTCCTAGAAAACCTAAAGACATCTGATGTTGAAAAACCTTGGAAGCAACAGAGATTAAAGAAACCCTAAAAACTACTGGGTTTTTAGGATTTCTTTAATCTCAGTTCTTTCTAGGATTTCTTTAATCTCAGTTCTTTCTAGGGTTTCTTTAACCTCAGTTGTTTCTGGAATTTCTTTAACCTTAGCTGTTTCTGGAATTCCTTAACCTCACTTGCTTCTAGTTTTTGTCCTTAGTTGATTGTATTTGTTTCTTTAATCGCGTTTATTTCTAGGGTTTCTTTAAACTCAGTTGATTATATTGTTTCTTTAACCTCAGCTGTTTCGAGAACTTTTTTCTTGTATTTTAAAGATTGTGGCATAACTGTTTAGTTTGAGCATTCTATTTCACCACCCATGTATGTCACTTAATGTACATTATTACTGATGTTTATTTTCTAGCAGATATAATGACATATACTGGCGGCCAAAATCTTAAGGCCAATGCATTAAAGAAAAATATGCATTTTGCGTTGTTAGACTCAACCACTTATTTGAGTAGAGCTTCGAAAGATGAAAATAAGAAAAGGGGAAAAAAAAAACCTTTTTAGCATTTAATATGGAAAATGTGAACACTATGAAATTAGCCTAAATACTAGCTGGTCAAAAGTTTAAAACCATACTGAAACGAAGCATTAATCGGTAAACACGTAACGAAATTTAGTCATTTGTGTTCAAGCATTAGCGTTGTCAACATCTCCCATTGTCATCTTTTGTGTTACATTGGATAAAAACATGGCAAAGGCTACAAAGTTGTCAGTTTGAACGTGGCAGAATTGTCGAGCCGCAAAAGCAAGGTCTCTCTCAACGTGCTATCGCTGGTTTGATTGCGCTCAGTAAAACTGCTGTTGCAAATTTCTTAAAAGACCCTGAGAGATACGGAGCGAGAATTTCAAGTGGTCGACCCAAGAAAATTTCGCCAGCGTTGAGGAGGAGGATTCGACTAGTTATTCGGCAAGACACCAGCCGATCGTCGAACCAGATTAAGGTTCTTACGGACGCAAAATGCAGCTCAAGAACAGTAAGACAACATCTACGAGAGAAAATCTTTAAAAACCGTAAACGTCTTCAAAGGCCACGCCTCCTTTCACACCACGAAACAGCTCGGTTAAACTTTGCTGAGAAGCACCAAACATGGGACGTAGAAAAGTGGAAGAAGGTTTTATTCTCTGATGAGAAAACATTTAACGTGGATGGTCCAGATAGCTTCCAACATTACTGGCGAGATAAGGATATCCCACCGGAGACATTTTCTACACGACACAGTGGAGGAAGTTCCATCATAATCTGGGGTGCTCTCTCCTTCCATGGAACAATGGAGCTTTAGGTTATACAGGGGCGTCAAACAGCAGCTGGCTACATTGGCATGTTAAAGAAAGCATCCTATTTGACTGAAGGCCCTCGCTTGTGTGGAAATGACTGGATCTTTCAACAGGACAATGCTGCAGTCCACAATGCCCACAGAACATAGGCCTTTTTCATGGCGAATAACGTGATTCTTTTGGACCATCCAGCGTGTTCGCCCGAACTGAACCCCTTGAAAATGTTTGGGAATGGATGGTAAGGGAAGTCTATAGAAATGGACGTCAATTCCAAACAGTGCATGATCTTCGCGAAGCCATCTTTACCATTTAGAATAACATTCCAGCTAGCTTTCTGCAAAAACTTATATCGACTATGCCAAAGCGAATGTTTGCAGTTATTCGCAATGACGGCCGCGCAACTCACTACTGAGCCCTCTTGTTGGGCATTTCCTACCCCGTTTAGGACTTCTTTTTGGTATGGTCTTAAACATTTGACCAGCTAGTATTTAGGCTAATTTCATAGTGTTCACATTTTCCCTATTAAATGCTAAAAAAGTTTTTTTTTTATTTTCCCTTTTCTTATTTTCATCTTTCGAAGCTCTACTCAAATAAGTGGTTGAGTCTAACTACGCAAAATGCATATTTTTTTTTATGTTCATTGGCCTTAAGATTTTGGCCAGCAGTGTATATATTTAATTTTATAAGCTAAACCACAACGTCTGCTAACCAGAATAAAAATCTTCCAAAACTGAGGCATCAAATTACAGAAAATAATCCAGAACTCTAAATAAAGGCGTCATTTGGGGGCGAAATAATGTGACGGTCAATCCTACTATTAGTTAGTAAAAAAGTAGCTCAAGAGTTGGCGGTGGGTCGTGATGACTAGCTGCCTTCCCTCTAGTCTTACACTGCTAAATTAGGGACGGCTATTGCAAATAGTCCTCATGTAGCTTTGCGCGAAATTCAAAACAAACCAAAACCAAACGAGAGATGTTTTCAGAAGTTGACGATACACAGATCAACACTACGCTACTTGCATTACATTCAGGTTCTAGAAGTATTACTTACATTATGTACAGCTTCTAGAGGAATCACTTACATTAGGTACAGCTTCTAAACATATTACCAACATTAGGTACAACTTCTAAAAATATTACCAACATTAGGTACAACTTCTAGAAATATTACCAACATTAGGTACAACTTCTTGAAGTATTACCAACATTAGGTACAACTTCTTGAAGTATTACCAACATTAGGTACAACTTCTAGAAATATTACCAACATTAGGTACAACTTCTAGAAGTATTACCAACATTAGATACAACTTGTAGAGATATTACCAACATTAGATACAGCTTGTAGAGGCATTACCTACATTAGATACAGCTTTTAGAGGTATTACCTACATTAGATACAGCTTTTAGAGGTATTACCTACATTAGATACAGCTTTTAGAGGTATTACCTACATTAGATACAGCTTCTAGAGGTATATAATTAGATACCGCTTCTTGAGGTATTATATACATTAGGTACAACTGCTAGAAGCTCTAACGTAGCTAATACCTCTAGAAGCTGCAATTAATGTAGATAATACTACTAGAAGCTGTATCTAATGTAGGTGTTACATACATTTGGTATAACTTATAGAAGTGTTATCTACATGAAGTGCTTTTTGTGGCCAGTCTGTGGATCCGAGAATTTTTGGTTAATCTTCTGTTAACTTTCCAAAAGACTGTTAAACTATATTCTGGGTTTTTAAAACGTCAGCCATTTCCTTTGCTTTTGAAACGATCGATCATTTCCATAGTTTTTTTCAGTTTAAAGACTTGTTACGTGGTTTTATCAAATTGCTCTGGTCATACAAATCAATACAAAAACAGGACAGCCATAGGTTTAAAAGGATGTATATCTGTTAAAGTGTTGCTTTCTGTTCATAACAAACAAGAAAGAACTGTTAAATCAACATAATATGTCTCAGCATTATACACGATAGAATTTTAATAGAATTGTTCATATCTAGTAATATAGGGCAAATTCTGTATACTATTCGTCTAATTACATTCTCGTTGATAATTATAATCGAATTAAGCACCACAGACTTTTCTTCTTTCTGACCTGACCTCATTTTCTATATGAGTAATGTTTATCCAGATGCTCTAGATGTCGTGGAATTTATTTGTTTTGAATAACACAGTACATTTCATTAATACGTGATTTGGTAGATATGCTCACATTTATTGTTACTAACACACACACCTCTCGTGATAACTTATAACACTAAAAATAAGGGATCGATCCCTACTATGGGCCTCTTGTTACGTCAACACTCGTATTTATTCACTTAACATTGTTTTGCTTTTAGGACACCCCCAAATGAAATTTTGTTTCACACCCTTACTTAAACTGTACTTCACTTTACCTTGAGGCATCCTGAGCCTTGTGTGGAGATAATTTGGTTTGTCATCAAGCGCATAGCTACACAATGATCTATAAAGTACAGAAACCAGATTTTTAGCATTATAAGTCACTTTGAGGGAGGGCTTTATATGTTAGATGATGTAATGTTTGTTAATTTAATGAAGCCCAATCAATCACAGTAGAGCAAAATGTCAAAGAAAATGATGCTAGTGCTTCAGCAGGAAATGGGTTGGTGGGGAAGAGGGACAGAAAGTATTGCTTCAGGAAAATAAATTTCTTTAATCCCTGCCACCTTCCATGTTCTGAAACGAGTAAATTACTAATTACATTGTTTCTTTCTTTGTTGCTAAGTGCAAGGCTATTCAATGACCTACGAGTATTCTGATTATCGCAGGTATAGAAACCCGATTTTATGTTATAAGTTTTCAGACGTACCGCTCAGTCACCAGAGGGACAGTAAGCGATAACTAAACAGTTTATAAGTTAAATATGAAATTTAAAAATCCTAACTCGTGTTTAAGAGGGGTGTTACCACGGGTTGTGAAATATTCACCTGTAGACGTTATCTGGTGTAAAACGAGGGGCAGTGGTTCATCCATTCATTATTATTTATTGGACAAAACTATCTGTACGTCGTGCAACATTTACACCTTTTCTATTAATTTACAGCCGTCTTACCCAGAGGTCCTCCCACTCCAAGGAACGTGAACACCGGGAGGCACCTCAAGCTATAGAAGGCGTTTCATTTTTAACTTTGACCTCGGCAAAAATGGCTTTTTGTTATAAATGGCATTTTTTACTAAGTGCTTTTGTCATTTGAAGACCACCTGGACTTTATGGTTGTTAGGCTTAACTGTCTAATTCGTCAACTGTTCTTTATTCTTATAGCTAATCTCACATTCTTCAGTAAGTTCTTAACATTTTTTTCGGTACGTTGAACGTAGTTATTAATACAAAATGGACATTTCTATAGCTACTCTGTCGTGACATACCATAAATTTGAGAAAACTTGAGGTCTCTAATCTTCTCCTGATCTCTACTCTCCCTCTCTCTAGTTGAAAAAGACCAATGGTTAGTACCCCGCTGTCAAAATAAAACAGTTTGAACCAAAATGTATGACTGCTTCAGCAAATTATTATAACTCCTTAACTGGCTTTTGTTATGTTAGCTTCTGTTTGATTCACTACAACTGTAGGCATACTTTTATTTGTTGGCCTCCTCTCCTCTTATAAACTCAAAAATACGGTAAGGGGAAAGGGGCTTAAAATGAAAAGTTAGTAGACAATTTCCAATAATTATCCTGTTGTGCGTATTCAGCGAGAAAAATCAATAATTCTAATTGTTTTAATTGAGATTATAGCTTGTTTTCGATCGATTTTAGAAATTAACGAAACCTGAGTACAATTATGTAATGAAATTTAAATCTATATTTTCTGTTGATAATTAATGCTTGCTGACAATAAAAACAATTAAAAAGTTGAAGGTGAAATAATACTGTTTTAAATCAAAAGCAACAAAAACATTGTTGAACTAACAATAGTAAATGATGAGTTTACGTAACTTTAAACTAACAATGGTAAATGATGAGTTTACGTAACTTTAAACTAACAATAGTAAATGATGAGTTTACGTAACTTTAAACTAACAATAGTAAATGATGAGTTTACGTAACTTTAAACTAACAATGGTAAATGATGAGTTTACGTAACTTTAAACTAACAATGGTAAATGATGAGTTTACGTAACTTTAAACTAACAATAGTAAATGATGAGTTTACGTAACTTTAAACTAACAATAGTAAATGATGAGTTTACGTAACTTTAAACTAACAATGGTAGATAATCAGTAAATTAGACTGTGACCTTCTTAAAGGACTAGATGAAGTGTATTGTTTTTGATTTTTATAATTTTTGAAGGATCACATACAAGAGGTCCTTAATAAGTGGGATCAAATTGACGACGAAATCTGGGCTAAAGTCATTTGTATGGAGAGAAATAGGAGAGTAGCCAAAGCCTATGCCCGAGTTCCTGTCTTAACAATTAACGGATCGGATGATGGATTCGATGGTTATAGGTTAGTTAATTCAACTTTTTTTTATCATTTCTGTTTGTTTGTTTATAAAAACTAAAACTGACCAAACGCAGATGAGGTTTACGTTAGTTATCAATAACAAACATCTAATTCCAATCAGTTTTTTTTTTTTTTTTCAGAATTGGCCTTTGTGGATTCGATAATCCAATGAGGGATTCTAAGACAGAAGAAGCAAAACGGCATATTGGAAATGTAAGTGGAAAAGTTGATATATAGACTTTCACTTTGGTTTCTTTCTTACGTGATCAATCCGATCCTAAAAGGGCACCAAGATGTCTCGTGCACATTTATCTACCTCTATATATGTATATATCTATGCATACGTACCTTTTAAAACTGTGATGGAACGGATTCCAAGCTCACACTTTAAGTAGAAATTTCATTCTCCAGTTGAGAATTTTCTTGTCATTTTTCTAAATTAAAAGTTAAATTGTATCTATGAACAGAAATAAGAAGTAATTGAAGTTCATACACCAAGCGCGCGCGCATTAACCCTGAAGAATCTGTAAAGACGAAACATTGGTTTAAATAAATTTTATACATATCTCGAATGTATTTTTTCTTAACTTATTTAAAAGTGTGTAAATCCTCCCAGTTTGCTCTCCAGATTTTGAAACACAAGTACTGTTGATATTACGGTATCCGTTGATGTACAAAATCATTTTAATAAGAGAGAAAATTTGGTAAATATCTAAAGTTTCAAATACCACCACCATCCATTTAAATGGTACAGAGGTACCTATGAATATTTACAAAGCCAAAAATCGAGTTTCGATACCCGTGGTAGGCAGAACACAGACAATTGTGCAGTTTTGTACTTCACAGAAACCAACAAATCAAAAATTAAGAAGAAAATTTAAAATTTGATTTAAAATATAAATTTATTATTTGCTTATTTCCTCCACTACCAGGGAGTTAAATTCAAGATGGATAACAGTGGCGACATCATGATCAAACGCGTCTGTAAATCTAATGTTTATGTTAAAGAGATTGGTAGTGAAGAAACTTCAGTGTCTTCTGACGTCGTGAAGAATAATGGCCAATTGGAAGTAGAGAAATCAACAAAGGTAAATTGAATATCTCGTATAAAGAGAGAATATTTTTGCATATTTCTAAGTAGTTAAAATAATAAAAGAACAATAGTTTGCGTGATAAACTTTCCACAAGGAAAAAGCAAGTAGCAAATATACATATCATTAAAACTTTAAAATGTGTTTATTTTTTTACAAGAAAGCTTTCAGACAACAAGAGCAATGACAAATTGATAGTAACCGCTTTAATGAACCGAGTTAAAAGAAAATGCGATGTTCCCAGTGGCTCAGTGGTAAATCTGGACCCTTACAACACTACATGTCCGGTTTCGATACCCATGCGGGAAAGAACACAGATAGTGTATTATGTAGTTTAACAACATAAACCAACCATTAAAATGCTAGTTGATAATGAAACATTTTAAAATGGGATGTGTTGATTTTTGAAACGCTAAGCCTATTAAATATGTATTTTATTGTCGATACAGAATAGAAATGAGTGATGCTGTTTTAATACAGTGAAACTCTAAAGAAAATACTGAATTTTCTTATTTTGAATATTTAAAAAAATATATTCGTTTGATCACGTGATCCTGAAATAATGATAAAACGCTCGATTATTCCAGACTTCATTGAACTCAAACTATGTGTAACCGATCGTTAGGAGGAAGTAAAATACCAATTATTCCAGCACTGTATAGAGTCAGTCCTTAAACTTGGTGTGGTTTTTGAATTTCGCGCAAAGCAACACGAGTGCTATCTACGCTAGCCGTCCCTAATTTAACAGTGAAGACTAGAAGGAAGGCAACTAGTCATCACCGCCCACCGCCAACTCTTAGGTTACTCTTTTACAAACAAAGAGTAGGATTGATAGTAACATTATAACGTCCTCACGACTGAAAGGGCGAGCATGTTTGGTGTGATGGGGATTCGAACCTGTGGCCCTCAGATTACGAGTTGAGCGCTCTAACCACCTGGCCATGCCGGCCCATCAGGCGTTAAGCCAAAAAATTGTAATTTAGCAGAAATTATAAAGTTTTCCCGTCTTGCTTACTTGATTATTACAAGACTTCAGTTGTCTGTTGAACGGGCGTGTTTATACTTTTATACGAGTCCGTATCTTTCTTTAGCTGTTGGTTTTCTTGAGGACTATATTTTACGAGAAAATCTTTGTTTAGAGTGTAGTATGTAGGCAAACGAAATATAGTGTTTATTTTCAGACTTATTAGTGTTTCAGCACATCTATAGATGTAAAATACTCCCTCGTTTGGTGTCGCATACGCTTTCTCGTGGTAAAGATTGTTGCTGCATACATGGTTTGAATACACTCTGTAGATGTTAGCAATAAGTCTATCAATGCTCAGAGGTAATAAACTCTCTGTTTTTGTTTGTTTGTTAGTGATATGAGTGACGCACGTATTTTGGGATATGTAATTCTATTTGAGTCCATACAATGGTTAGATTTCTCAGTTTTGGATTTCAAACTGATTTTATTCAGACTTCAGATGTTATCCAAAACTTTCTCATCCCAATGATAGGTGTTTGGCTTCTGTTTTATATATAATTATTAATTTTGTACATTTTGGTTAACAGGTGTATCAGTAAGTAAGCTGGATTTCTAATGGAAGACTTTGTTCAACACATAATTTTATTTGTGTACTTAATAGTTAACAAGTAAATCGGTCTGAGAAATGGATTCATAATTGACAACTTTGTTTGGTAAAAAAAAAATCACTTTTTTGAAAGACATGGTTAGATTGACAACAGTATAAAATGCCATTCCTCACGTAGCTCACCATTCATTACAACTTCTAAATATGATAATATAAGCATTTTTGTTCACATATCTTTCTCAGATTTCAAAGATACCTTACACATTTTGTGTATTAAAAGCCCTCATGCCACCATTGAATGTCAAATAATTAAACTTTTTGAACATGGATGAGTGGTGAACTTTTGGTATTTTCAAAAACCTGTTGCTAAGATGCCACGCAAATATTAACTACAAAAACCATATTTGAGGGGTTGAATAAGCTAACTAATTAGTTTGTAAAGTGGTCATATTACAGAATATTAAAGATTGTTATTAGCAGAGCTCAGCCAAACTGGATCATTGCTGCAAGTGAAGTGTCTCGTACAATTCTTTTTTGTTGCTTACGTTAAGGATATTGGCAAGGGCGTAATTAGTAAACATTCATTACCACATGAACTTTTGGGTATTTTTGGTTTTTGAGATACGTAGAATGGCTTGGATCTGTTTAAAAGTTGAAATATATATGGCAAATGATCACGCGTTTATAAAGATGGAAACCCATTCAGTAGGGTCATTAAAGAAAGTGATCTCAATTCAGCAGTAGATAGATCACCCAAAGCATCAAATAACGATCTGTGTCTAACTGTAAGGTTAATAGAATTGTAAGGTATGTGTATAGACATGTTGATAACAAGTCATAAGAAGCAATGATTTCTGTATACAAATCACTAGTTAAGCCTTACATGGAATATTGTGTATGGTTTTAGAAAAGGTTCAGAGGAGAACCAGTAGGGTTATTCCAGGATGGTATGGTTAAGATCTCTTGATAAAAGAAGGGGGAGTTTAAAGAATTATCGGCAGGATAAAATATTTAGATTTTTGTATAATATATTCTGAAAATAATGAGACGAAACGACGCCAGCTTAAGATTTGAAAACGGTGGTATACGTTTTAATTTCAACATTTTTTAAATAACAGGATAAAAATTATATTTGTCGACGGACAATAGTATTAGGCCTAACATGAATATCTTGCGACATATATAAGTGTTTTTCCCTGGCTGATAATAGGGTACACACCATAACAGGGTAACGATCTTATAAAATGATTTAACATCAGTAGTAGTCTAATGTAGTCTAAGCAAAAGTCTGAGGGCTAAAGGAAAATCACTGATTTTCCTTAAGAATAGGTGTGTGTTTTTCATCTGTAACCCCTCGAGAACGCTACCTCGTTTTGGCACTGCGTAACTGTCAATGTTAACAACATGCAAAACGTTTTTTTATTATTACCTTTTTTTTTTTGTAAAATAATAAAGAAATTAATAGTTCTTTCAAAGTGGAGATCTGAAGCCTAAAATGTAATGTCAACAAACAAGCATTACGTACCCATGTTTTGTTTTGACTGTAATAATGAATGAACTTCCCAGTTTTCTACTTATTGTTGAAAGGACCGTTTTTGTTGTTGTTTTAAGATTGCATTATTGTCTTGTTTCTACAGTTATTCGATATGAAGAAGTTCCAACAAAACGTAAGTAGAGAGCTGAGAAGAGCTTATCCCGACCGGAGGAAGTTAGATAGCCAGTGTATATCTGCTGTGAGCTTTGTTAAAGATTCTACTGACCTGTTAGAATGTCCTTGTTGGGTGATGATAATAAACATTGTTGCCCTGGATATGCTCAAGTCCAAACTGCCAATTGGTAAGTTTGTTTTTCAAATCTCTTTAGGTTGTCTTCTACGGTGCTAATAGTAGTAATACAAATCATGCTTTACTTCAAATGTTTTGCTTTTTCTCACGTTTCTCGGAATTTGTCCATTATGGATTTCAGTTCATGAATGTGTATAGATAACATTTCAAGGTCACTGTTTACATGTCACAAGTCACTCTCAAAGAGCATCAGCTGGGTTGGACTATAGTGTCTCTGTGAATGTTTCGTCACGTTTCGGCGCTCAACTCGAATACTATAATGTTCTAATGTTTCTTATCTTTGTAGCCATTGTTACAATAGTGTTATACTTTTTCTTACAATTGTTTACAGTGTTACAATAGTGTTCTAATGTTCCTTCATTCTTGACAGTGTTGAGTAATGTTACAATAACGTTCTAACGTTCCTTATAATTATTGGAGAATGTTGGATTATGTTACAATAATGTTCTAATGTTCCTTGTAATTGTTGAGAGTGTTATAATGTCCCTTATCATTGTTGACGGTGTTGGTTAATATTACAAAAATGTTCTAACCGTAATCTAATGTTCCTTATAATTGTTGAGAATGTTGACAGTGTTCTAATGTACCTTATAACGGTTGACGGTGTTGGTTACTGTTACAATAATGTTCTAACGTTCCTTATTGTTGATGGTGTTTGACAATGTCACATCAACCGAACCATAGGATACTTATGTAGGTGAAAACAGTTAATGTCTTCTGTTATGCTTATTTTTTTATGGGAGGGGGTTGCGAAACGAAACTAACTGATGTTCTCGGAATATCAGCATAAACTGATATTTGGTGGGAAGTAATAAAGATAAGTGCTCAACACTGGTATTGGAACCATAACTTTAGCATTGTAAGCCTTCAGACGTACTGCTGATCCACTGGGAGTGTTACGTTCTTTATATTGTTTTTAACGGATTTATAAAGGCACCATGTAAATTCAACTTTATTTGGTAACAAGTACAAAGTATTCGTTTATTTTGCTTATAACGAACAGATAGCCTCTCTTTGACTCAGGGGTATTTCTGCAGACTTATAACGCTAAACATTGGGCTTCAATATCCATAGTGGGCATGACATAGATAGCCCAATGTGTAACTTGTGCTTTACTAAATTAAATAAACAAACTGTATGCTTTAACGTAGGAATTCCACCAGAAATAAGATGTCACTGGGGGTTGCACAGCTGTAAGTTTGAAGGCTTAAAGCACGTTAAAATGAGGGGTCGATCCTTTCGATCCCTGTGATGAGTACAATACAAAGTTCCAACAGCAAACAACCAGACTAAAAAATATGTTTGAGTTATTCCATTTCTGTTGACTAATAAGAAATTATTTTATGTATTTATTGTGCCGATGTTTAGTTGCTCAGATACTATAAATGCTTTCACATCTGTTTTCTTACCACTAAATAATTTTATCGGCTATAAGTTATACAAATTTATCCTACAAAACATGGATTTTTTCATCTAAAACGTGTGTTAATTTTGCTTTTAAATGTGATGTAACAAGTTCTGTGACCCTAATAAAAGTTTCGATAACCTGAACGCTTTTGAAAAAAAAAAAAAGTTCCTTTTATCAGTCTGATTTTAATAAACTATGAGTTACAAACTGTTTTATTTCACGAAATTTATTGATATCGTAAATAAGTTCTGTTTCGTAGTGTGGAGACCACATATTGAATAAAAAGTGACAGTTAGTCCTATGTACGTTAAGCTTACTTTGGGCAAACTAAGAGTATATATGTTAAGTCTACTTTAAGCAAATTATGCTGGACGTGCATTAAGCCTACTTTATTCAAGTTAGACTAATGTACGTTTAAAACTATTTTATGCAAATTAGGAATATGCATGTTAAGTATACTTTAAGCAAGTTAGGAGTATGCGTGTTGAGTTTACTTTAAGCAAGTTAGATTCGATGTTCGTTAAGCCCACTTGATGCAAGTTCAACTAATTAATGTACGTTAAGGTTGCTTTGAGTTAATTAGGCTGAATGAACTTTAAGCCTTTTTCGGTCTACTTCGTCATCGTATGGAATCATATTATAGAAATTTAAACTTTTCTGTTGTCATTTATATATTATTTCACTCTTTAATGTGCACACGTAACGTCCCAATGATAAATGTATTGGTATTTCTACAAAAAAAATATTTATTATTGTGTAATTCAACTTCTCACTCACTAGTAATTATTTTTGCAGTCCCTAAGAAACAGAGTATCCCCAGCTTAACAAGTATATTTGATCGTCCTCGACTTCCTGTTCCTGAAGAGGACCCATATAGTGTACCTCATCCAGGAACTTCCTTGCGTTCTTCAAGCACTCCACGTGATAAACCTCCCAAGTTACCGCCACGTGACTTATCACACATTTCAGTGCCTAAGGTAAAAATCTATGTTCTCGCATGATTTGTGAGAACATTTAGTTGATGAAATTATTTCTTTCACCGAACAGTTAAGCATTTCCGTGTGATTTGTTTGTAAACATATTTAATTTGCACTCTGTTGGCAAGTAAACCCTCTAAACGCTCCTGTTTGTCAGTATATAACGTTTGGAATTAAAACTAAATCGAAAAGTCCAATTTAATAAGTGTTTCATTATCTTCAATAATATTCTTAAAGTATTACTCCAAAATCTTGAAAACTTAACCTATTTAATCTAATTCAGGTGAAATGCAGCTACAGGCACAATCTGATGGCTCAACGGTGAGTCTGAAAGCTTATAATGCTAAAAATCAAAGTTCGATGTATGCGGTGGGCAGATCACAGATAGCTAGCTCATTGTGTAGCTTTGATTTATAAATAAAAAATTACAGCTATTAAATTTGAACTTCTTTATTGTCAAAATAATGGTTTATGATCAAAAGAGTACTAGTACTTTCTATTGTGAAATCCTTGGTTACTATTGTTTTTTGAATCGAAATGATACAAGTAGTTCAGCAGTATGATATATTTGGTATTTGGACTATATGGACAAGACAGAAGCTCTTACGTTTCATGTGCAGCCAGTTCTAATTTAGAACTGTTGACAAGAGAGAGAAATCTGTCAACAGTACTTATCGCTACACGGTTACTCTTAAACAAACAGCGAGATTGACTGCCACAGTTATAACGCTTGCACAACTAAGTTGAGCATATTCAGCATTTCGAACTTTGGACCTTACAACTCACGGTCTTGAATAATAATTCATAATATGTAGTTTTTGTGAAAATATAACAAATAACATTAAACTGTAGAGGTTTCTCACTCTTTTTCTCTTAAAACGCGCGTATTTGTTCAGAAATTCAAGTGGAACAGACTTATTTTTACCTCAAAATACTTCTCTAGGTATCAGTTACGCAAACATAAAACAACTGTTGTAATTTTATACGCAATGTTTGCTTACCTATGTATTTCGAAATTAGAATTTTCCTTCCAAATAGCACCTTATTCGCATGTGGGCTGAAAGTTCAAAAACAAACAAACATCCTCAGTACGTTTCGAACACTGGATCATTCGATCCGCAGTCCGAGAGGCTAATCTTTAGGTCACACCCGGCTAACTTATATATTTTTAAATTCAACGTTTTTATTTGGAGATTGTATAGTATATCGTCAATCGTTGTACTTAAAAGTTAGTTTATATTTTTTATTAATACACATGACAACATTTAATAAACACATTTTACATCCTCACTACAAAAAATAATGGTTGTTTTTATTTTAGAGGAACAAATTTATCTTATATTTCAATACACTATCACGTCATCAGAAAGTTTAAAACTGTCTTGCGCACCATTATGGAGATATCGTCATCGAAAAACATAATAATTAATAAGAAAATCGAAATCTGGATTTTTACCAGAAACAGTTTCCCCTTAATTAAAATAACATTTAATGAAAACTTAAGCAAAAATTTGTTTTGTTTGTCTATTTTGAATTTCGCGCAAAGCTACACGAGGGTTATCTGCGCTACCGTCCCTAATTTTGCAGTGTGAGATTAGAAGGAAGGCAGCTAGTCATCACCACCCACTGCCAACTGTTGGACTACTCTTTTACCCACGAATAGTGGGATTGACCGTCACATTATAATGCCCCCACGGCTGAAAGGGCGAGCATGTTTGATGCGACGAAGATTCGAACCCGCGACTCTCGCATTGCAAGTCGAGCGCCATAACCACCTAGTCATGCCGGGCTTTTAAGCAAGAAACTCTATATTATGGCTGATGTTGAAATATACAGTATTTCATAATGAAAATAAGTTAGAACATATAATGAATACGGTGTATGACACAAACGAAAAACTGAACAAAATAACTTATCTATTTATATAATACATAGGGGTCAGTAATAATAATTAGTGTGGTTAACTGTAATATTGATAACATTGCTATTTACATTTTTGTGTCTATTGTTATTATGGACTATAAGAACAACAAAATTATGGACCCAGAAACAATGTAAAAAATAAATACTTTTTGAAAACATTTAAAATCGCTGCCCTATCGGTAAATATATCAGTTTTACTTAGTTTTATTTGACATAACCATAATATTTCAAACTTAACCACGTAGTTTATTGTTTGGTATAACCCTATTATTCAAAACTTAATTCAAATTTTTAACAGGGCTAAATTGAAAAAGAAAATTATTATATATATATATTATTTTTATATTAGTATATATAGGTGTCGCTAGAATGTTTTCAAGAGACTCGTTTCCGAAGTCAGTAACATATGTAGGCCTAAGTAAGCCATAGGTCAGTAGCAGTCTAGTGTAGAATCCATAATAAGATTCATGTCTGATTGATGAACCATATTAAAAAACGATTTAGATTATATATTTTTTTACTCGTCAGCCCGATTATGACAACGAGAAAAAGGAAGAAAATTTCAGTCTTCCATCTGTAAAGTCGTCCAGTCGAAGCAAAAAGTCAGGACATCACGGTAAATACTCTTTTACCACAATTATTTTACTTTTGTCACATTTATCATACTTTTTTACTTTCGTCACCACAGTAATAACTGATTTTTTTATCTTTCATTTACAATGCCAAAGGTAACCCTACTTTTATTTTGTTTTCTTGTCTGTAATAACCATATTTCTTCATTTTCCTTGTGAATTAGCCAAATTTTCACGACTAACAAAGTCGAATATGTAATATATTCAAAAATAAAGACCCGCAAAGGGAAAGTTACTTTTCATCTTTCAGAAACGTAGCTTTCCCGTTGCTTCTTTTTTCTATTTTCCAATATCACACGTTACTGACAAGTTTCGTGACTGATCATTTCTGTTTGCAATAAGTTCGAAATTAACATTTCCTGACGTACAGAAAACCTGCATAAACCCTCCATTTCACTCAGTCCTGCATCATTCCATCATGCCACACAATCTTGTATCGCATAACTATCACATAACATTTCTTTCCTTCAGGAACCTAACACACGATATCAACTTGGCACTAATCCTTTGTCGTGTTAATCAGATGCAACTTCAAGTCTATTTGTTTTATTATCCTTTGTTTGTTCCTTTGTACGTTTACTTCATAGGGGGAGATAATTGTATTTCAGTGTTTTATAAAAGTACTTTTATTTTTTGTTTATGCTAACCAAACAGAATTATTTTTAAGCATTTCATTGCAAGATATTTTGACCTTGAGATTGGAATAACTTGTTCCTTCCCAAAATCGGATATCCGGCATCCAGTTCCCGCGTTTTTGAAGAAGTAGGTTCTCTAACTGATTACTGTACAAGCAAGTAAGCTAGTTGTCAAAAGCCCACAGCTGAGGTTAAACTAAGTCAGGAGATTGCTGTTATGGTAACTTCTTTCCTCTGTTATGTAATTTAAGTAACTGATATTTAACAAACTAGTGTGCATGTTGCGTTTAGTTGGAATTAAATCTTAACATGAAGCACATTGCATTAAATGTACAGTTTTTACCTTGTTTCTCGTTTACACTATTAATAGCAATTAAGAAAGGGATGATAAATTGTTCTAAAAATCATATTCGGAAGAGTGACCTTTGAGGTCACGAAATCGATCGAAAAAATTAATAAAAGAGAGAAAAACACAGAAATTGTAAATAATTTAGCCGGAAAGGAGCCAAGGAGTGCTTTATGCAATTATCATTTTTAATCACTCTCACCACTGTTCAGTAATGTGTTGTCTGTCAGTCAGTCAGAAGACACTAACATAACGTCATATAAGGGACGCTTAACATTGGAATTTGTACTGTCTTGACGTCAGCAAAACGTGTGCATGTCATGAATCACGAGAAAAATATGCATTCTGTAGGCTACAGTACAGCATGACATATGAAGTTCAAAATCGGGAAAAAAAACATTTGTTACTCTTACTTTTGGGTTTTATTTACTCAAGAAACATAACACTTTCGGGAACGCTTTATAAGTACATCTAGTATAATAGTGTTTTGTTATATGTAACATATGTATATATATATATATATCTTTCCATCAAGTCAAAACCAAATCGAAAGATAAACACGAAAATCAATGTCTCACTGACGTCACAAAATATGGTATCTGAAAGCCACGTAGTGATTTGTGATAAAATGTGTATTAGAGTTGAAGGCATTCGATTACAATAACGTTTAATAAAACGAGGAGGCTGACCAAGCCAGGTTGGTAACATTTTCAATATCTAATTTTTAACCCTAAAATGTAAGGTTTGATTTGAGATAACCAATTGTGCTAAAAACAGACTTCATACTATTGTAATTTAATTTACTGTTCTAAACCAATTATTTTTCCTTTAATATAATAACTGATCGTTATTGAAATATTACTGAAAATATTTTACAGACGATCCCTACTACTGTGGACTTCGTGCTCGTGTGCCCAACTATGCCAAGCGTGACCATGAACAAGTCAAGAAAACCCATAGCGCTAGCTACCTAAGTCTTCTACGATCTCAAGAACGTTCATCATATATAACAAAACATGGTAAGTGTTGGTAATGTTGACCAGTTTAAAGAAGCTTTAAGGTGATTTTAAGTTTTTCTTTATATCGTAAAGGCTTAAAATATATGCAAATATACTAAACAAAATACATAAATTGAAAAACAAACCCCAGTGGCTCAGCGGTAAGTCTGAAGACTTATAACGCCAAAAACCGGGTTTTGATAACCGTGATGGATACAGAACAGATAACACATTGTGTGGCTTAACGCTTAATACAAGCAATGAAAACGTATTAAGAGTGAATTTTATTTACTAATTTGTATGTGTATAGATAAATATACATACATATTGTGCAAGTTTGTTTTGACTTCGTCATATGGAGTATGTGAGTGGTTACATCTTTTCTCGATAGGGGGCATAAAGACGTGCTTTAATCTGTTATGTTTCACATTGATGGCGGAATAGCCGTCGCAACTGCGAAAGAGGATACACTCTTAGAGGTCTATAGTGTAACAAAATTTATTGAGTTATTGTTTTATTGGTTTACTTATTTGTAGGTAGTTTTCATCTACCTGATTCATTTGTTTTGACTGTTTTTTTTTTAAATTTTGAGTTTAATTTGAGGAGCGAAAAGAAAGTCATTAAATTCAAATGAGTAGTACTCTTTTTTGCTGAGTTTAATCTACTGATTATCCCCTGGTGGACATATGGACTTGCAACGCACAAATCCGTGGCTCGATTTTTACGATGGACAGAGCGCACTGTCTCGTTAATGTATGCTCGAGAAAGTCATGGTTCCAGCCCCTCCGTGAGACAGCTGTAAGTCTACTGACAGCAGATAGCCCAATGTGGCTTTTTTCTAGAATAAAGAAACAAACAAGTCAGCGCTTCAGTGGAATTTACCAACATTTTCCAATGCTACTGACAAGCCATCATTCCACTTGTGTCTATCTGTATTTTCTTTTGCTACCGACAGTACACAAGCCATGGTTCCACTGGAATCTATCGATCTTTTCTTTTAATACCGATAGTTCACAAGCTAGAGTAACTGATTATTGTCGCATCTGTTGTAAAACTTTCACAACTCAACTTAGAAGTAAAGGTCAAGTGTCATATATCATTATTACGATAACTAACGTTTTCAGAAAATTAAACGGTTTTGTTTTTAGTTTTAAAGACACAAGTGGTGTTATTTTAATGTTAGGTAAATTACAATTCGGCTGCTTAACTTAATATTATTATTTGTTTTAGGTTTTGATGGACTGATTTCTAGCGAGGAGGAATACAATCGTGTTTGCAATAGACTTCGAGCGCCATCTTATAATTACTCTCCTGCACGGGAAACGTACGTTGGAGAATGGGAGTGATTCGTTTCTTAATCAGCCAATTAGAACTATTAAATATATATATATATATATATATACTTGCACCCAATGGGATTCAACTAGGATTAAATTTTTGCAATAACTACCATGGTTTCTCGGTTACTGTTTTGTGGATCCTATCGTACTTTTGTGACAGTTCGGGATTAATGAATAATCAGAGACTTCTAATGACAACTGGATGGAGGATTTGTTATACGAGTGGCCAACCAACCAACTTCCTAAGCACTATATTCTAAGATGGTATTTTCGTAATCAAAGCCATGCTCTTTTGATATCGAAGTTAGTTTATTTTTCATACACCAGGACTCTTTCAATAATGTTTTAGTATAGGGTTCTCTCAATCATTCCTTTTACACCAGGGTTCCTTCGCACAAACCTTTAACTCTCGAGTTCTTTCAGTCAATCATTTAACCGTAGGGTTCCTTCAATCTTTTCTTTTATACCAGGGTTCCTTCAATCAGTATTTTAATATCAGAATTTTTTAATCAATCTCTTTTTGCATGAGTTTTGTTTTACAAAGAGGAATTATTTTGGCTCTGATGGATTTTTTTAATATAACCAACATTCACTCATAACTTTCAGAAATAAAGGTAATGGTTTATTGACTTTTATACTCATTTCCATGAACTTTGAAGTTTGGACTAACGTATCTCCATCTGGCTTACAGTTATCTAAAGGCTAATTTTTTCGTAATGTTTTGATTATGCTTCAGAACAAACCCGTGATTTCGACAGCCAGTTACATAGGTCCAGTAGCCTAAATTTGAACTTTCAAGCACATTAATTACCTGTCCAGGATTTATTATTGTTTTTCACACACTCACAAAGAAATAACACAATCCCACGTTTTACTTTTCAAAGTTTATTAGTTTTTCGTCTGCTATTCACTATCATCTATATAGAAGAGGTACACTGGAATAATGGATGAATACTCTTGGAATTCAGATAAACGAGATGTAATCACCGAATAAACAGGCGAAATATACTTTGACTTGAAATCAGTGTGGTAATTAATCCTAACTACATAAACTTCTCCAAGTACCTAATCTATGAATAAAAAGTGTTTCTTAGATCAATCTAAATTAGTGGGATTAATTATTATTATTATTAAATGTTACTATTAGTAATTATTATTTAATGACCGAGTAAAAATAAAACCTTTTTGATTGTCTTCTGACGTCTTCACAGTAAACAACAATTGTCTTCTGACGTCTTTAGAGTAAACAACAATTATTTGTATTCTAACGTCTTTACAGTATACAATAATTATTTCTGTCTTCTGACGTCTTTACAACAGTATAGAACAATTATTTCTGTCTTCTGACGTCTTTACAGTGTACAAGTTATTTGACTCACGTTTCTCATAAAGCGAAGTGGTGCATTTCTTCGTAGATATAATAATTAAACCAAACTCATTTTTATTATGAGGCAGTTGACTGTGAAACAATATTAAGGAAATTAACCAATACAAATATACAAAAATATATTTTAAATCAACTTGGGAGCAAGGCTTAATGTTTTTAAATACATCATCATAATTATTTTAGTATATTCTATACAGAATGGTAAATAAAATATATTTGATGTAAATATATTATTTATCGTGTTCACCTGCCTTCAAACATACTAAACTGTTCACAACACGTTTCTACAGATACAGTGTCAAGTGTTACAGTACGACACGTTTCTACAGATACAGTGTCAAGTGTTACAATATAACACGTTTCTACAGATACAGTGTCAAGTGTTACAATATAACACGTTTCTACAGATAGTGTCAAGTGTTACAATACAAAACGTTTCTACAGATACAGTGTCAAGTGTTACAGTACGACACGTTTCTACAGATACAGTGTCAAGTGTTACAATATAACACGTTTCTA
Organism: Tachypleus tridentatus; assembly: GCF_004210375.1. Lineage (NCBI taxonomy): Eukaryota > Metazoa > Arthropoda > Merostomata > Xiphosura > Limulidae > Tachypleus > Tachypleus tridentatus. Next base: position 166,088,736 of record NC_134831.1, on the reverse strand, counting down.
CAGATAGTGTCAAGTGTTACAATACAACACGTTTCTACAGATACAGTGTCAAGTGTTACAATATAACACGTTTCTACAGATAGTGTCAAGTGTTACAATATAACACGTTTCTACAGATAGTGTCAAGTGTTACAATATAACACGTTTCTACAGATAGTGTCAAGTGTTACAATACAACACGTTTCTACAGATACAGTGTCAAGTGTTACAATACAACACGTTTCTACAGATACAGTGTCAAGTGTTACAGTACAACACGTTTCTACAGATACAGTGTCAAGTGTTACAGTACAACACGTTTCTACAGATACAGTGTCAAGTGTTACAGTACAACACGTTTCTACAGATACAGTGTCAAGTGTTACAGTACGACACGTTTCTACAGATACAGTGTCAAGTGTTACAGTACGACACGTTTCTACAGATAGTGTCAAGTGTTACAGTACGACACGTTTCTACAGATAGTGTCAAGTGTTACAATACAACACGTTTCTACAGATACAGTGTCAAGTGTTACAATACAACACGTTTCTACAGATAGTGTCAAGTGTTACAATACAAAACGTTTCTACAGATACAGTGTCAAGTGTTACAGTACGACACGTTTCTACAGATACAGTGTCAAGTGTTACAATATAACACGTTTCTACAGATAGTGTCAAGTGTTACAATACAACACGTTTCTACAGATACAGTGTCAAGTGTTACAATACAACACGTTTCTACAGATACAGTGTCAAGTGTTACAGTACAACACGTTTCTACAGATACAGTGTCAAGTGTTACAATACAACACGTTTCTACAGATAGTGTCAAGTGTTACAATACAACACGTTTCTACAGATACAGTGTCAAGTGTTACAGTACGACACGTTTCTACAGATACAGTGTCAAGTTTTACAATATAACACGTTTCTACAGATGAGTGTCAAGTGTTACAATACAACACGTTTCTACAGATACAGTGTCAAGTGTTACAATATAACACGTTTCTACAGATAGTGTCAAGTGTTACAATACAACACGTTTCTACAGATACAGTCTCAAGTGTTACAATACAACACGTTTCTACAGATACAGTGTCAAGTGTTACAGTACAACACGTTTCTACAGATACAGTGTCAAGTGTTACAGTACAACACGTTTCTACAGATACAGTGTCAAGTGTTACAGTACAACACGTTTCTACAGATACAGTGTCAAGTGTTACAGTACGACACGTTTCTACAGATAGTGTCAAGTGTTACAGTACGACACGTTTCTACAGATAGTGTCAAGTGTTACAATACAACACGTTTCTACAGACACAGTGTCAAGTGTTACAATACAACACGTTTCTACAGATAGTGTCAAGTGTTACAATACAACACGTTTCTACAGATACAGTGTCAAGTGTTACAATACAACACGTTTCTACAGATAGTGTCAAGTGTTACAATACAACACGTTTCTACAGATACAGTGTCAAGTGTTACAATATAACACGTTTCTACAGATAGTGTCAAGTGTTACAATACAACACGTTTCTACAGATACAGTGTCAAGTGTTACAATATAACACGTTTCTACAGATACAGTGTCAAGTGTTACAGTACAACACGTTTCTACACATATAGTGTCAAGTGTTACAGTACGACACGTTTCTACAGATAGTGTCAAGTGTTACAATACAACACGTTTCTACAGATAGTGTCAAGTGTTACAATACAACACGTTTCTACAGATAGTGTCAAGTGTTACAGTACGACACGTTTCTACAGATAGTGTCAAGTGTTACAGTACGACACGTTTCTACAGATAGTGTCAAGTGTTACAATACAACACGTTTCTACAGATAGTGTCAAGTGTTACAATACAACACGTTTCTACAGATACAGTGTCAAGTGTTACAATATAACACGTTTCTACAGATAGTGTCAAGTGTTACAATACAACACGTTTCTACAGATACAGTGTCAAGTGTTACAATACAACACGTTTCTACAGATACAGTGTCAAGTGTTACAGTACAACACGTTTCTACAGATACAGTGTCAAGTGTTACAATACAACACGTTTCTACAGATAGTGTCAAGTGTTACAATACAACACGTTTCTACAGATACAGTGTCAAGTGTTACAGTACGACACGTTTCTACAGATACAGTGTCAAGTGTTACAATATAACACGTTTCTACAGATAGTGTCAAGTGTTACAATACAACACGTTTCTACAGATACAGTGTCAAGTGTTACAATATAACACGTTTCTACAGATAGTGTCAAGTGTTACAATACAACACGTTTCTACAGATACAGTGTCAAGTGTTACAGTACGACACGTTTCTACAGATACAGTGTCAAGTGTTACAGTACGACACGTTTCTACAGATAGTGTCAAGTGTTACAGTACGACACGTTTCTACAGATAGTGTCAAGTGTTACAATACAACACGTTTCTACAGATAGTGTCAAGTGTTACAGTACGACACGTTTCTACAGATAGTGTCAAGTGTTACAGTACGACACGTTTCTACAGATAGTGTCAAGTGTTACAATACAACACGTTTCTACAGATAGTGTCAAGTGTTACAATACAACACGTTTCTACAGATACAGTGTCAAGTGTTACAATATAACACGTTTCTACAGATACAGTGTCAAGTGTTACAATACAACACGTTTCTACAGATACAGTGTCAAGTGTTACAGTACAACACGTTTCTACAGATACAGTGTCAAGTGTTACAATACAACACGTTTCTACAGATAGTGCCAAGTGTTACAATACAACACGTTTCTACAGATACAGTGTCAAGTGTTACAGTACGACACGTTTCTGCAGATAGTGTCAAGTGTTACAATACAAAACGTTTCTACAGATAGTGTCAAGTGTTACAGTACGACACGTTTCTACAGATAGTGTCAAGTGTTACAATATAACACGTTTCTACAGATAGTGTCAAGTGTTACAATACAACACGTTTCTACAGATACAGTGTCAAGTGTTACAATACAACACGTTTCTACAGATAGTGTCAAGTGTTACAATATAACACGTTTCTACAGATAGTGTCAAGTGTTACAATACAACACGTTTCTACAGATAGTGTCAAGTGTTACAATACAACACGTTTCTACAGATAGTGTCAAGTGTTACAGTACGACACGTTTCTACAGATAGTGTCAAGTGTTACAATATAACACGTTTCTACAGATAGTGTCAAGTGTTACAGTACAACACGTTTCTACAGATACAGTGTCAAGTGTTACAGTACGACACGTTTCTACAGATAGTGTCAAGTGTTACAGTACGACACGTTTCTACAGATAGTGTCAAGTGTTACAATACAACACGTTTCTACAGATAGTGTCAAGTGTTACAGTACGACACGTTTCTACAGATAGTGTCAAGTGTTACAGTACGACACGTTTCTACAGATAGTGTCAAGTGTTACAATACAACACGTTTCTACAGATAGTGTCAAGTGTTACAATACAACACGTTTCTACAGATACAGTGTCAAGTGTTACAATACAACACGTTTCTACAGATAGTGTCAAGTGTTACAATACAACACGTTTCTACAGATACAGTGTCAAGTGTTACAGTACGACACGTTTCTACAGATAGTGTCAAGTGTTACAATACAACACGTTTCTACAGATAGTGTCAAGTGTTACAATACAACACGTTTCTACAGATACAGTGTCAAGTGTTACAATATAACACGTTTCTACAGATAGTGTCAAGTGTTACAATACAACACGTTTCTACAGATACAGTGTCAAGTGTTACAATACAACACGTTTCTACAGATACAGTGTCAAGTGTTACAGTACAACACGTTTCTACAGATACAGTGTCAAGTGTTACAATACAACACGTTTCTACAGATAGTGTCAAGTGTTACAATACAACACGTTTCTACAGATACAGTGTCAAGTGTTACAGTACGACACGTTTCTACAGATACAGTGTCAAGTGTTACAATATAACACGTTTCTACAGATAGTGTCAAGTGTTACAATACAACACGTTTCTACAGATACAGTGTCAAGTGTTACAATATAACACGTTTCTACAGATAGTGTCAAGTGTTACAATACAACACGTTTCTACAGATACAGTGTCAAGTGTTACAATATAACACGTTTCTACAGATACAGTGTCAAGTGTTACAGTACGACACGTTTCTACAGATACAGTGTCAAGTGTTACAGTACAACACGTTTCTACAGATACAGTGTCAAGTGTTACAGTACAACACGTTTCTACAGATACAGTGTCAAGTGTTACAGTACGACACGTTTCTACAGATAGTGTCAAGTGTTACAGTACGACACGTTTCTACAGATAGTGTCAAGTGTTACAATACAACACGTTTCTACAGATACAGTGTCAAGTGTTACAATACAACACGTTTCTACAGATAGTGTCAAGTGTTACAATACAAAACGTTTCTACAGATACAGTGTCAAGTGTTACAGTACGACACGTTTCTACAGATACAGTGTCAAGTGTTACAATATAACACGTTTCTACAGATAGTGTCAAGTGTTACAATACAACACGTTTCTACAGATACAGTGTCAAGTGTTACAATACAACACGTTTCTACAGATACAGTGTCAAGTGTTACAGTACAACACGTTTCTACAGATACAGTGTCAAGTGTTACAATACAACACGTTTCTACAGATAGTGTCAAGTGTTACAATACAACACGTTTCTACAGATACAGTGTCAAGTGTTACAGTACGACACGTTTCTACAGATACAGTGTCAAGTTTTACAATATAACACGTTTCTACAGATAGTGTCAAGTGTTACAATACAACACGTTTCTACAGATACAGTGTCAAGTGTTACAATATAACACGTTTCTACAGATAGTGTCAAGTGTTACAATACAACACGTTTCTACAGATACAGTCTCAAGTGTTACAATACAACACGTTTCTACAGATACAGTGTCAAGTGTTACAGTACAACACGTTTCTACAGATACAGTGTCAAGTGTTACAGTACAACACGTTTCTACAGATACAGTGTCAAGTGTTACAGTACAACACGTTTCTACAGATACAGTGTCAAGTGTTACAGTACGACACGTTTCTACAGATAGTGTCAAGTGTTACAGTACGACACGTTTCTACAGATAGTGTCAAGTGTTACAATACAACACGTTTCTACAGACACAGTGTCAAGTGTTACAATACAACACGTTTCTACAGATAGTGTCAAGTGTTACAATACAACACGTTTCTACAGATACAGTGTCAAGTGTTACAATACAACACGTTTCTACAGATAGTGTCAAGTGTTACAATACAACACGTTTCTACAGATACAGTGTCAAGTGTTACAATATAACACGTTTCTACAGATAGTGTCAAGTGTTACAATACAACACGTTTCTACAGATACAGTGTCAAGTGTTACAATATAACACGTTTCTACAGATACAGTGTCAAGTGTTACAGTACAACACGTTTCTACACATATAGTGTCAAGTGTTACAGTACGACACGTTTCTACAGATAGTGTCAAGTGTTACAATACAACACGTTTCTACAGATAGTGTCAAGTGTTACAATACAACACGTTTCTACAGATAGTGTCAAGTGTTACAGTACGACACGTTTCTACAGATAGTGTCAAGTGTTACAGTACGACACGTTTCTACAGATAGTGTCAAGTGTTACAATACAACACGTTTCTACAGATAGTGTCAAGTGTTACAATACAACACGTTTCTACAGATACAGTGTCAAGTGTTACAATATAACACGTTTCTACAGATAGTGTCAAGTGTTACAATACAACACGTTTCTACAGATACAGTGTCAAGTGTTACAATACAACACGTTTCTACAGATACAGTGTCAAGTGTTACAGTACAACACGTTTCTACAGATACAGTGTCAAGTGTTACAATACAACACGTTTCTACAGATAGTGTCAAGTGTTACAATACAACACGTTTCTACAGATACAGTGTCAAGTGTTACAGTACGACACGTTTCTACAGATACAGTGTCAAGTGTTACAATATAACACGTTTCTACAGATAGTGTCAAGTGTTACAATACAACACGTTTCTACAGATACAGTGTCAAGTGTTACAATATAACACGTTTCTACAGATAGTGTCAAGTGTTACAATACAACACGTTTCTACAGATACAGTGTCAAGTGTTACAAGTACGACACGTTTCTACAGATACAGTGTCAAGTGTTACAGTACGACACGTTTCTACAGATAGTGTCAAGTGTTACAGTACGACACGTTTCTACAGATAGTGTCAAGTGTTACAATACAACACGTTTCTACAGATAGTGTCAAGTGTTACAGTACGACACGTTTCTACAGATAGTGTCAAGTGTTACAGTACGACACGTTTCTACAGATAGTGTCAAGTGTTACAATACAACACGTTTCTACAGATAGTGTCAAGTGTTACAATACAACACGTTTCTACAGATACAGTGTCAAGTGTTACAATATAACACGTTTCTACAGATACAGTGTCAAGTGTTACAATACAACACGTTTCTACAGATACAGTGTCAAGTGTTACAGTACAACACGTTTCTACAGATACAGTGTCAAGTGTTACAATACAACACGTTTCTACAGATAGTGCCAAGTGTTACAATACAACACGTTTCTACAGATACAGTGTCAAGTGTTACAGTACGACACGTTTCTGCAGATAGTGTCAAGTGTTACAATACAAAACGTTTCTACAGATAGTGTCAAGTGTTACAGTACGACACGTTTCTACAGATAGTGTCAAGTGTTACAATATAACACGTTTCTACAGATAGTGTCAAGTGTTACAATACAACACGTTTCTACAGATACAGTGTCAAGTGTTACAATACAACACGTTTCTACAGATAGTGTCAAGTGTTACAATATAACACGTTTCTACAGATAGTGTCAAGTGTTACAATACAACACGTTTCTACAGATAGTGTCAAGTGTTACAATACAACACGTTTCTACAGATAGTGTCAAGTGTTACAGTACGACACGTTTCTACAGATAGTGTCAAGTGTTACAATATAACACGTTTCTACAGATAGTGTCAAGTGTTACAGTACAACACGTTTCTACAGATACAGTGTCAAGTGTTACAGTACGACACGTTTCTACAGATAGTGTCAAGTGTTACAGTACGACACGTTTCTACAGATAGTGTCAAGTGTTACAATACAACACGTTTCTACAGATAGTGTCAAGTGTTACAGTACGACACGTTTCTACAGATAGTGTCAAGTGTTACAGTACGACACGTTTCTACAGATAGTGTCAAGTGTTACAATACAACACGTTTCTACAGATAGTGTCAAGTGTTACAATACAACACGTTTCTACAGATACAGTGTCAAGTGTTACAATACAACACGTTTCTACAGATAGTGTCAAGTGTTACAATACAACACGTTTCTACAGATACAGTGTCAAGTGTTACAGTACGACACGTTTCTACAGATAGTGTCAAGTGTTACAATACAACACGTTTCTACAGATAGTGTCAAGTGTTACAATACAACACGTTTCTACAGATACAGTGTCAAGTGTTACAATATAACACGTTTCTACAGATAGTGTCAAGTGTTACAATACAACACGTTTCTACAGATACAGTGTCAAGTGTTACAATACAACACGTTTCTACAGATACAGTGTCAAGTGTTACAGTACAACACGTTTCTACAGATACAGTGTCAAGTGTTACAATACAACACGTTTCTACAGATAGTGTCAAGTGTTACAATACAACACGTTTCTACAGATACAGTGTCAAGTGTTACAGTACGACACGTTTCTACAGATACAGTGTCAAGTGTTACAATATAACACGTTTCTACAGATAGTGTCAAGTGTTACAATACAACACGTTTCTACAGATACAGTGTCAAGTGTTACAATATAACACGTTTCTACAGATAGTGTCAAGTGTTACAATACAACACGTTTCTACAGATACAGTGTCAAGTGTTACAATATAACACGTTTCTACAGATACAGTGTCAAGTGTTACAGTACGACACGTTTCTACAGATACAGTGTCAAGTGTTACAGTACAACACGTTTCTACAGATACAGTGTCAAGTGTTACAGTACAACACGTTTCTACAGATACAGTGTCAAGTGTTACAGTACGACACGTTTCTACAGATAGTGTCAAGTGTTACAGTACGACACGTTTCTACAGATAGTGTCAAGTGTTACAATACAACACGTTTCTACAGATACAGTGTCAAGTGTTACAATACAACACGTTTCTACAGATAGTGTCAAGTGTTACAATACAAAACGTTTCTACAGATACAGTGTCAAGTGTTACAGTACGACACGTTTCTACAGATACAGTGTCAAGTGTTACAATATAACACGTTTCTACAGATAGTGTCAAGTGTTACAATACAACACGTTTCTACAGATACAGTGTCAAGTGTTACAATACAACACGTTTCTACAGATACAGTGTCAAGTGTTACAGTACAACACGTTTCTACAGATACAGTGTCAAGTGTTACAATACAACACGTTTCTACAGATAGTGTCAAGTGTTACAATACAACACGTTTCTACAGATACAGTGTCAAGTGTTACAGTACGACACGTTTCTACAGATACAGTGTCAAGTTTTACAATATAACACGTTTCTACAGATAGTGTCAAGTGTTACAATACAACACGTTTCTACAGATACAGTGTCAAGTGTTACAATATAACACGTTTCTACAGATAGTGTCAAGTGTTACAATACAACACGTTTCTACAGATACAGTCTCAAGTGTTACAATACAACACGTTTCTACAGATACAGTGTCAAGTGTTACAGTACAACACGTTTCTACAGATACAGTGTCAAGTGTTACAGTACAACACGTTTCTACAGATACAGTGTCAAGTGTTACAGTACAACACGTTTCTACAGATAGTGTCAAGTGTTACAGTACGACACGTTTCTACAGATAGTGTCAAGTGTTACAGTACGACACGTTTCTACAGATAGTGTCAAGTGTTACAATACAACACGTTTCTACAGACACAGTGTCAAGTGTTACAATACAACACGTTTCTACAGATAGTGTCAAGTGTTACAGTACGACACGTTTCTACAGATACAGTGTCAAGTGTTACAATACAACACGTTTCTACAGATAGTGTCAAGTGTTACAATACAACACGTTTCTACAGATACAGTGTCAAGTGTTACAATATAACACGTTTCTACAGATACAGTGTCAAGTGTTACAATATAACACGTTTCTACAGATAGTGTCAAGTGTTACAATACAACACGTTTCTACAGATACAGTGTCAAGTGTTACAATACAACACGTTTCTACAGATACAGTGTCAAGTGTTACAGTACAACACGTTTCTACAGATACAGTGTCAAGTGTTACAATACAACACGTTTCTACAGATAGTGTCAAGTGTTACAATACAACACGTTTCTACAGATACAGTGTCAAGTGTTACAAGTACGACACGTTTCTACAGATACAGTGTCAAGTGTTACAATATAACACGTTTCTACAGATAGTGTCAAGTGTTACAATACAACACGTTTCTACAGATACAGTGTCAAGTGTTACAATATAACACGTTTCTACAGATAGTGTCAAGTGTTACAATACAACACGTTTCTACAGATACAGTGTCAAGTGTTACAGTACAACACGTTTCTACAGATACAGTGTCAAGTGTTACAGTACGACACGTTTCTACAGATACAGTGTCAAGTGTTACAGTACGACACGTTTCTACAGATAGTGTCAAGTGTTACAGTACGACACGTTTCTACAGATAGTGTCAAGTGTTACAATACAACACGTTTCTACAGATAGTGTCAAGTGTTACAGTACGACACGTTTCTACAGATAGTGTCAAGTGTTACAGTACGACACGTTTCTACAGATAGTGTCAAGTGTTACAATACAACACGTTTCTACAGATAGTGTCAAGTGTTACAATACAACACGTTTCTACAGATACAGTGTCAAGTGTTACAATACAACACGTTTCTACAGATACAGTGTCAAGTGTTACAATATAACACGTTTCTACAGATAGTGTCAAGTGTTACAATACAACACGTTTCTACAGATACAGTGTCAAGTGTTACAATACAACACGTTTCTACAGATACAGTGTCAAGTGTTACAGTACAACACGTTTCTACAGATAGTGTCAAGTGTTACAGTACGACACGTTTCTACAGATAGTGTCAAGTGTTACAATACAACACGTTTCTACAGATACAGTGTCAAGTGTTACAATACAACACGTTTCTACAGATAGTGTCAAGTGTTACAATACAACACGTTTCTACAGATACAGTGTCAAGTGTTACAGTACGACACGTTTCTACAGATAGTGTCAAGTGTTACAATACAACACGTTTCTACAGATAGTGTCAAGTGTTACAATACAACACGTTTCTACAGATACAGTGTCAAGTGTTACAATATAACACGTTTCTACAGATAGTGTCAAGTGTTACAATACAACACGTTTCTACAGATACAGTGTCAAGTGTTACAATACAACACGTTTCTACAGATACAGTGTCAAGTGTTACAGTACAACACGTTTCTACAGATACAGTGTCAAGTGTTACAATACAACACGTTTCTACAGATACAGTGTCAAGTGTTACAGTACAACACGTTTCTACAGATACAGTGTCAAGTGTTACAGTACGACACGTTTCTACAGATACAGTGTCAAGTGTTACAGTACGACACGTTTCTACAGATAGTGTCAAGTGTTACAATACAACACGTTTCTACAGATACAGTGTCAAGTGTTTTACAGTACGACACGTTTCTACAGATAGTGTCAAGTGTTACAATACAACACGTTTCTACAGATAGTGTCAAGTGTTACAATACAACACGTTTCTACAGATACAGTGTCAAGTGTTACAATATAACACGTTTCTACAGATAGTGTCAAGTGTTACAATACAACACGCTTTCTACAGATACAGTGTCAAGTGTTACAATACAACACGTTTCTACAGATACAGTGTCAAGTGTTACAGTACAACACGTTTCTACAGATACAGTGTCAAGTGTTACAATACAACACGTTTCTACAGATAGTGTCAAGTGTTACAATACAACACGTTTCTACAGATACAGTGTCAAGTGTTACAGTACGACACGTTTCTACAGATACAGTGTCAAGTGTTACAATATAACACGTTTCTACAGATAGTGTCAAGTGTTACAATACAACACGTTTCTACAGATACAGTGTCAAGTGTTACAATATAACACGTTTCTACAGATAGTGTCAAGTGTTACAATACAACACGTTTCTACAGATACAGTGTCAAGTGTTACAGTACAACACGTTTCTACAGATACAGTGTCAAGTGTTACAGTACGACACGTTTCTACAGATACAGTGTCAAGTGTTACAGTACGACACGTTTCTACAGATAGTGTCAAGTGTTACAGTACGACACGTTTCTACAGATAGTGTCAAGTGTTACAATACAACACGTTTCTACAGATAGTGTCAAGTGTTACAGTACGACACGTTTCTACAGATAGTGTCAAGTGTTACAGTACGACACGTTTCTACAGATAGTGTCAAGTGTTACAATACAACACGTTTCTACAGATAGTGTCAAGTGTTACAATACAACACGTTTCTACAGATACAGTGTCAAGTGTTACAATATAACACGTTTCTACAGATAGTGTCAAGTGTTACAATACAACACGTTTCTACAGATACAGTGTCAAGTGTTACAATACAACACGTTTCTACAGATACAGTGTCAAGTGTTACAGTACAACACGTTTCTACAGATACAGTGTCAAGTGTTACAGTACGACACGTTTCTACAGATACAGTGTCAAGTGTTACAGTACGACACGTTTCTACAGATAGTGTGAAGTGTTACAGTACGACACGTTTCTACAGATAGTGTCAAGTGTTACAATACAACACGTTTCTACAGATAGTGTCAAGTGTTACAATACAACACGTTTCTACAGATAGTGTCAAGTGTTACAGTACGACACGTTTCTACAGATAGTGTCAAGTGTTACAATACAACACGTTTCTACAGATAGTGTCAAGTGTTACAGTACGACACGTTTCTACAGATAGTGTCAAGTGTTACAATACAACACGTTTCTACAGATAGTGTCAAGTGTTACAATACAACACGTTTCTACAGATAGTGTCAAGTGTTACAGTACGACACGTTTCTACAGATAGTGTCAAGTGTTACAATATAACACGTTTCTACAGATAGTGTCAAGTGTTACAGTACAACACGTTTCTACAGATACAGTGTCAAGTGTTACAGTACGACACGTTTCTACAGATAGTGTCAAGTGTTACAGTACGACACGTTTCTACAGATAGTGTCAAGTGTTACAATACAACACGTTTCTACAGATAGTGTCAAGTGTTACAGTACGACACGTTTCTACAGATAGTGTCAAGTGTTACAATACAACACGTTTCTACAGATAGTGTCAAGTGTTACAATACAACACGTTTCTACAGATACAGTGTCAAGTGTTACAATACAACACGTTTCTACAGATACAGTGTCAAGTGTTACAATATAACACGTTTCTACAGATAGTGTCAAGTGTTACAATACAACACGTTTCTACAGATACAGTGTCAAGTGTTACAATACAACACGTTTCTACAGATACAGTGTCAATGTTACAGTACAACACGTTTCTACAGATAGTGTCAAGTGTTACAGTACGACACGTTTCTACAGATAGTGTCAAGTGTTACAATACAACACGTTTCTACAGATACAGTGTCAAGTGTTACAATACAACACGTTTCTACAGATAGTGTCAAGTGTTACAATACAACACGTTTCTACAGATACAGTGTCAAGTGTTACAGTACGACACGTTTCTACAGATAGTGTCAAGTGTTACAATACAACACGTTTCTACAGATAGTGTCAAGTGTTACAATACAACACGTTTCTACAGATACAGTGTCAAGTGTTACAATATAACACGTTTCTACAGATAGTGTCAAGTGTTACAATACAACACGTTTCTACAGATACAGTGTCAAGTGTTACAATACAACACGTTTCTACAGATACAGTGTCAAGTGTTACAGTACAACACGTTTCTACAGATACAGTGTCAAGTGTTACAATACAACACGTTTCTACAGATACAGTGTCAAGTGTTACAGTACGACACGTTTCTACAGATACAGTGTCAAGTGTTACAGTACGACACGTTTCTACAGATAGTGTCAAGTGTTACAATACAACACGTTTCTACAGATACAGTGTCAAGTGTTACAGTACGACACGTTTCTACAGATAGTGTCAAGTGTTACAATACAACACGTTTCTACAGATAGTGTCAAGTGTTACAATACAACACGTTTCTACAGATACAGTGTCAAGTGTTACAATATAACACGTTTCTACAGATAGTGTCAAGTGTTACAATACAACACGTTTCTACAGATACAGTGTCAAGTGTTACAATACAACACGTTTCTACAGATACAGTGTCAAGTGTTACAGTACAACACGTTTCTACAGATACAGTGTCAAGTGTTACAATACAACACGTTTCTACAGATAGTGTCAAGTGTTACAATACAACACGTTTCTACAGATACAGTGTCAAGTGTTACAGTACGACACGTTTCTACAGATACAGTGTCAAGTGTTACAATATAACACGTTTCTACAGATAGTGTCAAGTGTTACAATACAACACGTTTCTACAGATACAGTGTCAAGTGTTACAATATAACACGTTTCTACAGATAGTGTCAAGTGTTACAATACAACACGTTTCTACAGATACAGTGTCAAGTGTTACAGTACAACACGTTTCTACAGATACAGTGTCAAGTGTTACAGTACGACACGTTTCTACAGATACAGTGTCAAGTGTTACAGTACGACACGTTTCTACAGATAGTGTCAAAGTGTTACAGCACGACACGTTTCTACAGATAGTGTCAAGTGTTACAATACAACACGTTTCTACAGATAGTGTCAAGTGTTACAATACGACACGTTTCTACAGATAGTGTCAAGTGTTACAGTACGACACGTTTCTACAGATAGTGTCAAGTGTTACAATACAACACGTTTCTACAGATAGTGTCAAGTGTTACAATACAACATCGTTTCTACAGATACAGTGTCAAGTGTTACAATATAACACGTTTCTACAGATAGTGTCAAGTGTTACAATACAACACGTTTCTACAGATACAGTGTCAAGTGTTACAATACAACACGTTTCTACAGATACAGTGTCAAGTGTTACAGTACAACACGTTTCTACAGATACAGTGTCAAGTGTTACAGTACGACACGTTTCTACAGATACAGTGTCAAGTGTTACAGTACGACACGTTTCTACAGATAGTGTGAAGTGTTACAGTACGACACGTTTCTACAGATAGTGTCAAGTGTTACAATACAACACGTTTCTACAGATAGTGTCAAGTGTTACAATACAACACGTTTCTACAGATAGTGTCAAGTGTTACAGTACGACACGTTTCTACAGATAGTGTCAAGTGTTACAATACAACACGTTTCTACAGATAGTGTCAAGTGTTACAGTACGACACGTTTCTACAGATAGTGTCAAGTGTTACAATACAACACGTTTCTACAGATAGTGTCAAGTGTTACAATACAACACGTTTCTACAGATAGTGTCAAGTGTTACAGTACGACACGTTTCTACAGATAGTGTCAAGTGTTACAATATAACACGTTTCTACAGATAGTGTCAAGTGTTACAGTACAACACGTTTCTACAGATACAGTGTCAAGTGTTACAGTACAACACGTTTCTACAGATACAGTGTCAAGTGTTACAGTACAACACGTTTCTACAGATAGTGTCAAGTGTTACAGTACGACACGTTTCTACAGATAGTGTCAAGTGTTACAGTACGACACGTTTCTACAGATACAGTGTCAAGTGTTACAATACAACACGTTTCTACAGATACAGTGTCAAGTGTTACAGTACAACACGTTTCTACAGATACAGTGTCAAGTGTTACAATACAACACGTTTCTACAGATAGTGTCAAGTGTTACAATACAACACGTTTCTACAGATACAGTGTCAAGTGTTACAGTACGACACGTTTCTACAGATACAGTGTCAAGTGTTACAATATAACACGTTTCTACAGATAGTGTCAAGTGTTACAATACAACACGTTTCTACAGATACAGTGTCAAGTGTTACAATATAACACGTTTCTACAGATAGTGTCAAGTGTTACAATACAACACGTTTCTACAGATACAGTGTCAAGTGTTACAGTACAACACGTTTCTACAGATACAGTGTCAAGTGTTACAGTACGACACGTTTCTACAGATACAGTGTCAAAGTGTTACAGTACGACACGTTTCTACAGATAGTGTCAAGTGTTACAGTACGACACGTTTCTACAGATAGTGTCAAGTGTTACAATACAACACGTTTCTACAGATAGTGTCAAGTGTTACAGTACGACACGTTTCTACAGATAGTGTCAAGTGTTACAGTACGACACGTTTCTACAGATAGTGTCAAGTGTTACAATACAACACGTTTCTACAGATAGTGTCAAGTGTTACAATACAACACGTTTCTACAGATACAGTGTCAAGTGTTACAATATAACACGTTTCTACAGATAGTGTCAAGTGTTACAATACAACACGTTTCTACAGATACAGTGTCAAGTGTTACAATACAACACGTTTCTACAGATACAGTGTCAAGTGTTACAGTACAACACGTTTCTACAGATACAGTGTCAAGTGTTACAGTACGACACGTTTCTACAGATACAGTGTCAAGTGTTACAGTACGACACGTTTCTACAGATAGTGTCAAGTGTTACAGTACGACACGTTTCTACAGATAGTGTCAAGTGTTACAATACAACACGTTTCTACAGATAGTGTCAAGTGTTACAATACAACACGTTTCTACAGATAGTGTCAAGTGTTACAGTACGACACGTTTCTACAGATAGTGTCAAGTGTTACAATACAACACGTTTCTACAGATAGTGTCAAGTGTTACAGTACGACACGTTTCTACAGATAGTGTCAAGTGTTACAATACAACACGTTTCTACAGATAGTGTCAAGTGTTACAATACAACACGTTTCTACAGATAGTGTCAAGTGTTACAGTACGACACGTTTCTACAGATAGTGTCAAGTGTTACAGTACGACACGTTTCTACAGATAGTGTCAAGTGTTACAATACAACACGTTTCTACAGATAGTGTCAAGTGTTACAATACAACACGTTTCTACAGATACAGTGTCAAGTGTTACAATATAACACGTTTCTACAGATAGTGTCAAGTGTTACAATACAACACGTTTCTACAGATACAGTGTCAAGTGTTACAATACAACACGTTTCTACAGATACAGTGTCAAGTGTTACAGTACAACACGTTTCTACAGATACAGTGTCAAGTGTTACAGTACGACACGTTTCTACAGATACAGTGTCAAGTGTTACAGTACGACACGTTTCTACAGATAGTGTCAAGTGTTACAGCACGACACGTTTCTACAGATAGTGTCAAGTGTTACAATACAACACGTTTCTACAGATAGTGTCAAGTGTTACAATACAACACGTTTCTACAGATAGTGTCAAGTGTTACAGTACGACACGTTTCTACAGATAGTGTCAAGTGTTACAATACAACACGTTTCTACAGATAGTGTCAAGTGTTACAGTACGACACGTTTCTACAGATAGTGTCAAGTGTTACAATACAACACGTTTCTACAGATACAGTGTCAAGTGTTACAATACAACACGTTTCTACAGATAGTGTCAAGTGTTACAATACAACACGTTTCTACAGATACAGTGTCAAGTGTTACAGTACGACACGTTTCTACAGATACAGTGTCAAGT
Organism: Tachypleus tridentatus; assembly: GCF_004210375.1. Lineage (NCBI taxonomy): Eukaryota > Metazoa > Arthropoda > Merostomata > Xiphosura > Limulidae > Tachypleus > Tachypleus tridentatus. Next base: position 166,071,781 of record NC_134831.1, on the reverse strand, counting down.
GTTACAATATAACACGTTTCTACAGATAGTGTCAAGTGTTACAATAAAACACGTTTCTACAGATACAGTGTCAAGTGTTACAATATAACACGTTTCTACAGATAGTGTCAAGTGTTACAATACAACACATTTCTACAGATACAGTGTCAAGTGTTACAGTACAACACGTTTCTACAGATACAGTGTCAAGTGTTACAGTACGACACGTTTCTACAGATACAGTGTCAAGTGTTACAGTACGACACGTTTCTACAGATAGTGTCAAGTGTTACAGTACGACACGTTTCTACAGATAGTGTCAAGTGTTACAATACAACACGTTTCTACAGATAGTGTCAAGTGTTACAGTACGACACGTTTCTACAGATAGTGTCAAGTGTTACAATACAACACGTTTCTACAGATAGTGTCAAGTGTTACAATACAACACGTTTCTACAGATAGTGTCAAGTGTTACAATACAACACGTTTCTACAGATACAGTGTCAAGTGTTACAATACAACACGTTTCTACAGATACAGTGTCAAGTGTTACAGTACAACACGTTTCTACAGATACAGTGTCAAGTGTTACAGTACGACACGTTTCTACAGATACAGTGTCAAGTGTTACAGTACGACACGTTTCTACAGATAGTGTCAAGTGTTACAGTACGACACGTTTCTACAGATAGTGTCAAGTGTTACAATACAACACGTTTCTACAGATAGTGTCAAGTGTTACAATACAACACGTTTCTACAGATAGTGTCAAGTGTTACAGTACGACACGTTTCTACAGATAGTGTCAAGTGTTACAATACAACACGTTTCTACAGATAGTGTCAAGTGTTACAGTACGACACGTTTCTACAGATAGTGTCAAGTGTTACAATACAACACGTTTCTACAGATACAGTGTCAAGTGTTACAATACAACACGTTTCTACAGATAGTGTCAAGTGTTACAATACAACACGTTTCTACAGATACAGTGTCAAGTGTTACAGTACGACACGTTTCTACAGATACAGTGTCAAGTGTTACAATATAACACGTTTCTACAGATAGTGTCAAGTGTTACAATACAACACGTTTCTACAGATACAGTGTCAAGTGTTACAATATAACACGTTTCTACAGATAGTGTCAAGTGTTACAATACAACACATTTCTACAGATACAGTGTCAAGTGTTACAGTACAACACGTTTCTACAGATACAGTGTCAAGTGTTACAGTACGACACGTTTCTACAGATACAGTGTCAAGTGTTACAGTACGACACGTTTCTACAGATAGTGTCAAGTGTTACAGTACGACACGTTTCTACAGATAGTGTCAAGTGTTACAATACAACACGTTTCTACAGATAGTGTCAAGTGTTACAGTACACGACACGTTTCTACAGATAGTGTCAAGTGTTACAGTACGACACGTTTCTACAGATAGTGTCAAGTGTTACAATACAACACGTTTCTACAGATAGTGTCAAGTGTTACAATACAACACGTTTCTACAGATACAGTGTCAAGTGTTACAATATAACACGTTTCTACAGATAGTGTCAAGTGTTACAATACAACACGTTTCTACAGATACAGTGTCAAGTGTTACAATACAACACGTTTCTACAGATACAGTGTCAAGTGTTACAGTACAACACGTTTCTACAGATACAGTGTCAAGTGTTACAGTACGACACGTTTCTACAGATACAGTGTCAAGTGTTACAGTACGACACGTTTCTACAAATAGTGTCAAGTGTTACAGTACGACACGTTTCTACAGATAGTGTCAAGTGTTACAATACAACACGTTTCTACAGATAGTGTCAAGTGTTACAGTACGACACGTTTCTACAGATAGTGTCAAGTGTTACAGTACGACACGTTTCTACAGATAGTGTCAAGTGTTACAATACAACACGTTTCTACAGATAGTGTCAAGTGTTACAATACAACACGTTTCTACAGATACAGTGTCAAGTGTTACAATATAACACGTTTCTACAGATAGTGTCAAGTGTTACAATACAACACGTTTCTACAGATACAGTGTTAAGTTACAATACAACATCGTTTCTACAGATACAGTGTCAAGTGTTACAGCACAACACGTTTCTACAGATACAGTGTCAAGTGTTACAATACAACACGTTTCTACAGATAGTGTCAAGTGTTACAATACAACACGTTTCTACAGATACAGTGTCAAGTGTTACAGTACGACACGTTTCTACAGATACAGTGTCAAGTGTTACAATATAACACGTTTCTACAGATAGTGTCAAGTGTTACAATACAACACGTTTCTACAGATACAGTGTCAAGTGTTACAATATAACACGTTTCTACAGATAGTGTCAAGTGTTACAATACAACACGTTTCTACAGATACAGTGTCAAGTGTTACAGTACAACACGTTTCTACAGATACAGTGTCAAGTGTTACAGTACGACACGTTTCTACAGATAGTGTCAAGTGTTACAGTACGACACGTTTCTACAGATAGTGTCAAGTGTTACAATACAACACGTTTCTACAGATAGTGTCAAGTGTTACAGTACGACACGTTTCTACAGATAGTGTCAAGTGTTACAGTACGACACGTTTCTACAGATAGTGTCAAGTGTTACAATACAACACGTTTCTACAGATAGTGTCAAGTGTTACAATACAACACGTTTCTACAGATAGTGTCAAGTGTTACAATACAACACGTTTCTACAGATAGTGTCAAGTGTTACAGTACGACACGTTTCTACAGATAGTGTCAAGTGTTACAATACAACACGTTTCTACAGATACAGTGTCAAGTGTTACAGTACGACACGTTTCTACAGATAGTGTCAAGTGTTACAATACAATACGTTTCTACAGATAGTGTCAAGTGTTACACGGTATTAACTCATTATATACTACTTTTTTGCATGTTATAAATGTATTCGAACGTTATTTGTTTTTGAAGAAAATGTCAAGCTATGAAATATGTACAAGTACTTTTATTTCAATAGTCCCGACATGGCGAGATTGTTAGGGCGCTCGATTTATAATCTGAGGATCACGGGTTCTAATCCCCCTCCATACCAAATATCCTCGACTTTTCAGTCGTGGGGGTGTTATGATTGATGGCTAATACCACTATCCGTTAATGAAAGAGTAAACTAAGAGGGTTGTTGGTGATATAAGATATCTTACTGTGTTAAATTAGGGACGGGCAGCGCAGATAACCATCATTTAGGCTTGCGCGAAAATCGAACAAACATATTTGAGTTGTGAAAAGAGAACCATTTGTATGAGTTTTTAAGTGTTACGTATGAATTTTTCTCAACTTACAGACTGAGTCTTATATTTTATTAACCTTTAGTTTATAAATGACAATTTGATATTTTGCAAATTGACAACAGAATAGCCTTGTTGTTAGGATACAAGATAGAAAATAGTGCATTCGGTAATGAAAAGTGTCATCTAGGGACCAAAGGTTGAACCAACTGTTTATTTTAATTACCATATAACATACGAGTGTTTACTGATTTCCTAAAACACTAAAATTTAATGTTTTCTATGTCACGTGTGATGTTATAACCCATGTTTGATCACATTTCTGGACTCTTCGTCGTGAAAAAAGCCCGCAACTATTTTATTTTAGCGGGTATTAACATTAATGTAAGTTTTCATAAGTCTGAAATATAAATCAATAGGATTTATTTTTGTCATGCAAAACAAAACAATTTACTGAATCCACACTGAGGAAGATTCAAACCCAAACCGTTTGTTCCAAGCATGACACGTTTTTACATACATTCAGGTAACCTTTCAAACGTTTGTGGGAACGTAATCATACGAGCGTTTTCTTATTTATTTATAACTCGGCAAGAGGACGCCATAAAATGTGAAAAATTAATATAGAAGGAAAACAGAAAGGAATATTGTATTTACAAATAAGGTTAGTTAGTGTTATAGTACTGAAATTGAAGCAAATATTTAAAATTGTAAATAAACAACTACTGATTTTAATCACTCGCCTTGTTTGATCCGTTTAACCGTGTTTTCTTCAGGCTACCTTTAAAACCCAAGAACCTGGATTAATTGTAAATTTGGAAGACTTTCAAGAAGCGGCAACAACGGATGGCCAAATTAACCTCAGTTCTGGTTTTTATCCTTTCTAATTTGCTCAAATACGGCGAGAAAAATAGTGTTAGTTGTGGTGTGATCACATTCATTAGCACAGCTGCGTTGAGCTGGAAGAACTGAAGGAATAATTTCGGTTTTGAATTTCGCGCAAAGCTATATGAAGCTTATCTGCGCTAGCAATCTCTAATTTAGTAGTGTAAGACTAGAGGGAAGGCAGCTAGTCATCACAACTAATAGCCTACTCTTGGGCTACTCCTTTCTCTTTTATCAACGAATAGTGAGATTGATCGTATGTTATAACTCTACCCCTAGCTAGAAGAGCGAGCGTGTTTGATGTGACGGAGATTCAAATCTATATAGACACCAACACACGTGTATGTTTGGTCGGGAAAAGTCTGATGGTTATGATGCCGATCTCGAGTTCCAACGTTCTCGTCCCATTGCCGCAAAAATTCACTTTACACTTTGGGTCATAGTTGCGTTATAAACACAACAGTCAAATCCCTCTTTTGATTTGAGTTACCCAAAATTATAATGATGGGTTTTGTTGACTAGCTATCTTACCTCTAGTGTATTAGTTCAAATTTAGGAACGACTATAATATATAATGTTTATGTAGTTTCTGTGAATACGCGAATTTACGAATGTATATTATGTGTTTATAATGCACACACCAACTTGTCTTTGTTTACCTTCTTAAAAGAGCATAGCAATTAATTATTGTATTTCAAAACTGCATACAATATATTATTATGGATAAAACTATAATCCGAGGTTTGATCCTTACAGATTTGAGAATAATATTATATTTTTATGAAACTTAAAGATAACACAACAATTAAAAATGTTGCACTAATATCAAATAGTTATGAATATTGATTAACCCTAAAAAAGCTGTAAAGGTGACACGTTGGCTTAAATAATTTTTTTTTAATTTCGTGCAAAGCTACTCGAGGGCTATCTGCTCTAGTCGTCCCTAATTTTGCAGTGTAAAACTAGAAGGAAGGCAGCTAGTTACCACCACCCACCACCAACTCTTGGGCTACTCTTTTACCAATGAATAGTGGGATTGACTGTTACATTATAACACCTCCACAGCGAGCATGTTTGGTGCGACAGGAATGTGTGTGTGTTTTTCGGAAAGCAAAGCCACAAAGGGCTATCTGCTCAACCCATCGAGGGGAATCGAACCCCTGATTTTAGCTTTGTAAATCCGGAGACATGCCGCTGTACAAGCGGGGGGCACGACAGGAATACGAACCCGCGACCCTCAGATTACTAGTCTATATTATTTTATAAAGGTCGTTTTTTTCTTAACTTTTATCAAAATGTGTAAATTCCTCCAGTATGCACTACAGATTTTGAAAGATAACAACAACATAAACCTTTTGGATCAAATTACTATCTAATGTTTCTCGGTGTGATGGAAAAATTTTAGAAATAGTATTGTGTCACCACACATAAAATAGTCTGTCTCAGATATTTCAGATGGCTACTAGAGATTTTTACATTTTCATTGCTTTGTTGGTGCTGCTATCTGTTAACTTATAAGGAAGTTAATATTTATATGTATATTTTCGTTTGCTAAAACAAGGTGTTTTGTTTAAAAAATACAAAAGGATTGAATTAAAAGTGTAGTTGTGAAAGTAATATCAGATGAACAACAAAACAGATTGTTTGAATTTCGGTAATGCCAAGTTAAACACCGGAAAGATAAATATGGTAGTGTCACCTCAGAATACTTTGAAGTTAACTGGTTTATCTTAAAAAGGTACAATTCCGTGGCAATGTTATAAATGGTCAACTAATCTAGAATGTTATGGAAATTAAAAGAAAATTCGCGCTAGATCACATTTATTAGCACAGCTGCGTTGAGCTGGAAGAACTGAAGGAATATTCATAGGGCAAAACAGAGTTATCATTTAATCCTTAAAATTATCTAAAAAGTGGATAACTATAGATCTTGAAAGGACGTAATTTCGGTATTTAGAACATTCTAAAAACCCCAGTTGCTACTTTACAATCCAGTAGATACTATTAATAAATAAATATAAAAAATATTATTTTGCAATGGAATAATGTGATTAAACTTATCAACAAATAAACAGAAGAATACTCACAGATTTATAACAGAAATATCTGATGTAAAATATCCACAAACTAACTGAATGGATTTTTGAGAAACGTGGAAATAACAAATCCATCACATAAAACACCAAAGACAAACGAGACTTCATCTTTTGCTCAGTATTATGACCAAAATCTAGTTATAATACCTTTTTTTCTTAGTCTTTTTAGCCAACTTAAATGATAAATAAATTAATTAAAAAACCCAATAAGTTCGTGTAATTCTGTTAAACACGATACCAACATGTGATGATGTTATTCTATGGTACTCACATAAAAAATACACAAGATTGGTTTCGTATCAATAAATATTATCGTTAAATATTAAACTTTATACAAATAACAACTGCGGGGCCTACTGGATTTTAATGTATTGTCAGTTTCCAAGAATTAAAAACGTAACTTTGAAAGTGGTGTACCAAATACACTGCTGGTCAAAATCTTTACGCCAATGAATATAAAGAAAAAATATGTCTTTTGCGTTGTTAGACTAAACCACTTATTTGAGTAGAGCTGCGAAAAATGAAAATAAGAAAAGTAAAAAACGATTTTAGTATTTAATAGGAAAAATGTGAACACTATGAAATTAGCCTAAATACTAGCTGGTCAAAAGTTTAAAACCATACTGAAATGAAGCATTAATCGGTAAACACGTAACGAAATTTAGTCATTTGTGTTCAAGCATTATTTTCTCTTTTCTTATTTTCATCTTTCGAAGCTCTACTCAAAGGAGTGGTTGAGTCTAACAACGCAAAATGCATATTTTTCTTTATGTTTATTGGCCTTAAGATTTTGGCCAGCAGGGCATATGAATACTGGTTCATACAGTCGTTTGTCTCTCATCGTCTCGCCCAATTGACGAATTTGGTATGTAACGGTAAAAAATTAAAAAACACAACCGAATTCATGTTTTCTTTTTATAAATAAATGGAAAATGTCATTTAACTTAAACACTTTTAATTGCAATATTTCTATCACAGCCTTTTTACAAGTGTGAACACGAAGAGCAAGTGGAATACTTTAGCGTTCTCTGTCAAATATGACGAATATAACCATAGATATAACTATGAATATAACGACTGAATTATCCGGGTTGTTTTAGGTAATATTGTGTTAACATTTTAATCTCCATTATTTTTACGTTTCACAATGTAATTTGGTGCTACCGTTGAAAGAGATTGGTAATTTCGAATTAAATGCAAAGATGTTGAAACAAAGTAGTAAACAACCCATGACAATTTTTCCGTGTCTGGCGAACTAGTATCACCTTTTCTTTTTACCATATGCTTATCTGAAATTAACGCGGTAAAATATTTTACTGTTAACTACAAATGACGCTTGTATTGTCTGAATGTTGAGGTTGGTGACTGTATAACTGTGTATTTACATTGTATTATTTGTATTTGGAATGGGAAGCTATGGTGTATTAATTTTACTCTTAACTATGTTTTCAGAGCTTTAAGTTCGAGCTACAAATGTCGCTGCAAAGGTAGTGGTAAGACTAAATATCCCGTTGGCTTAGAGAAGGAGGGAATTCGAAATTTATCAAAGCTCCAAAAGTGCTCTTCTCCAATGGCTCAACGGTAAGTCATAAGGCTTATGACGTTAAAAACAGGGTTTCGATACTCGTGGTGAGCATAGCTAACTTATTGTGTAGTTTTACGCTTAATAACAAAAAAAAATATATGAAATTTTATTTGTTCTCTAAATGTTCAGTTTAAGAATGAAGGAATAACATTGATACTGTGAGTACAAGTATTATTTTTGAAATTTTACTTCGTAGAAATAGATACCGTATAGCCCAAAATTTATGATGTCAGTATGCTTTTATATATTTTATCTGTGTTTAGTGGAATAGGGAATTATTAGCATTCCTTGTTAATTGGTTACAATTCGGTAATTTTCAGACTCATTAATTTTTTACATAGCTTTGGTAATTTGGGGCTGAGTTCGTTATAGTATACCAATTGGCATGGCAAGTTGTGGCAGAATAATTAATGTGCTTTTGTTTGTTTTTAACCACAAAGCTACTTAATGAGATATATGTGCTCTATTTGTTGCAGGTTTTGGTAGCCGATTTGTAGCGTTGTAAGTCCTCAGACTTCCTACTGAGCTACCGGGGTACGATTGTATGTTTAAACTAAATCCAAAAATTTAAATAAGCGACCTCTTGCTGGAAAAAACAACAAGAACTAAACATTTTATGGAGAATACAAATGATAACCAAGCTGTACTTTTCCAGAGGTTCTTAAACTTTGTCATAAAGAATTTCCTTAAGTTAAAAAGAAAATTTGTATATTTTCCAAGCTAACGATGTGAAAAACTGCACGAAAAAAAAATCATACACAGTGTAACTATGATGTGTCACTCTTGCTAAGATATACCATCTGGCAAAATTTTTAACTTTTTCTTTTCCGTTTTAAAATTATCAATCCTTTATTTAATAAATAAAAAAGAAAGAAAATTGACATGCATCTATTGCGCACAACACGTCTTTATTAAAGCACCCTACAGATTATTTGATAACCATTTCACCCTGCAATATTTGGTTAGATGAGTGGCCCAGAAACTGGCGATAGATTCTGTTGATAGCTGCAATTTAAAATTTGGATCGGTTTTGCGGGAAATTCTGAAACATTTAACATTCGAAAACTGGATAGTATTATTTTAATTATAAGTCAGATTGTACTAACATACTTTAGCGAGAAAGTAATGAAACATAGTAATTGCTAGTAGTTTCAATATGTTTATTTAAGTTGTCATCATGAATCAAAGGGTTATCGTTAATATTCTTGTCTAATTATCTAATATAATATATAATACATTATTGTTTTCTGTTTTCGTGTGATATCACGTTTTCTGAATACTAAAAATCGAATCAGTGGTAATTGACACGAAACCACTCGATAAGTAGTAGATTTAGAATTTAATTCAACTTTAATTAAGGATCAGAATGAGGCAAAAGGTAAAAACAACAAGAACAAACAATCTTTGGAAAAATTGAATTTGGGGCTATCCTTCAGTTACAAGTAAGCTAGTGACAAGAATGAAGATACTATTGGTAAGGTCACAGCGAGTGTGTTTACGTAACTTCGAATACGGACAACAGCAAATTTTAGTTTACAACAAAACTTAGTAAAAATTAAAATATTACTGATTTAAGTTCTTAGGGTTTGAGATTTTATTAGAAAAGAAATTATTTTTTTTCTTGGCTTTACCTTACGTGATAAAGAATTGTATTAAATTTGAAATGTATTTCTGTTATTGAAGGATATTTGAGAAGATTTACCATTGCTATTTGTAATACATGTATTTGAAGTTTGTTCCCCATCGAGAACAAATTTAGTTCCGGTGTAGACGTAAACTTAAATTATTTTGCCCACTACAGTTGCATGTATGTTTTGTTTTGTCTTCTACTTTATTACTTACATACAAAATGCTGGCTGTAAATGGAAATTAGTGTAGAAGTAATTATGAGTAGTTTTGGTTTTTGGTAGTAATTTTCATAGTTGAGTTAGACCTGTCTCACAACATGTAAATTGGAACCCATATTGGAGATTCTATCTTTAGTATAGACAACAGTATTACATTTAGACTAAAAAAAAAGTTTTCATTAGTTTTGCACAGAAAAAATCTTGTGCAAATAAAAACATGGAAATTATAAGAATGTTATGATTTCTGTAATTCTTTGCCCTTCAATTTCAAGATAATATCAGTTGAACAAAGTGAGGATTGGTATTTTAAATTATATATGTTCAGGAGAAACTTCCATTAAGAAGAAAATCTAATTGTTGATTTAATGTAATCTGAATCCTTAGAATGAATGTATAAGGAGGAGCAAATGTTAGGCCATTCTACATTAGTTTAAACTGGTAGTAATTATCAACTTTAACTAAATTTTAGCATAGTTATACCATATAATTATTATTGTTACATTAATTTGTTGTTATCAAATGTATATATTATTCAAAATTATAAAGAATGTAATTCATATAGATTCTTGTATTCTCTTTTACTTTCTACCTTTTTAGAAGTTAAAAAGTTTCTGAAATTAATATTTAGTTTTCTTTCTTGCAGCTGTTGTTTGTGTGACACAAACATGTTTTGAGATGTTTTTCTTAGCAATAAATTGTCATTCGTTTTATTTGTGTTATTGTTTCTTCGTTGAATAAAATATCAAAGTAATTTATAAATTATTTTTCTATGGTATAAGTAATCCCGTATAATTGTGTATTGATGTATTTATATATAATACACTTAAAGCCTCATATAATTTGGTGAAGTAGCTAAAACATGCCATGTCTGTAAATGAAGACTATATGAGTTATTTTTATGGCATTAGTCATGTAAAATAAATATTTGAATGGTTAAGTGAAAGAAAGATGTTTCAGTTGTTTAAAATGTTTATCTTAGTGATAGTGAGAGTGACAAATGTCACTAAGATTATCAGTAGGGAGGTTAATGGAAAATCACTGAATCTGAATGTAGCCCACAAAGTAAATGTTAAAGATATATTAACAGTGACCAGAGAGTGAGAAACTAAAATAGGAGAGTTCACATTCTAACAAAAACTAATATTAGAGATGAGTTTATATTTGAATACTTTATTTCATTATGAAATGATAAAGAAACTTTGAGATTTCTCTAAAAGCAAAGATGGGAGAATGGGACATTTAATGTAGGATTGAGCTCGTAACATAACCAACTATTTTATGTAATTATAAGTATGTTCTTCTTGTATTTACTTTATAATCTCAAATCATGTGATAACTTGTATTACAACTAAGTAGTTCTGTTTATATCAATGTCTTTTCTGTGTTTCTAATGTATTTTTAAATACTTTTTTTTCTTTAGGTTTCCAAAGTTCAAGAAAGATAATTATTTCTGTACAAATGACTAGTTAGACCAGGGTTCCCAACCGGTGGGTTGTGATCCCCAGGGGTCTCGAAGCCTTGGCAGGGGAGTCGCGTAGCCTTGTTAGAAGTAGCTTGGGATAACATTAATTTTATTTCATCAATTACATTTTCAAGTCGCAAGTGCCAAATAGTTGGGAACCCCTGAGTTAGACTTCATATGAAATAGTTTAACATAGAGCTGTGGAATTCATATTGTCCAACACTGAGAACAACAAATTTTACTGTTTATACTTTGCTTGTTGGACAAGTAGTTTTTGTTGATTTTTGTTTCACACTGCTTGATACATTTCTGAGAAAACACTGAAAAGATCTCTGTGGAGCTGTGTAAGTTCCAAAGATTCTGAACTGCAGAAATCAAGCACAGGTAACATAAACATTTAAAAATATATACCTCTAAAACAAAACTACATATATAAATATATGTATGTATGTATCTCCTTAACTTACAAACATTTAGTCACAGACAGAGTAATGACAGTAACAAATATTTAAATTAATGCTACAATATTATTGCATTACTTTTGTCTACAGTAGAAGCTCAATCCATTTTATCTCCAAGCTCTAGGAAGAATATATAACATGATGAAAAATTATTGAAAGGTTTAGGTAGTTTTACAAGGTGGCCTAAAGTTGTCTTTCCTAATTTAAAATATAAGAAAGAATTAAATAATTAAGAAAATACAACCATGCAATTTTTAACATCTTGTAGCCAAACTCCCACAGTTTTAGTCTTTTTTTTTCACTCCAGTGAGTTGTGTTACTCCATAAGATGGCAAACATACAGTGACTGTGGCACAGCATAATTGCAGACACCAGTAAAGGAAAGAAATATGAAGGTATGTTAAGGATATGATGTATTGCACTCTGTAGCAAACATAAGAGAGCTAAAGATCAGGATAATGGGAACCATTGTCACTGTAACTGTAGAAATGTTGCAGAGAACATGGACTGGAATCAAATATTGGTTATATCTACTGAGAACTACTAATGGTGCAAACATAGAAGTCTATTGACGTGTCAATAACTGTTTGAGTTGGGCCACAAAATGCTGAAAACTACATGGCTGTATTTCTTCAGTTACAAAATTATTATATTTTAAAACAGGAAACATAATTTTGGATCACTATATTAACTATGGGTGTGAACATATAAAATACCATGGTAACATCAACGTAAACAATGGCTTCTTTACAAGTTTGTGTGTGAAGTATGTGTTCTACCTGCAGCACCATAAATCCTTATAACTATTATAAATATATTAACTACAGATTTTTTTTTTAATTCCATTGTGGCTTGAAAACAGACGTATAAAAAAAAACAGTTGCATTTCTACAGATTTCCTTTCACTAAGTACAAACCACTAAGTATTGCATTTACTATCAGAACCTATTAGTTTGGCTGGATTATGAGAGATAAAGGACTCTATGAGATGTGATGTAAATATGTAGAGGTTGAAATCTGCAACAATCTTTCTTCTGACCTTTATGAAATCATCTACAATTCTATGATGTACCACAGCCATTCATGATCACAAGTTGTAATGGATGTGCAGCTGAAACACCAACTGTATACCAAATCTTTTCTGCACAATGGTGACCAATAGCTTTTGTTGCTGCCAAGCCTGAATGTTTTGTTGTGTGATAAAAACTCAAGAACTTGAGGTCACACTCCTTGATATTAAGTATGGTAGACTTTGAAGTGTATTAACAAGTCTTCTAGTGCTGACTATCCTTATTTTTCAGTTGTTGTAAAAGATACATTCCTGTTGCTATTATAGGAAAGCAGTAAGTTACACGGTTTTTACTTCACTTTGTAAAAATTATAGACTGCTTCAAAATCATCCCACACAGGAAACTTTTCTCATTGTAAACTACTCATGCTAATCAGTGAATCACTCTGTATACATTAAGGACAGTGATCAGTGTGTTACTGTGTATTTTAGGCCTGTTTACTTGATTATTGTTAGGACAGTTCCTACTGATGCTTCTTGTGTATGTTGCAGAATTTGTATTATAGGCATGACAGACTACAAGTATTCACCTGGAATTATCGTATGACCATTTTTTAAAATATTGTTACCATGTTCCTCCAGTCTCTAAATCGTTAACCTCTTTCCATAAGTTTTTAGTAACTGAAACATTTACTTATATGTCCCACAGATTATATTGTTTTGTGAAATTAATTAAACTAATTATGTATATAAATGTATTAACTATTTCTTTGGTGGCTGACTTACTAAGCATTATCTATTACATCTTTAATATGAGTAATGCATCAGGGTCATTCCCAGACTTTTTTTTTTTTTTGCATTTGATGTATAGAATGCAAGTAACCTTAGCATAATGGAAATAAACGAAAGGGTATTTGTTCTGCTGCGAAAAAGCTCGAATGTTTAACACTCTTATCATATAGACTCTAGCCTAACCTTTCAAGTATGCATTCATTGCTGAATTGTGTCTTATTAATTTACAATAAAGGATATTCATTTGGTTTTATATTTTTTCTTGTGTTATGTCATTAAAGATGTTCTCACAGGGTGAAAAAACATTGCTCCATTTGTTGATGTAAGCATGGACCACAGTCTAATCTATGCTGAACTATCAGAAATGATTATTATTAACATAGAATTACTAACAAAGGACTTGATACATAACTGTCATAATTGTTTTCCATGTGGCTGTGTCTCGTAAGTATGTTTGGCAGTAGTTTGTGCTGGAGCAAATGGATCAGTTTTGCTGGTTCAGGCTCGAAAATACAGCAGAGAAATTGTCAAAGATTAGTATACACACACACGTGATTGCAATTCTCTCATGCCACTGTGCCACATGGATGTAAAATGTGTAGACTACTTTTGGCACGGGGTCAATATTACTCACTTGTGCTCAACAGTTAGAAAATAACTCATAAGAGGGCCCAGTGATCTGGAAAAAGTGCTGGGTAAATGTTTTTAGAATACAGACTGCGGAAAGTGTATTGCTATCAATATTCTAAGACAAACTGGAAAGAAATATGTATTATGTTAAGCCATTGGAAACGGAGATGGAGCCATTTTTAATATCCTTGTTAGCTGTAGAATGGCTCTAAGTTTTTTGTTGTTGTTTTTTTCAAGTATAAACTTTTAGGCCATAGCTCCATCGTCTCTTGCTCAATTTGAGATCTAATTACAGTATTGAACATAAAGAAGTGAAACTCTTTCAATTAAGGTAGTTGACCATGCCCAAGGCCTCATAGTTTAATTTATTTTAACTCTGCCTTAAAGAATTTCATTTTGAGTAATAAAATTGAATCAGATATGCTTGCCATCTACTTTTGATATTGCTGGCACATAGAAATATAGCTAATTAAAAGAGAAAAAAGTTACTGTAGATCAATTTAACGTAATCCTGACTAGAAGAGGATTCCCTCTTATTTCTTTTACTTGATTTTTCAAGGATTGTTTTAGTCAATGTTTGGCTTTTTTCTAAAAGCATATTAAAACAGCACTAAGTTTGTAACTGGATCAAAAAAATGTAAGTTTACAGAAGGAGTTTCTTCAGACAGATAAATCAGAGCTTTGAATTTTTACAATAAAACGAAATTATTTTAATCTATGAATATTGAGAAATGAGTCACCCTATGTCTAACTGTAACATTGAATTATGATTAATTTGTTTTATAGGTTGCTCTAGTAGTGAGTTTTTATTCAACACTCTAAACTTCTGAACTGTATGTGTTTCTTTGATATAACAAGGTAAAAATAACATCTCTAATGATCCCTGGAAAGTATTGATTTTAAGACACTGAAGTTAACTGTGCTAGAGTTTTAAGATTATTCTGGAAGTTTTGTTATATAATGTTAAGTTCAGTAATGTAAGTCACTTTTGTTTTCTCTTGTAGGTTCTAGAAAAAAAATGTCTGTAGCTGTGGTGAACCAAAATAAGGTTAAGGTTGATTATAACCCAGTAGAACTAAAGCGTAGTAGTTCTACATTTATACAGTCAGAGACCACTGAATTACAATATTGCATAGAAAGAAATGGTTCCCAGCAATCCCAAGACTTAAATTCATTGAATAGTGGGTGTTATAGTTTAAACTCATTTTCTAACCAGAGTATCCTGGACACTAATACTTCAAGTAGTGATGGATACGAGTTAAGTTGCAAAATACCAAAACTTTCTTATGATAAAGTCATCAGTGATGAGGATGTTCAATGGGAGGACATGGATGATTCAGACTTTGTCAAGTGTTTATTGATGTGTGATAAGGTAGAATCTTTATACTTACGAGCTGAATATGTTAATCACTCGGGAGGGGCTAGAGGCAGTGATCTGTTCTGGGAAGTGACTGCAAAGAAATATGGAATCAAGACTGTGGTATACTCATTCAGAGGTCATGCTTCATCCAATCCAAACCGGTATGAATTGTCACAGCAAGAATTATCTAGTGCAAAACCTCACCTGCTGAGGGCAAACATGACACTGAAGAGAAAATATCCAACAGGGAAAACATTTATTGATAACTTATTAAGTCGCAACTGGTTTCAGGTACAGAATTCTGATGCAGTATTTGCCATTGGAAAGATAAATAAGAACCGTCAAACTGTGGATGGGGGTACTGGTTGGGCTGTTCAGATGGGTATCGATAATCATAAGCAGACATATGTATTTGATTGTATTCAGAAGAACAAAGGTGGTCTAACTGAAGGTTCGTGTCATTGGTATAGTTTCTGTGAGAAAAGGAAAATGTTTGAATTATTTAATGGAATGCCTATACTAACAAAAAGGTTCACTGGCATTGGATCAAGACAGCTGTCCAGTAAAGGAAAAGGTGCTATTGAAGATGTATTTAAAAGTACTTTCAAATTTAGCACATGAATTTCAAAGCATTACACAGATATCACAGGTTTGTTGATCTTCTGATCATATCCCCACCTTCTTGTGCCAGTTAATATCTGTAGTGGAAAATAACTTGAAAAATAATGCTGTGTATAGTTAGTGTGGTACAACAGTTTTTATTGCATTCTATGTGCTTCAAGACTTGGGGAAAAATAAACTATTTCAAAGCAAGATGAATTTGTTTTATTATGTAATAATTTTTTGTTTATTTCACATTATCACCCCTCTTTATATAGTGAATTTACTTGTAGCTTGTCCATAATTCCTGGGACTAGACATTGTTACTTCAAGTCTAGTAAAGTTAATTAAATCCAGGATTTAAATAAGAAAGAAAAATCATATTAGTGTTTGAAAGCATTGTGTAGAATTATGTATTAATTCATGAAACAAATATACTGTTGATGTATGTGTTGAAAAAAATGTGTATATAATGTTAGAAGTACATAGCTGATTAGATAGCTTTTATTCATTCTTAAAAGATAGCTAAAAACAAATTCATAACGGAGCTTAAGGTTGTTGGGTTTTTTGGTTTTTTTTGTAGTTTTAGTTTCATTTATTTTTAAAACTAATGCATGTATGTTTTCTGAAGCATTTTGAAATAACTGTAAATATTATTATCTAAATAAATGGAAATTATAAGCCAGTACATCATGTTCAGGTAATGTTTACACTTTTGAACAAAAACAAGTGTGAAATTACAGAACATTAGGTAGTACTTATATATGTTGTTGGAATTGCAGCATGATTTACATTCTTTAACAGCACTTAGATGGATGTTTAGGAAACTTTCTTTTCAGTGCTCTGTAACATAATGTTTTGGATGTTTCATGTGGGAAAGATGTAATTATAAATCAACTTGGTTTCTACATTCATTATGGTAGCCATTCATTGGGTGAGTTTCAGTTTTCTCACATTATTTTCTAATATTAAATGTGATCTATACAAAATATTTCTGTCTATAACAAGTCACACAGTATTACATATACTAGTTAAAAAAAGCATCTTAGATTGATTAAAATCTGATTATTGTCATTGGAAATTATTACATTAAATTCTTTGAAAAATTTTGAAAATATATTGTGTATTAAAATAAATATCACAAAACAAAATAATTAGACTTTTTTTTTTTTCAAATGTGTAATAATAGTTTGATTCACCTCTACCCTAAACAGATAGCTCTTACCTTGCACCAAGCGATAAATAAAATTTTCACCTTTAAATGTGCTAATCTGTGATGCAGTTATTAGACTGTAATTCTCCACCAACAGAAGGGCATCACATAGTAAGCACAAGCATTTCAGCATAGGCTTGTGCTATTCCTCAGCAATGCTTGACTTGAGACAGGTGTTTTTCAGGAAGAGTTATGAAATTTTCAGTTATTATTTTAAACTTGGTTGTAAATCATAGTCACCTTTATATTCTTAGTTTTGAGGAAGACAACAGTTTTAAACATTTCAGTTAGAACATCTTATTTGTATTATATTAATTGAATCTCTTCATCACATTCCAAAACTTTAGATGTGTTCCAGATTGTGATATGATATCTTCAACAGAACCATTCTCCATCGCTATTAATATAGTGTTTAGGTTTCATAGTTAATTTCCATTTTTGTTATTGCAAAAATGACAATGTGTGACATGGTCACACCAGATTTACTTTAATAACAAAAACAATTCAGTGTTTTTGTGGATCATCTGAACTATGACATCAAGAATACACATTTTTTTCCACCTCCTGAAATACCATGCTCTACAACAGGAGTCATCTGTTACTGTTTTCAGTGGAACCGTAGTGGCCTGTAACATTGCTGCTACTGTGCACCAGGTGATTGGTTCTATTCTAATCTCAGATCCAAGTTTCCCAACCTTCTACTTTTGTTACTTCAGTTGAGCCTGCCTTGTCTTTTGATGATTTTTACCTGCTTTTGTTTCTGGATTTTCTATTCCTTATAAGGAACAGGTAAACCCTTTTTCATTCTTTGATATTTGTTTTCTTTCTTTGTCTCTCTCTCTGTTGTTCTCAGTCTATTTGTCTTCATCTCACTTTTGCTCAGATTTTTATTATCTACCCTCAAGTAGATTTCCTTGGGGTAAACTCCCCCCTTTACTTGTGCTTCCTCTTAGTCTTGTTTTTTAAAACATTCCACAGTCCCAAGTAATTTGTACATTTTGATTCTGCACTTTGTTTGATCAGGGTGCCTTACTTTACTTTCTGGATCTGGAGTTGCCTTCTTCAGATTTATTTTGGAGACTTCTGTGAGATGCCTCTTTTTTGAAACAGCAGTATTTTTTCTCATTTCCACCTTGCTTAATCTAGTGGTCCCTACGGATTTATTATTTTTGGAACCTTATAAGGTTGTCCTCCCCTCTTCTACTCATTGTCTTCATGCTTTTTGACTTCCACCCTGTTGGAAGGTTGGGCATCATGGTTCACAGAGGTGACTTGTTTCTGATTTGGTCTGATGGGATCTATGCTCTACTGCTTTGCACAACTACAGACTTTGCATCCCTATCTTTTCAACTCTTGGAGGAGACTTCCTTCTCTCCAGGTTATGAATCCAGGCTGGGTTTTACTATTATCTCTTTGTCTTTCTCAAAAAGATGGGAGATTGTTAAGCTAATATTGTTCTGTTGTCCTTGAACCAGTTTCTTGTCATTCCTCAGTTCATTATTAATGATGATTTTTTCAATCTGAAGTGTGTGTTCTCATGTAGTTAGTGAATGACAAGGGATGCATTTTTTCACATTCTAGTTTGTTGACTATCAGTCATGAACTTTGAGAGGATAAAGCCATTTGTCCTTGCAGTACTCACAGCTGAGATGGAATTTGTCTGTAAAAGTGCTTTGGCAGAACTTATTTTACCTTCCAGGCAATACTTTGGAGAATAAAACAAACAATGAAAGCAACAGGTGTGATCCTGAACTCACATCTAGTTAGTGTTTGTTGTACCTATTCACACTGCACAGTCTGTCAGGGTTAAAACTTGTACCAGTGAAAGAAAATTCCACTTCTGTACTATCACCTATACATTTATTTTTCTCTTTTCTTCTAAAAGAGTAGTTGGAGAACCTTTGCTTCTCCAATCCCAAGTTGCTAGGGGGGTGATGTGAAGTATGAGACTGAGTAGACATTGGCACAGCCTTCTGTCAGAAGTAAAGCTGGTGGTTATGCCAGATGAATAGATTCTGAAATTTCCTTGGGATGCAGTTATGGGATGATTTTGTCCTGCAACTTTTTATTCTAGTAAGTATTTCATGTATTCTTCCACTGCTGTATGGCTTAACATATTGCTCTAGTCGTATTACACACTCAATATTAGCCAATTGAGTCAGAGGTAATGGTCAGTCGAGCAGTCTTAATGATGCTAGAGCACCACAAAGAAAAATTATTTTGCTCTTTCACCTTGAATGGACAAAGGGTATTCCCTGCAAGAAAAAGACAAAGCCTTCCCTCAAGTGATGCCCCACTAAATTCCCACATTCCCTAATGAGCAAGTGTTTCATAAACACTTATCTGCTCTGTGGAGAGATGAGTGGCATTTATGGACTTAAGATTTTCCTTACCTGAAAGTGTATGTTAGGTAGATACCTCCACTAAACCACCCACTTCTCTTACTTCATCGAAAATGAGTCTGTTAAAATGTTAGTGCTTATAAGATTTAGTGTGCATGGATAATGTATCAGGTCATCCCATAAGTAATGTCTGAAAATTTAATACAGAAAGTACATCATCATTTCTGTCTTTGTAGAAGGCTTTAATGACTAGAATATGTAGTAGGATGTGTATAAAAATGTTCAGACAAATAAAAGAAACTAATCCAACTTCACTTGTTCAGATCATTAATCAAATAAACCTTTATCAAGATGGATGTGTCTGAGGAGTATATTAGCCATATAATGCATTATGAGTTTATAAAAGACAACAGTGCAGCAGAAACTACACAAAACATTCAAGGTGTGTTTGTGGTCCAGAGTCTCTCAGTGAAAGAATATGTCGAAGGTGGTTTCAGAAGTTCAGATCAGGTGACTACAGCTTAAGTGATGTGCCATGTTGAGGTTGTCCTGTTGAGTTTAATGATGACTTGCTGCACAGAAGTTTAATTCAATCCATTCAACAGTTCATTGTCATCTGCAACAGCTTGGAAAGGTGTCAAAACTTGGAAAATGAGTTCCCCATGAGTTGACAGAAGTCAATCTTAGAACAAGAGTAGACATTTGCACTTCTCTGCACTCTCATGAATGTAACTCACCCTTTGGACAGGTTGGTGACTGGCGATGAAAAATGGATATTTTATAAATATGCAGACAATGGTTCAGTGCAGGTACACTGGCTAAAGCACAGCCCAAAATGTACCTCCACCCTAGGGAAGTCTTGTTAAGCATTTGGTTGGATATTGTTGATGTGATCCACTTTTGAGTTGCCATCACTCAATGTAATGAATACATCAGACTTTTATTGTCAACACTTAGAGTGCTTGAATGTTGCATTGAAAGAATGGAGGCCTGCTATAATCAATCATAAAGTTGTTGTGTTACACCAAAGTAATGCACAGCCCCATACAGCAAGGGTCACATCTGCAAAGATTGAAGAGCTAGACTGGGAAAAACTTCCATATCCTCCTTATTCTCCAGACCTTGCCCCATGTGATTATATTCTGTTTCAAAGTTTGCAGAACTAACTTGATTGAAAAGAGCTTGGAACACAGGAAGATGTCAAAATTACCCTCTCAACATTCTTTTCCTTCCAAACCCTAAGAATTTTATAGAAGTGGTATTCAGAAGCTTGTGAATCATTTGCATAAAGTAATAAATAATAATGGAACATAGATTATTGATTAAATGACATTGAAAGTGTTTGAAGTCCTTTCTCTTTTTCTGAACCAAAAATTGGATATTATTTAAGGGATGACCTGATGCTATCTTTATTGTTAAAAGGTTGAGTTGTAATAGTGATTGTATTATGTACTAGTGTAGTGCATGAGAGGGAGTTACATTCAAGGTTTGGCACATATACAAGAAATGTTTTTTGCATTTATTTGAGGTATTAGCTATCTGTTCTGTAGACACGCAAGTATTTATGTGAAATGTTAACTTTTGCCTTACATTATTTTAGTAGTAACCAGATTTAACTCATTTGCTGTGTGTTCTTTAGAACAAACGTAAAAAAAATTCTCTGCTGAGGAAATGTGATAGGTCGTCATTCTGACATGCAACTCTTATCAGCAGAAACAGGAAATTCATATAATCCTACTTTATGTATTTGTAACATTGGTAAATGTATTTTATTTATGTATGCCTAATAAATGTGTGTGTGTGTTTGTATACACTACTGGTTGAAACCATCAGTCCATAACATAAGGGTAAAAATAGATTTTGTATTACCCAATGTACATCACACTTCCTTTTATATAAACTCATGAATTAGGAAATAATAAGTACAGTGTTAAGCAGAACAAACCGGTACATAACATCCTACCTGCATTAGAATTTTATGAAATAAAAAATAGAATTTAAATTAGTTCCCATGGAACACTCACTTTTATTGTAGTAATAACAATTTTGTTTATCAACTGGACACATTTAGGGTGCAGGTGTTTGTAGAATGCTTGTCATTTAGTGTCTGTTATACATACCAGTCCTGGTGAGTTTACTTCTGATTGCAACAGATGTGTTTGAGTCTCAATGCAAGTATCCTACAATTGTACTGAGCCAAAACTAACAGCCTGCAGTTATCTGCTTGTATTGACCAGTTGCCCATTCCATTAGTTTGGAAGTAGTTCCACATGATGATACTTAAAAGAGTTAAACATTAATGGCCTGGTAGATGATTGGTCAGTTTTTTCACATGAGGTGAACAGATGTTTTCATTTTAGTCTAACCATCATTCTTGAATATTTTTAAACTCTGATAGGGTTTGTTTCACAGGAAGTGAGGTTTATTCCTTGGTGTTTTAGCAAGATCATGGTGAGGAAATATATATAGTTTACATTTTCTCTTAGTACAGTTTTTCTGTTTTCTTTATTCTTATGACAAAAGAGGCCAGTGCGACAGTAATGTTTCTCATATTTGTCCATGAATGATATTGATACAGTTTGGCATATTTTTTTTAGGTGTGTCACAAGTAGACCTGTTACCTGTGATGCTGGAACTGATTTATAGTTGATTAATTTATTCTATTTAAAATCAACAAAGTTGAAGAACTTTCAATGTCACAATGTGTTATCTGACTCAGATCACAGGATTAATGAAACCCATATATTCTTTTGTGTTCAATTGCAGGTATTCATGCATTAAAATTTTGATGTACTATTAGATTGTTTTTTATTTTGTAATAAGGCTTAGCATGGCCTGGTGGTTAGGGTGTTTAATTCACAATCTTCAGGTCTTGAGTTTGAATTCCCATTTCTGAAGATGCTCTCCCTTTAAGCTCTGCGACCATTGTAATATGACGTACATCACACTATCGTTAGTAGAAGAGCAGCCCAACAGTTAGCAGGTAGTGTAGACTTGCTGCCTTCTAGTCTACCACTACTAAATTACGGACATCTAGCATATATAACCTTGCACAGTTGACAACAGGCAAAACAAATTTCTATTTCTTATCAAAATAAATGAAATAATTAGGAGGGTCTCACATACCTCTATTTCATCCTGGCTTGTAAGTTTTGGATTGGACAGGAAGTAAATTCCACTTTGGTATTTTATTGTGTGTTTTAAAGCATGAAGGGTTGCAGACTTTCGTATTCACTATTTGTCACAATCAAACTTAAACTACAGTTAAATTTAAATGAGGTGTGAGGTAAATGAAATGAAACAAAAGCTTTATTTAACTGGTAGTTAAAAATTTTTAATCAGTTATGCAACTGGTTGTGTAAGTAATTGTGATGCTCTTACATTTTTTTCAGTTTCCCTGATGCTTTTTCCAAATGATTGTATTTTTTCATAGTATCAATGGGAGAAAGTTCACGGTATGACAATGTACTCATCTGTGAAAATGTACATAGATGGCAGACAAAAGTTACATTGTGTAGTTAACAGTATATAATACTGACATTCCTATTTTAATAATAAAGTCACGTTTCTAATGACAACAATATTATCATTGTCAGTATTATCAAACAATTATTTTAAAATTATTTCTTAATTACTGAAATATCTATTGTTCATTCTGAACTTAACTGAATGATGCAGCAGAGATTGCCCCTTACAGTGTTAAAAGAAATGTCCATTTTCCTTTATACTGTCCAAAGAAATGTTCATTTTCCCTTCAGAACTAAATCAATGGATGCACCAGAGATTGTTCTATAATGCTTAGGAGGAAATTTCTGTTTTTTAAATACCACAAAATTAGATGATGAATTGTAACATTATAGTCACAAATGTCACTGAATTCTTTTTTTTTTTGGTTCATGGACAATTGAAGAACTAAAAACAAATTTATTTCAGGATTCTTAGTTTAATATATTTCAAACATTAAGTTATCATTAGCATACAAGAAACCACCATATAGAGGATGAAGTTGAATACTTTATTTCATAAATCTAATAGAAATAATTGTGATAACATTTTCTAAGTGAAAATTGTACAAAAATCCTTCTGCTGATTTCCACTACACAAAAGAAAAAGAACGTCTCTTGTTACACTCGTTTTGTCTTCAAGATCTGGTTAACAAAAAACTTATTAACAGACTTAAGTAGGCAAACAAAATTTCAGGTTTTCATTCAGCCACAAAATACAAAATTGACTTCATTCTCTGATTTTGTGTTTCTTCTGAAATCTACATTACAAATTAACAATAAATCATACAGCACTAAATAGAAAAATTATAGGATTTTAAATAATACACCAAAATTGCACCTTAATATTTTGTGCATAAATCATTTTCTTCTTTTCAAATCAAGGTGAAAACTTAGTAACAAAATATTCAGAAATCTTCTGTTGTTCTCAATACATTTTTGTTACACAGATGTAATTATCAGGAATTATAAATCTTGAGACAGAGAATATTTCATCTTACATTCACTTAACTGAGAATATTACATAAGCTGAAAATAATAAGACAGGAATAAATCATTGTTGTTACATTTTTTTTATTTATCCTTCAGAAAGTTGATATCTCCTTTAACAAATGTATACCTCAATTTGATTAATTACATTAACTGTGTATGTGTATAAAATAATATTCCCCTAATCTGTAAAACATGGGATAAAAAACAATAGCATGAGTCTTGTATTTTAGTTTGTTAGCTCTTGAGCAAGACTAGCCAATTCACAAACATCTCGTTGGGCATTCCATTCATATTTTTCCTCTGCAATTTCAGCAGAGTTGAAAACTGCTGTGTATTCTTGGGTGAAGACGTCACCTTGTATTGTGTAATTTAACATTCTGTACTGAACTCCAAATTTCCTGAATTTTCCTATAGCTAAGAAAATTATCTTTTTAGGATTGCATGTTGCTAGAATGTTTCTTAATGCCTCAAAGGTGTTGCCATAAGTAGTCATGTCATCCAAGACACAAATCACACGTTTGGAGAGTTTTTTATTGTAACAAGCATTAATAGAAATAGACTGAAAGTCTCTCTCTATCAAATGATAATTATATCTTTCTTCGGCTGATAAACATTTTGATGGTTGAACAGAATGGCTGCGTACAAACATGTTATCTGATGGAGACATGTTTTTTGGTAGCCTTCCATACATCATATATCTTAGATGTTCTTTTAAGTCTAGCAGAACATCACTTGGTGCTTCCTTTGATGATGGAGCCACTGCCCAGTCCTGTACTTCACGAAACTCTGGGGTGTGTTGGATGGCTAAAGAGATAAATATATTACTTAATTTTTAAATGTACTGGATGACTACCATATCACAGATTACTACTGTAAAATCAATGCTTTCCTCTAGAACTGTTACAAATGCAAATTTGTTTTGAAGGAAGTGGATTCATACCAGTAATGTATCTGTTTTATACAGTTGGTGCACTAGTAATATGGTTACATAGGTTACACTTTTGGCATTATAGCCTTTTTTTTTTTTCTGGATTATGATAATGTTCAATAATTTTGAGTATTTTCATGATGTTGGAAAAATAAGATAGAAAAAAAAAGATAAACATTATTTAATGCAAGGTCACAATCTGTTCTTACTTAAAGAAGACAGCTCAATTTTACTACTGAATAAGGAACAGTAACAATCTTTGATGTGGCATTTTAGTTTGGCTCTGGAGTGTATCCACATTGAAACATGTACACTCTTCAACATGTACTTTTCATTACAATTTTATTAACTTACTAACGTAATTGAATTTTTTGTGAAATCAGCATGGTTGATGTGTTTAGAATAAAAATGAACGTTATTATAACTTTTGGTGGAACAAAACCCTGAACTTCAGTACTTCAAGGATATTAAAGAACTGTGTGTTAAACTACACTGAAATAATGATGCAATGAACATTTAGTTTTTCATTTAGCTTTTGAAGCTGTGTAGAAAAATTCAATTTAAAGTTATGACGTAAAACGTTAGGTACAAATAATGTATATAAACAAGAGATATACTCAAAAAAGATGACATAATTTAAAATTGCTAACTGAACTGATTATCAATTTTGGCCATGCCTCCACTAAAATTTAAAATAAAACACTCAAACTCAGATCTTATTATTCTAATATTTCTTAAGCTTTCTATTAAATTAATTATATCTACCACATTTGTGGGCAACTAATTCCTAGGCCAACAAGTTTGTTAGAATAATAAAGCTGTCTCAATTGAAGATGACTAGTACCCTGCCAAAATCTCTATTTTTATCCTAAATACCTACCACTTATCATTAAGTAAGGAAAATATGACGAATCAACACTATTAATTCCTTTATCAATGTTTAAGACGCATCAATCAGATCCTCTCCTGTTTTTTATGATAAAAATTTCAGAGATGTGAACCTGTCCTCCTATGACAGTCTTTACATCTCATACATCATCCCTCTTCAGAATTCTGCACAACATTATGTCCATGTGATATAAAACAATGCATGAAAAAGGAGGTAGTTACAAAATATTATGTATGTGTGATGAAAAAATATGTACAAATAAGAATACGATGAACGTACATTTCTGTTTGCTATTTAGTCTTAGATTTTTACAAACTAATCAATCAATTCTGACAGTTATTTTGGAATGAGGTTGATATTTCTTAAAGAAAAATCAACCCCAAAGGGTATTAGAAGATTGAACAGTTCTCCTTGACCTCGCTCGTAGTAAAAGGTTTGTATTTTAGCCAAGTGGCTATCATTTGTTTTGGGCCTAATGGGCTAATGTGTTTTACATGAATCTGGTGGGCGCAAGTCCGGTAGGCGTGGCACCTGTCAAAGTGAAGGCGGAAGCAAGAGTGGGAAGTAAAAGCAAGTTGACGAAACGAACCATTCGACCAAACGGCTCGTTTCAGGGATGGGCAAGGATCGATGGATCAAGTTGCCCTAGCTGGGATCTAACGATCCATTGCTTCAGACTTAGGGAAGGGGGGAAACGGTAGTAACCGAGAAATCCCACTTTCACAAGGCGGGGCCAATGAAGCCAGACCAGTGCCTATATGAGGAGTTTGATTTGGTGGTTTGAAGGCGGTACCTGAAATGAAAGAGAACCTGAAACGAGACTAAGTGTAGAAAAGTATTAGAGAGATATCAAAATAATGTGTTAAGTTTTAAGTTTGTTCTGGATAAAGTTAAAGATAAATATTTACATCAAGGTTCAAGTGTGCCTGCAATTTTCTCGAAATCGGATCTGAGTGAGTTGCAGTATTTAACGTTTTTGCGTATTTTGCGGTTAGTTTGTTTAGGCGTTATGTTATCGTTTGTAATTTTTTGTTTTACGATGTAACTTGCTGGTGTGTAGCGTGGTAAATGATAGGTGAGGCGTATTACTTGATTTGTAGTTTTTGTAAAAGTGAAAGTTGGTTTTTGTGAGGGTTAGATGTGGCCATAGCACTATATCCTCTTAGGGTCTTATAAATGTTTTGTAAATGTACAAAATGTTTTATGGTCTGCTTTCGTGGACGTGGTGACTAATTTTGTAAAGGCAGGCGATTCTAGTTTGTACTTTATTTCTGATGTTCTTGAAGTGTAAATTCCATGCGAGTCTGGTATTAATTGTTAGGTCTAAGAATTCAGCAGTTTTAGTAAAAGAAATAGGAGCGTCTTAAAGACTAGATTCTCGTGTTTTAACCTCTTGTTTAGCCTGCGGTGAAGGATTATGATTTGTGTCTTGGAGGGGTTATGAATAGTTTTCCATTTGTTACACCACTGTGTGATTCCTGTTTAGTGTTTTCTGGATTTTCTTAGCTGCTAATTGGGGGTCCCATGAAGTGCTCTATATAGCGATGTCACAAGCATATTGGGATGCATGAGTGAGCGGTGTAGTAACTTGTGGTAGATCATTGACGTAGAGTGCGCTAAGAACTGACTCTTGTGGAACACCTGCATTAAAGATAAATGATTCTGACTTTCGCGGTACAATTTTCTAAGAAGTTGGAAATTTATCTCATAAAGGTTACGGGTACTTTGTATTTCATTAATTTAAAATTTAGGCCGTTGTGCCAGACAGTGTCAAAGGCTTTTTGCACGTCTAGAATGACGGCAAGTGTTGCTTGGAGCTTGTCGAACCCTACAAAACTGGTTTCTATTAAGCGTAATAAGTGGCCAGCAGCCTGGCAGCTTTTGCCGCCTGCATTCTGAATGTTAGTGATTATACTGTCATGTTCCAATTTCTAGAGTAGTCTGGTTGTAACGATCTTTTCCAGTAATTTGCCGATGCAGTTTACTAAGCTGATGGGTCTGAAGTCGTTTGGAAATTTTGAGCTTGAGTCTTTCTTGGGGATGAGTGTAATGATGGCTGTTTTCCATGCATGTGGAAGATAGCCTGAGAAGGAGAGGTTGGACATATTTGCGAGGTGAGTGAGTAGTTCTGAGAATGCACTTTTTAAGACTATATTTTGAATGCAATCTTCGCCTGGAGTTTTGTTCTCTAGCGTTTTGAGTGTATTTTAATTTACATTGTGGTTATTGGGATTGTTATATCTTGGGAAGAAGGATTAAAGTTTAGAGAAACTGGTAAATTAGTTGAAAACAGTTTGTTGTCTGTGATGATTTCATTTATTTTAGTTTCGTGTTTTCTATTAAAGTTGATGTGTTGTGAAATGCTGAATGTGTTTTGAAAGTATTCTGCAAAAGATCGGTTTTCTTTCTCTGTCGTTAGTAGCAGTGGTGTTCCCATATGTAAGACTACCAGTTTTGGTGTTTTACCGAGAGATATTTTTAAGTCTTCGAGAAGGTGGCTGGATCGGATGTGAAGCTACCTAGCTTGTTACAGAAGTTATTTCAGTTTGTTTTTTGCTGTGATCTGATGAGATGTTCAATCTTGTTTTTGACAGTGTTTATTTGTATTTTTAATGCAGGGTTACGTGAACTTTTAAATTCGCGGCGAAGTTTGCGTCTGGTCAGTATGAGTTTGTGTATTTCGGGAGTTAGAGTCCAGTTTTTAGGCGTGGTTTGAACTGGTTTCGGGAGAACTGCTTGATGTATTGTTTTTGTTATGACGTTTATAATTTTGTGGTAGTAATTTTTTAATTCTTCTTTGGAATTAGTTTGACTTATTGGTTCGGAGAGATGTTTTTAAAATTTTGTTGAACGTGGGCCAGTTAACCTTAGTGAAATTATAATAGTGTTTGTTGGGTTGGTTTTTGTGGAACTGTTGGAGTTAGTCCAGTTAGGGTTGCGTACTTGAAATTATAGGGGGTTGTGATCTCCTCCGATGTTGTCGTGGACTTTGAAATTACTAGTGAGATGTAAGATCAAAAGAGCACTGATGGCTAAGTCTATGATACTTTGAGCTCCGTTGTAATATGTGTGCATAGGTGAGTTGTCATTAATGACCGTGAGATTATGTGTTTGAGTGACATTTGCTAATGTTCTGCCAGAGGTGTTGGTTGTGTACCCATTGTGTTGCATTGAGGTCACCGAGTATTATTACATTCTTATGAGTGTTAATTATTGAATTTAGAGAGGTAACGTCGGGTGATGTGTGTGGGGATTTGTAAATGGCTAAGAGTGTGATGTCAGGTGATGACGGGGTCTTTACGCTACAGAGTATATGTTCGTAGTGTGTGGGTGTGTTGTGTTTGTTTAGACTGATATCTAAGCTGTGTTTGTGTAGAAGTGCAATGCCTCTGGTCTGAGCAAGCTGTATCTCAGAAATGATGCCATTTATAATAATTTACAGACTTCATAGGACTAATAAAATGATCAAGTAAATAGACTCATTGGTTTACTTTTAGGACTTAAGTAAATGTCTGTGATTAATTAAAAATGTAATATTAGAAGCCAATTTTTTATGTTTCTAAATACCAACACAAAATGTTTCAAAAATAAATAATAATTATTTTCCCCAAAGGAGAACAAAAGCTGACTGGAAGGATTCACCTATTTTAACCACTTGCACCATTATAGAGTAGTATGTCACCTGTCAGTCAGCTAGTAGATACTAAACTGACGTAATGTAAAATATGTTTAACATTACAATTTATAGTATTGTTATAAAGAATATCTTGGAAGGTAAATCCATTCCTTGTGTGGATAGTTATTAGATAAAGAAGTTAAGGGGAGGAAAGAGCTTCAATATGTGTCCAATTGATATTAATTTCCATTTCTTAGAAGTTATTTTATGAAACCTAATTTTATGTAATTCTATCCTGATATAAGGAACCGTATGGTAGATGATTCCATAGAAAATATTGTATAAACGTAGAATTTGAGTTATTGTCATATTTGAATAATTTAATATATTCATCTAATTATAAAAATTGGTAGTTATTTAATTTATAGCACTTGCAAGAATGTTTAGTAAGAAAACACAGATACAATACAAATATATTTCATTATATATCAAGTCACATAAAACAGTTGATTGAAAACAAATTAGTTAAATAATTTCTTTCAGCCTACTGGTTTAAAGTGCAGGAAACAATATGATAAAAACGTAAATTACCTGCAAGTAAGTGACACATCAGTGCTTGCTTCAAGGTTGCGTTTCTAGTTTCGCCTTTTAACACTTTAGTGATCTTTGTTAGAAACGCTTGTTCTTCTTTGGACTGGACATATTTGTCCCAAGTGTTTACTGATAAGAGACTATATACTTTAACTTCTGTGTCACCATCCATATACTTCACAGAATAGAACCATTTGCTCTGGTTAGCAATTATCTGAAGGATAACCTTTAACTTTGTCGGAGATGGAACAGGAATGCCATACTTACAGACGTTATCGTTTGGATCACACCACTGAGCAGCTGAAAGAGAAAGAATTACATTTACAAAATACAGATTGTTCATTATTAATACAGTTACAAAATACAGATTGTTCATTATTAATACAGTTACAAAATACAGATTGTTCATTATTAATACAGTTACAAAACACACATTGTTCAAAATACAGATACAGATGTTCATTATTAATACAGTTACAAAATACAGATTGTTCATTATTAATACAGTTACAAAATACAGTTCATTATTAATACAGTTATTACAGATTGTTCATTATTAATACAGTTACAAAACACACATTGTTCACTATTAAATTACAGATTGTTCATTATTAATACAGTTACAAAATACAGATTGTTCATTATTAATACAGTTATAAAATACAGATTGTTCATTATTAATACAGTTACAAATACAGATTGTTCATTATTAATACAGTTGGAAAATATAGATTGTTCATTATTAATACAGTTACAAAATATATATTGTTCAAAACTACACACAGTTTGTAATAATTAAACTACGTTCTCAAATACTTTGGTTAAATATCTTTAATTTAAAATTACAATATTTATGTTTTTCCTTATCGCAAAGCCACATCAGGCTATCTGGTGAGCCCACCGAGGGGAATCGAACGCCTGATTTTAGCGTTTTAAATCCGTAGATTTACCGCTGTACTAATGGATGACATAGTTGTGTTAACTATTCAAGTTCTACATATCTATATCTTATGGCCACTTGTACTTTCTTTCATTTTAATCTATAGCATTCTTTGTGTTGTTACGTATACATTAATTAAAACAATATATTTTATGGAAATAATCTAAATAAACGTGTACGTTAAATAAGAATTAAAGTACAAAAGTCGAGTCATATACTATCATTGTTTGGCAAACATGATACGTTATTTATTTTTCTTTTACCTTTGTAGCTTCACTGTAGTAACACGCAACTAGTAAATATGGGTGACAAAGATTGACGCCATACTGAATGGCATATTCGAGTCAACAGTTAATATATGGAGAATTCTCAAAATTTACGTCATCATGGCACTCTGGTGTATCTCGGATCTTTCAGTCGAATTTGTTTGATAGAAAATATGGCTTAGCATTGTTTTGTTCACTTGTATGTTCATACAGGGTCTCATCAATTCATAACTTTATTTTCAATTGATACTTAACTTTAGATTATGGTTTGTTGTTTTTGCAACAGATTATCCATTATTTAGCTCTGCTGTTAGAAGAAAACAAATTTATTTTTCATAAAATGTTCGTTTTTTTTTTCTTTCACGGAGTTAATCCTTCCCCAGCAAACTACTGATACAGCAAAGCAACGAATTAATTAGCAGAAATCTTGCCAGTGGTTCAGTTGTAAGTCTTAAAGCTTAAACATTAAAAATCTGTTATCGACACTTATAAATAGCACAGCTTTGGGCTTAAAACAATAACATGAGAAACTTATAATCAGGATATTAACCAAATTTATTGCAAAGGTTCCCTGATATGATGATAAAATATTAAAAGAGTTAATCGTGCATGAACTACGAGAAAAGGGATTTGACTCAGTACATATCAAATTATAACAAAATTTCAATTAGAGACAGAGTAAACCCTCAAAATGTTTCTTACCTAAAAGTAAAGTTTTTTGATGCACAGCTATGTACATGTCCTCATCTACCGCTCCAACTATAACGACAACTGTGTTATTAAATTCCTCTCGCCACTGGCCAATAACCTCTTTCAGGTTTCTCCTGTAAATTGCACTGTGATAAGAAATGATAAAGTCGATTAGAAATATTACTTCTTAAATTTCACATTTATGTGAAACATAACATTTTCAAATGCTTTATAGTTTTAAATGTATGAATACAAAGCATCTAAGAGGTGTTATTATTACACATGTTTATGTTCGATACTTTAGTAATTCTGAATTTAATGCCAGTTCATTACATTTTGTGCAACATATTTAAACAATTCATTATTTCTACATGCAGAAACTGTCACTTCACTTTCTAACAAAAATCTGTGAATCTAACAGTACAATAAAAAGTACATGTAAGCACAGAATCATTCATGAAATGTGTGTTAAAAATTAATACTTATTAACATTATTTACAATGAGCGTAGCGTTTAATCTAGAATAGTATGTTTTTATGTAGTGCTGAGGTTTTCAAAGGAAGGTTCTTCCTGTAATTTACCATTTCTCGGATCCAAATATATATCCACATGTTTGCCATGCTTGATGACCCATGTAGGGAAGAAGAGAATTCTGATGGTTGAATAGTTGACTATAAAATTTGTGTTTTGTCTCAGTGTGTTGATATATATTGTAGTAACAATAATAACACTTCTTCTGTCATATGAGACTTTTATATAAAAAAGTCTTAACTTAGCTGAATTATGTCGATAATTTTTTTCTTTCATAATACTGAAAATAAAAACATGTTGAGTTTGACAGTCCTTAGATGGCAGTAATTTACTAGACTGCAGCGACTCAGTAGAAAGCAGTGTGAAACAGATATAAAGTAACTTGGTGCAGGAGAAGGAGGCAGTTCATTGAAAGCTGTTAGTGTATACAATGATGTGTAATGAACACGTGTGTACAGTAATAGTATGTCTGTATCAATAAATATGTGGTCTCACACGCATGTAGGAACAATGAAGCCATTGATGAGTGTTATGTTAACAAATGAATTAATTATACAAATAACACAAATATTATTTAACATATGAATGAAAAACAAATTGATCTGGGTGTTAAATTTTCGTGATATGTAGTTAAATATGGTGATTGACCTGTAAGGTATTATATTAAGATACAGTTTACATGCTATTTTCATTAATACTAGTGACAGAATGTTTCAATATTGAAATATTTGTCAGGTAGTTAATATCACAGAAAGCTAAATCAACAGAAACTCGCAGTTCATCTGAGCTAAAACGGTTTTACCTATTCTTTTTTGGTAAGAATAGTGCAAGATATTTTGACTGGATTGAATCAAAATGTTTATGAGTAAGTTAAATTAATAGTAGTATGTGAAATTCACAAAAAAATAACTTAAATAACATAACAAATACATACTTGGTATACTCAGTTTTATTTGGTTGTGACAGAATATTGTATACAGATTAAAAAGCTATTAAACACACACATTTGTCTCGATATTTCTTAACATTATTTCAACACAAGTTATGGAATCAGATGCATTAAAGTAAAGGCTTTAAATGCATGAGGGAGATATGTTACGTATTACGATTTATCTCAGATGAGCCTTCAATTTATTATGTCACGTATTACAATTTGAAATAGCCTGAAACTGAGGTAAATTGCGGTTTAGATTTAGAAGTTAATTAAATGTCAATATGTATCCAATTTATGATATTTGGGAATAAGATTGATTCACACAGTTTTATTTCTCAATACAAATATATTTTAATATACAAACAATAATACAATTTATAATAACGGTTATAACAAATAATGATTCATATACAAAAACTTTTACAAACAATACTGAGTCTTCTATATGGTCAGGAACTGCATATCTTAGCGAGGGTTCACGATGAGCGAATTAATTTTGAGTTGATATAGGCACACTTCGCTTAACAGGGAGCTAGCTAGCTCTGTCTTTCTTCGTTGATCACATGTGCGTTTCTCACAGCTGAAGTAATATAATGTTTTAGTAAAAATACTAATGTCCGATGTGAATGCGCTGAAGTTAAATGGTTTGTAATGTTCGAAATCTATACACGTTCCTGGTCATTATATCTGAAGTTCCTGATCAGTCAGCGTTAATCACAGTTATAGATTCCGAAGTTCATAGTATACCAACTGTAGCAAACCAGTAAGATACACTGTTTCTTGACGCGATTTGTTGGTTACCTTTAAGGGCTTGACAGGAGAGTTTCTAGAAAGTTCAGCCTGCGCAACAATACTGACGATACACTAATGTTTATGTACACACATATATATCGTAAATTCTTACATTCGAGAATCTTTTACAATTTTAATGAAGAGATATGTATTTCACAATATGTATATATACGTAACAGTATGAGTTACATACATTTCTAAATATATATTTAACGGAAACAAACATCGATATTAAAATAGATATGTAATAGTAAATCCGTCACAGATACAGCATCCATGTGTTACAGTAGTTATAACAAAGCTATTATTGACCTTGTAGCGGTACCTCTGAAGCCTTATAATGCTAATACCTGGGTGTTGATACTCGTAGTGGGCATAGAACAAATAACCCCTTCAGTAGCTTTGTGCTTAACTACAAGCAAACAAAAATAAACTTGTAACTGGAAGAAGGTCCCTAAGGAAAGACAATGTAAATGTTATCGTCTTCTATAGATAAAAAATAAGGGTTGGCTCATCCAAGTGCCCGAGCACTCCCCTGGTAGATTGCAAGTTTTTAACATTTGGAAAGTAAAGAGATGCCTAATCTTTACATGTCCCCGAAGGATTAGTGATTCAATTAGTTCCATTAATTTTTCACATTACTGTCAACGACCAATGCTGGGAACAAAATGGGTATTTTTTTTTACATTCTGAAACATAGCATAAAGTACCTCCCTACCTACAGATATAGTCGGCTGTGACAATTAAATAAAATTAGTAGTACAAATGTTTGAAAGAATACGTCTGTTCTTTTTTATTCAGTGACAGAACATCAAATCACCAGTGACAGATAACCTATCGATATCACTATAATCATTCTACAATTGTATTATTAAATATTTATCTCTTGTCTTATCTTTCTATTATCGTGTTCCAGTGTCATCCGCTAGCAAGTAAAGACGCTTCCATGATAATGTGCAAATTAACAATTTGGACATGTGAAAACTGAAATGAAATTAATGGTAACAATAAAATTACAAATTTCAGAATATAGATAGATGAAAGAAACCATCATTTTGTTTAAAAAAACATGGAAATCCAGAGGGTTCCACAAAGTGGAAGACGGGCCTTGTGGTCAGAAGGATACAGTTGATTTACTTGTACTCTTTCACAGCTCTGCCCAGGGCTGTTACTTAGCCTGGATATGCAATGTAGCCACATACAGTCACAAAACCAATATGGCATCAGCAAGTGAAACTGTTAATCGTAATTAAATAACCATTAAGTAACTGAGAAACATGCAGTATGATTGACTAAAATGCGTAAGTCATTAAAACTTGTTAGATAACAGGAAGTAACTATACTAGCATTCTTTCGTCTAATGTATTCTGAGATATCTTATCAAAACTGAAACATTAACTAGGAATTTGCTTGTTTACTAGTTTAAGTTTGAGCCCTGATGGCTTACACTGATATTAACTCTGGACGCGTGTTCTTATCTTCCTAAAAGTTGAATAAGAGATTAAAAAAAAAAAACAGCTATGGTGCAAGTCTTCTTCAAACACTGTGGTATCTGTACTATTAGAAATAATCTTATAATTTATTTATTACTTACATTACATTCGACTGTACCAAAGACCCCATCTTGAACAGCAATAAGTTTATAAGATTATTAAATGTTAATTTGTAACTGTAACTGCCTTATGATTGATCGTGATAACTTTTGAGGAAATGAAAACAGGAAGCACAATCAACGTATACAACAATTTACCCGAGTCCAATATCTTTCTCTAATAAACTCAGCTTCCTCCGTTCATGTGAAGTCACAAACATCTCAAAACATGATGGTAAACATTGCATAAGTTCCTTTATCTCTTCGAATCCTTCTACTGCTTTGGAACTGAAAATAACTTTATACTTCCAGACGTCACTACTTCCGCCTTCCGCCATATTTCTTTCTTTCCCTCACTGAAACAGCCATTATATTATACTTTCAGTATGAATAATGAAAGAAAGGCATTATAATGTTACCTAATTAATCTCATTTTAAATAATAACTAGAACTTTCACACATTTTAGTCCATTCTACTACAAATAAATATCCTTAGACAAGGACACTGCAATCTGGTGGTAGATGGTGAAATGTGACATTTTTTTAAAATTTATAACACGATATTTTATGCAACCTATCATCAAATGGAATTAATGTGATAATTATCTAAAGATGAAGGGATAGTGAACGACCAGATTATATTTAATAACTGACGGAAAAGTGGTGTAATTAATACGATAAATATGAATTTAAACACACCATTGACATTGAAAATACATAAAATTTTTGTTAGTAAAAGTTTACTCCCTACAAAGTGGGAGATATTTTTGTTTCAAATGTAATTAGTGATTATTCTGAAATATGTGTGTGTTTTCTTATACCAAAGTCACATCGGACTATTTGCTAAGCCCACCGACGGGAAATTCTAAAATGTTATATTCCATTTGTGTTACGGTTAAAGTCACGGTTAATTTTATTATTCTTTGGTAAAGGAGTAGCCTAAGAGTTGGGAGTAGCTAATGATGACTAGCTGCCTTCCCTCTCGTGTTACACTGTTAAATTAGGGACAGCTAGCGCAGATAGCTCTCGTTTAGCTTTGCGCAAAATTCAAAAGAAACAAACAAGCAAACCTTACTTTCAAAATGGTCTTTGACTTCATCTTTAGGCCTTGTGACTCGTAACGTGCGAGTTTCCACTGTGTGCTATCAAAAACACAGCGCATTCGTTATCCGATTTACCTTTTAAAAGGGTTTGACTCAAACAATTAAAAAAAAAACTAACTAAAATATCTTTTCTGCATTTTGACACTACAGAAGGTGATACATTGTTAATAATTACAACACCTTAGAGAACGGTCTCTGTCATCTAATCGTCCATCACACATTCACCAACTACTAAAGGTCAACTGCAGTACAAAAATACCTGCGCAGACCTGGGTTTCTTATTACGCGAACACACAGAATTTTCGAGATAGTTTGACGGCAGGAAAGTATGGGTTACAATAATGAGCAAGGTTAGTCGCCCTTGATGACTGGAAACCCACTAGAAATAAAATGTATCTCAGAACGGCTGAGATAACCTGAAGATGACCTAGGAAGGTCGAAACGTTATTCTCTCCTTATCAGCAGAAGTGTTAATATCCATACCAGCCGTTCTGAGATAAAAGGCTAGTAGGCCTAGTACATTCGAGATTTGATGTGACTTATCGTTTGATGTATTTGTCGTAAAACTAGAACGTTTTGTGCGCCCCGAGGACTTTTCTCGGGACACTGGGTAAACGAATTATTCTGCCAAAACCAGGACGGTTATTCACTCCAAGTAAAACTAATCGATCTTATCAGAAGAAGCGACTGTAGTTTAGTGACGTTTATTTTACCACCCGTTCATTAAAAAATAAAAGGTATTGAAATACTTTATCGGTGCTTTTCGCCAGAAAAAAAGCACTGGTTTAAAATATTTGTATTACTCTACAGTAGTGTTGTCTGTCAATCAGTCAGTAGACACTAAAATTACATTACATGAGGGATGTTAACGTTGCAACTTCTGTCGTTACGTCAGTAGAACGTGCGAATTACATGAATCACGAGTGTAATTATTCACTATACTGGCTAGAATATAGCATGACACGTAAGCTTCGAAAGAAAGATATAAAACTATTTGATACTGTTAATATTGGTTTTATTTACTCTTGCGGAAGAATATCTTGCAAATACTTTGAGAACTAGTGTTGTGCGGATGTTTGGAACAACTTAAAATAATTATAAGACAAGGCACAACTGATAACGTAACCATAAAACCTCTACGTTAGACATGGGAAATTCAAGAGTATACTCGTACATTATACATATACTTATCACGCATACGCACGTTAAGAGACCAAACTGTCTGATAGCACGTACATAAACGAAACTATAATTCTCTTTCGCGATTATGAGAAACCCACTTGAAGTGAAAATGTACCTCAAGACGGCTGGTATGGGTATTAAAACTTTTATTAAAATAAAATAGTGAACAACGTTTCGAACTTCTTAGGTCATCTTCAGGTTAGCAAAGAAAGTTTGCAACTGACCGTTGCTGGGCATATGTGTTAGGGACGAGATAGACAATCCCGTACCTGTCTGTTTACATTCTCGTCCCTAAGACATGTTCACTACTTTTATCTTAATAAAAGTTTTAATACCTATATCAGCCTCTTGAGATACAAACAATTCTTTTTATTAAAAGAAAACGGGAAGTTAGGGTTCAATGTGGAAATTCACGTCACCATCAGTTACTGAATTCGGAAATTAACACAATACCAGCCACTCATGATCTCCAAGGCCACAATAAAATGTGGAGCACCACTGTTTGTTTGAAATTGCGCACAAAGCTACACAATGGGCTATCTATGCTCAGCACGCTATGGATATTAAAACCCGAATTTTTGAGGCGCGAGTCCGCAGACATGCGCTGTGCCAATGGGTGGCGCACCGACGCTGACTCATCATACGTTTGAAACTGGAGTAGTAACGTATTTCTTATCACTGTACATTACCATTTACATTTCTACTTTAAGAAGTTTAAGGAAGGAACTGTAGAAAACCACACTGAAATAGTGACTTACAGATACAAAATCAAACAGGAAATTTTGTTTGTTGCAAGACGTTTGAAAAAAGCAATAAATCTTCAATCGTCGTTTCAAAATATGAAGTTGAGTTGAATGATGTGGGAAGCAAGTTAATCGAGTAATTTAGCGCCCTCTATCCCACTACCGAAATGGTTTGCAAGGTCGCTGCAAACAAATAATATTTATAGAAACAAAAACAATAAATACTTTAACGATCGCCTGCGAATATAATAAAACAGTTATATTTATATCATTAAGTAGCATATTTTGTCAGAAGAGATAAATATATTGATCACTCATGTTGTACACATATAAATTATCGATATACTTGCATATATGTGTAATATGTAACCTAGTGTTCACTCTAGGTTATAACACATCAATTTGAGCATATAACTAAAGTCTGTGTTTGATATTGCGCTACGTTGTGCAAGTTCATATTTGTTTACGTGGTGTAGTACAGTTTAGTATGTATAAAAACTTAGGCCTACAACAGTAGAAGTTACAACCATGCTCGCGCTTTCAGCCGTGAAGGAATTATAATGTTACAGTCAACCTCACTGTTCGTTAGTGAATGGTGATGACAAGCTGCCTTCTCTCTAACCCTTCATTACTAAATTAGGGACAAGATAGTGTAGGCTTGCCGTATTTTGAGAGCAGTTTTTCATATTTTCATGTTCCCCGAGAGCACAGTCTACGGACTTATAACAGGGTTTCGATGCCCGTGGTTGGCAGAGCATATGTGGTCTACAGTGTAGCATTGTGCTTACCTACAAACACACTTTCTTATCCCAGCTTTTTATCAGCCCCAAGAAATTACTGAATACCCTTGTAAAATCTGAAATAATTCAGTGTTAAATTTCTTCATTCTTGTTGAAAGAAATGATTGTTCGGATACTATTAAACTTCTAGTTTTGTTTTTACTTCAGGAAAAAGTTTAACATATAAGATTTCGTAATTGCAATCTCACTACAGTTTTAGAAGTTTGACATTCTTAAGCCTTGATGAAATTATTTATTTAGTCATTGCCATCAACATGTGCTTTTTAGGCCGATACTGTGATACCTTTACTCCCGAGGTAGTTGTTTTTTTGTGTGTGTTTTCGCTTAACCATGTGCAATTACCTGTTCATCCATTAGTATTATTTCTTGTTGTATATAAAAGCTTGTGGCGCTTACTGCAGTACGAACAGGTAGAAATAATAGGTCGTCTACAGCACGCAGACCCTTC
The DNA here is from genome assembly GCF_004210375.1 of Tachypleus tridentatus. Classification (NCBI taxonomy): domain Eukaryota; kingdom Metazoa; phylum Arthropoda; class Merostomata; order Xiphosura; family Limulidae; genus Tachypleus; species Tachypleus tridentatus. The sequence continues at coordinate 166,031,696 of NC_134831.1, read as the reverse complement.
TTTAACGAACCCAATAACGAACTGATCTTAAGGAGATAGTGCGTGATCAAGCCTTAAATTCGTGCTTTTCATGTAAATTGCCCTCTCAAAGAATTACCATCAGTAGAACGGTGTTGTTGTTTTTTAGAACAAAGATATACAAGTGGTTACTTGCGCTCTATTTGCCGCAGGAAATAGAGCCCCAGATTTTAGCAGTCTAGTTGTCTTAGCGTAAGCGTAAACGATGGGTTATTCCCGCTTTGTCTAAGCATGAAATCAAAACTAAATCCGGAATAAAGCGTTATACTTGTTTTAGCACTCTCTCCACCGTGGAGAATCGAACCCCTAATTGTAGCGTTGTAAGTTTGCAAAGTTACAGCTCATCCACCAGAAGAAAACTTTAGAATAAAAGCAGTTGGTTTAATGAAAAGGGATAAAAAAGGAACAGATGTCATAATAACTTTGCATCCAGGTCAGTAGGAAATTCTGGTCCGGCATGGCCAGGTGGTTAAGGCACTCGACTCGTAATCTGAGGGTTACGGGTTCGAATCCCCGTCGCACCAAACTTGCTTGCTCTTTCAGCTGTGGAAACATTATAACGTGACAATTAATCCAACTATTAATTGGTAAAAGAGTAGCCCAAGAGTTGGCAGTTAGTGGTGATGACTAGCTGCCTTCCCTCTAGTCTTACACTGCTAAATCAGGGATGGCTAGCGTAGATAGCCCTCGTGTATCTTTGCGCGAAATTCCAAAACAAACAAACACGTTTTCTTTATATTTAGGCTTTTAAAGACAAAGTGTTACACTTTTTGTAATCAGTAGAACTGTGTCAGGTGGAATCTTCAATGCGTTTCTTTTACTGCAAAATGATTGGATTGAAGTAACCTTGTTCCTTATCTAGTTACACATTGTCACTGGTTATCGATATCACTGAGCCTTCCCACTGAAAGTAACACTGTAGAATTCATTGGGCTAGTTATCGATATCACTGAGCCTTTACACTGAAAATAACACTGTAGAATTCAATGGGCTAGAGCTCATATCTTCTCTATTAAAATCGGTGGTGTAGAAGGTTAGCAATGTCTGAATGGCCAAAGTGACGTAAGTGACAAATGTACTCTGGAAGAGTTGATTTTTTCGCTCAAGTCACATGATACATGGAACTTCATCTGGAGTGGATCTATTTACACAGAAAGGTTATTAAAGTACGCATATTTGTCTTGGCTATTTTGTTTGTCCTCTGTTGTCGAACTAATAAACCACTTTTGTTTTACTGTCAAATTTGTGCCCACTCTCTATATACAACTCAGTCAAGTTAGAATTCAGATTAGCTCTGAAACATACTTCCTGCCGAACTTGAGAATAGTAAAGAGCAAATAACAACCAAGATCCTGTCTCTCTGGCAGATGAGCTGCTAGTAAATGTGGTTATAATACTTGAGTACAAAGTACACTCTATTCTAACTAGTAAACTACCCTGACATCATGGAGGACGTATTGTTACAGAACCAATGTTTGACTACCACGACGTCAAAGTGTTACCAGAGGGCGCGACCAGCTTATGGAGGGTTACAATTGTAGTTTAATACCAGACAGATTGGTTTTACTTGATAATCCTACGAAAATAGAGAGGCGGCTATGATGTTACAGTTCTACAAGTGAAAACAGTACAAATTTGATCAACGTGTATCACGAAGAATGTATTTAATACAATCAGTTTAAATCACTAACTTATCAGCTAATTACATTTCCTGACCATTTAAATCATTCTTAAAAGGAGACTTAACACTAATTTATGAGTTCGATATTTTTTATATATATCCAAGAAAGAATTATTATCACTAATTTATTAGTTAAGTACATTTCCTGACCATTTCTATGTAAAATATTCTTAAAAAGGATTAACACTAATTTAATAGTTCAATACATTTCCTGATAATTTATACTTAAATTATCATAAAAAAACGATATCATGAAATAATTCAAACTTACTGTTTGACCTTTTAATTATAAATTAACTGATTATTTTAAAGATTTTTGGCACTTGTTTAATATGTAAGACAAAATATTTCATTTTACACATAATACTTTCATTGTTTCATCTCTTGTGTTACAAATTGGATGATGTTCTATGTATACATGTTATTGCTAAAGAAAATTAATTTTCAGTGTGTCTCAACAAGTTATTATGTTATCAATAAAATGTTTATTAAATATTATCCAATAATTAATCTTACACTTTCACCAGATTGACCATGTTATTACTTGACAGAATACTTCATTTTATATATAACGCTTATACTTTTATGTGTCATGTGTTTTACAAAAGTGGTCACTACATTCTTCATACAATCAATGTCTATATTTAATTATGTTAAAACTATTATTTCAATGACTTTCCTTAGGATTTTGGTATGAACAGTGTTACTATACTATGATTACGTTATCAGTGTGAACATTTAATTATCATTCTAAAATGTCCAGTTGTACTCAGATAGGTCGAGGTTACCAAAAGTTGATAGTGATTTTCATTGTTGCTTGCAATCTATCATGGTCCTAAAACATACAGTCCTCAAACAAATTAAGCAAAATGAAATTAGCTGACGTTACTCTTGGTTGTTCTTATAAGGATCACGTAGTATAATTATAATAATAAGTTATAAGAATATCACGTGTTTTTCAGATAAATAACATATATTTTGGGAACAACAAGGGATATATTGTTCCATTCTCTAAACTAAACCAAAACTATTAAATACATTTTTTTTAAATATTAAACCCAGTCCACATAGTTATGAAGCTTCATCTTAAACTCACTTAAATTTACTTCTTCTGCAACATCAAAAGGCCAACCACCCTTTTAGAAAAATGGAAGTGTCTTAGCTGAAGATGACTTCTCACTAAAAATTTATATTTGTCATCTAATGCTACTCTTCTCACTGTTAAGCATGAACAGATATGATGCATTAACACTATAAATTACACCTCATTAAGATACCCCCTAACTCTTATTTTTTCCAAGATAAAACAATTTCAGAGAACTTAACCTTTTCTCATATGGTAACCCCTTCATTCCAGGTACCATTCTAGTAACCTTTCTCTGAACTCTCTACAACAATTCATTGTCCGTTCTAAGGCAAAGAGCCCAAGACTGAACACAATATTCCAAATACGGGTTAATCGGTGACCTGTACAATGAAACTATAACCTCTTTGGACTTGTATTCAATATTTCTGTAGATGCAACTTAAAAATCCTATTTGCCTTACCACTAGCAACAGCAGAAAGCTTGGATGGCTTTAGAGATTGATCAATTATTACACCAAGATCCCTTTCTTACATGACAGTGTTAAGTGTATTCCCATATGAATTATACTTATAATTAAAATTATGATAATCTACATACAATATATTGCAATTATTATAATTAAAACCCATCTCCCATTTATTTTCCCAATTCACTAAATGATCTAAATCATTTTATAAAATAGCAGCATCCTCTTCAGACCTAACAACCTTACTATCATTCATAAACATAAGTACATTTTTACCCTTTATATATATGTCATTGATGTAAATCAAACATAACAAAGTTTCGAAGACTTAGCCTACATGTGACATTAATTCAATTTGATAAATTCCATTTATAGCACTCCCCTTTAATACTCTAACCCTATTAATTAGCCAGTAACCCTGTATTTTGAAAAACTTCTGTCATGAAAATCATCTGTGTTTAACCATATTTCAGTTATTCCTATTACACCAAAATCCTTCATTTCTACCAATGTTTTAAAATAATCTATCTTATTTATTATACTTTTAGCATTAAAATAGTAACAATTAAGCCTATCCTTATAACTACTTCTATAACTCATTTCCTATGCTAAACTTTTCTCTGCCTTTTATTCTTTTTGCGTTTAGTTTATCTTGACCTTCATCACTATCTGGTTTTAGTTTAAGATTTATCGTACAGATGAATTAATAGACTTGACAAACAAGCCACCCCTACTCTATTAAAATTTAAACCATTCATTGCAAGAAGCTCCATTCTTCAATTGATCCAACCAGTCAATCTACTTATTCTTAGACACTAACCTAATCCCAGCATTTAGAGCTAATTGTGGGTGGTATCCCTGACTAATCAAGTAACGGCCTTTTTCTTTAAATGCCTTCATCAGACCATTTTACTTACTAATTAGCTCCTCTGATCTATCTTTCTCTTCATAATTAGCCCTTACATGCACCATAAAAACTGCATCTATACTAGCTCCCTTTGTCTTATCTCGTGCTTTGTCGGTTATATCTTCCATCTGTGTCCTTGTGTAACATAATCTGATTCTTTTCTCCCTGCTCACCCCACATACTATTGTATCCACATGTCCTGTCAAGGAATCACCTGTAACTGTAACCTCCTTATCATCCACATCCTTCTCTGAACCTTTTGTTTTCCTTCTCTCCAACGGTTCCTCATCTCCAGAAGCCAAGGGATGAAATTTGTTGTTCAACAGAATAAGATCATTATAACTAAATTCACTACTTTTTCCTCTAATAGTAATAGTTCTTTTTATAACTTCCTGAATGTCATAGTTAATGTATCCATTGCACGTAAACATTTAAGCTCTTCCTGAAATTCTGCTACCATTTTCCACAGTCTATTCTTTTTTTTCTATTATCTTTAAGTTTAATTAGAACAGCCTCCAACCTACAAACTCTACATAAAAAAGTAATTCTTCGTTACTAGCTTCCGTAAAAGTACATCCTGTTCCCAAGTTCTCAAATAAAACCCAATCACCTCACCCATTACACCCAACAAACTAAGAACGATAAACTGTTATACTAGTCTTAAACATTATATTTATAGTTATAGCTGGGAAATAACAACTCAATACCAATTACCAGTAGCCTGTTGTTGATACTGTTACTGTTAAGCCTAAAGCTTCACAACCAATAACATTATTTTTGTCATTGCAGCATTGTCTTCACGCTAAGTTAGGAAAGTTTACCTTAATTTTACAGAATTGAGAAATAGAACTTAATAATTTATTATAACTAACAATAAACGAAACGTTAATAATAAAATAATTTAGCCTGATTTATATTATAACCTACCTATAACTATAGGTTTAATTTAAAGTAATGAATCTTAGTTCGAGTAACAAAAGTTAATTCTCACAACTCCCAGAAACAATAACTAGTTTTAAGATTGTAGTTATACAATATAACAATGTATTCATCCTGTTTTACGATTTACCAGTAAGTTGAAATATAGCTAAGTTAAAGTACTGTTACACGAACTAAGCTTATTTTAATGTTGTAAAATGTATACCACTAAACTTTAAGTTAAAACTCTGACTATGTTACTTTTATTTACCAAAATTACTGGATCTAGTTATTATTGTGTTATTTAGCTCAAATTACTACAAATTATAAATTTTAAATAAATGCATAATTTGTAGTAATTTAGACTGAATAACACGATAATAACTAGATATAGTATTTATAAATGTGAAATAATTTTCAGAAATCTGTATGGCCAGGTGGTTAAGGCACTCGACTCGTGATTCGCGGGTTCGAAACCCCGTCACACCAAACATGCTCGCCCTTTCAACCGTGGGGGCGTTATAATGTTACGGTTAATCCCACTATTCATTGATAAAAGAATAGCCCAAGAGTTGGCGGTGGGTGGTGGTGACTAGCTGCCTTCCCTCTATAGTCTTACACTGTTAAATTATGGACAGCTAGTGCAGATAGCTCTCGTGTATCTTTGCGCGAATTTCAAAAACAAACAAACAATCTACAAGAGCTTAGCTGTTCAACGTCCTCCCTCAGATAGCAGTCCTTAATTTAAAGCTGACAAACCAGAGGAAATGTAATTAATTAACACCACCCAGTAACAACTGAAGAGCTACTTTTGTTTAACCTAAGAGTAGGATTTAAATGCTTATTTTATAGCGTTTCTACGGCCTCAGAGTGCACAGCGCGTTTTATCGACAACAGAATGCGAACCATAGATTCTATGATTCAAAGTCCAATCACACTAACCACTAGTCACGTCTGACCCTCGGTAGATTTTGGTCTGCCCCCAGTGGCTCAATGGTACGTCTGCGAACTTACAACGCTAAAAACCGGGTTTCGATACCCGTGGTGGGCAGAGTACAGATAACCCATTGTGTAGCTTTCTGCTTAATTCAAAACAATAACAACAACAAGATATCGCTCTAAACACAACTCTACAACATGTGTGTTCACTAATTTTAAATCAAGGTGTTTGGGAATTACTACTCAATACTGAATTTTTTTTCTTTAACAGAAATAAAAACAGTTGAGTGTGTGTTAATTTGTTGTTAAGCACAAAGCGACGCCCAACAAATCGTGGAGATCGAAACCCGATTTTTACCATTGTTAGCCCACAGTCTGCTAACGTACCGAGAGATAAGTGGCTTAAGTCAGTGTTTTACAAACATTTAACATCCACGTCTCCTTAATAAACCAGAATTCCTACATGTCACCTTTTTTTTTTTTTTTTAATAAGTGAAACGCTTAATTATCCAATATTCCGCCCTAATGGCGTCCCTGACTCTTTCAGAAACGTTGTCTAAAGTAACTGCAAACTTATAGTGCTAATTTCTAAACTTTTGGTGACTACTAGAGAGCGTTTCTGGTGTTGTTCCCAATAAACAAATAATATCAATTCTTTTAGGGCCGAACAATAGCCCAAGGTAAAAATTAATGCCTTACCCATCCATACTTGTCGCTCAAGATTATTGCCTTCGTTGTTTATTCTTAACGATGAGTCTGAAAACTTTCATAAAATGTTTTCATAATCCTATAAGAAAGAATATACCAATATTCCTTCAGGTAACAGCATTATTGCATTAATTTTGCTAATGGAGTCTATGAAGCAAGAGAAATCATTTGGACAACTCGTAGTATGAGGTTAATGATCCCAGAGCTAATCAACATTCCATTTAAGAGGTCCAAATATTCCTTTAAATAACGGAATAGTGTCCCCAGATAACACACCAAAGCGATTCATTAACTTGTACGTATGTGTTCAAAGTTTTATCTTCTCTCTCATCGCTCTAAGAGATTAATGCAGTTGATAAGTAGTATTAAAATAATCCATCACTTTCATTGTCACTTCATGATAATAATAAGAAAAGTAGATTTCGAACTTCACGAGATCCACATATTACATCACCAAAAATACTATTTACGAGAATAAATTATCATTGTACCCAGTAATGAGAATCATTGCCTTACGGTTGGTAGTTTTATTTTTGTTTTTAAGCAAAAGGTGTTAAATATTTAGCAGATTGATTTCACATTACACGCAAAACGAAAACGTAGAATTTTTTGATGACGAAAAATTAGTTTTAAGATACATTAACCCCAGTACGAGGACACTTCTTGTAAATCTTCCTATAGATGGCGCTCTGATATTTCATGAACTTCATCTGAGTGTTAAAGCACTTTGACAAGAAATTGTGTCCACGCCACAAGTAAAATGTCGAATAAGTGTTTTTGTCATCTGGTTGGCGAACACTTGGATGATGATAAAAAACAAAACTCCCTATCTTCTCATTTTTAAATCAGTTTCTTCATATTTTACCCGAGGAATTAGTTTTTGATCTATGTCTAAGCAGTAAGAACATAGGTGTAATTTTCTTTATTTTTTCTCTTTGATGGAATACCTTCATGCATATCTTTGTTGAAGAATCGAAGACTACGTCACTTGATAAGAATGAAGGCTTATAACTCTACAATTTGGTGTTCGATTCAAGTAACAGACATATTAGGTATTCTCATATTCAGTTGTTTTTTTCGAAACAGACACCACAACTATTTAAATGCCTTACGTCTGTATACAATGTTTTGCAAGACCACGCAGATAACAAAGAAATGATGTTCGATTCTAAGGAAACACACAGTACCTTACGCTAATAGCCGAAAGTTGTATTTTTATATTTAGAAACAGTTTGAGTCATATGTTGTATGCACGTTAGGGTATATTGAATTAACATATCTGTCTATTCGAGTGAATTATTGGATTAACAAGTCTACTTGTTCAGTTTATACGATGTCTACAAAGTTAAACATAACAAAAATTTAAAACATAATCTTAGTCCTTAACGGGTTAGGGATGTCCGACTAGCAGTCTGAGGGCTTGAAACCCCTCCACGAACATGCCTACCCTCTCAGCCGTTGGGACATTATAACGGGACGATCAACCCCATTATTCGTTAGTGAAAGAGCAGCCAAAAAGTTGGGGGTGGGTGGTGTTGACAAACTGCCTTGCCTTTAAACTCTCACTTTATAATTAATGTCAAATAGCCCTCTAGTATCTTCGTGAGAAATTTAACAAAACAATCATACTATATGACTTTTTGTTTTCAAGGTTGAACAACCAGTTATTAAGGCTTTACCTAAATTGAATAAAGAGAAAACTAACTTGAGAAAGAAAAGTTTTGACTCCTTAAATGTTGTTTCTTTTTTCTTTCTGTTGTATTTATTATTTATTGGTAATTCTTTATTGAAATAGTTCGTGCTTCGACCAAAATGTTACAGTATTTGTAGATTATCTTATAAGACCATAACACACTTTATTTCAAACCAATAACTCTTTCAATATGAACTACAAGCTTTTCTTCATTGTCTCCCGTCCCAACGTCCAGGACACATTCTATCACTGACCTACTTTTATATACTATTCCTTACAGATGAGATGTGCATGTTATATCATATTGATAAATTGTGTATTTTTGTCTGTCACAAACCGACGAAAAATGATAGTAAATCACTCATTTTATTATAAAAATATAGAGTGGTTCTGTAATAACTAGTGAGATCAGCTACAATGCCGGTGGTGTTTTTAGTTTTGTTCCTGTAATTTATATGGAATTAGAGACGTTATAAATAAGTCAACCAACATATCTATAAGTAAACTAAGGAATAAACAGTCTAGATTGTGTTTTTAGAAACTGTTGGGGTCCATGAACGGTATACACGCATTTTGAGAGAGCGTAGTATCGGTAGGAAGGTAGATTGACGTTTACTCTTATGTGAACCATAACCGTGCTATACTTCCAAAGAAACTTCAGCCAAATGCGTTTTACTAAACAGCTGTGCATGGTGTTTTAAATCAGTGTGTCTTTTTTTTTTTTTTACCGGTATATCATATAGTTATTCATTACCGCTATAAATCCCTCCCCCCACTTTAACTACTGCTTCTATTCCAAAAACAACCCACTCATCATCCGTTGTGTGCGTAATTAAATACGTAATGCGCTATCTAGTGGTACACTTCATAATTATATTTTCCTTTTCGATGCATGATCGCATTCAAATGATCACCTTTAACGATAAGTAATATAATATGTATGGAATCTCTGTAGAAATCCATGTTATATTACGACAATTGAACGCAATACAAGAAAACGTGTTATATCCAGACACCCCTTGAGATTGTTTGTGATAAACAATATAAAACAAACTTGAAAAAAAAGTATTTGTTTTTCTTTAGTGAAAATCTTACTAAAGACACTTTCATTTATAACTGTGTCTACACAAAAATAGTTCAATAAAGTCTACTCTGTGATGTAACGCTCTGATAATAACTTACTTTTAAACTAAAATTTCAATAAAACCCTTTTTCACATGGATGGTGAACATTATTGGATATCAAGTGTGAATACATTATTGTAGAACTGTCAGCCAATTCCGTAAACGGTCGCAGGTCCAACAGTCTTCTGTAGGAACTAACAGTTATACCTATCTGGCGAATGAGTATTTCTGCCAGTATAGAAAGGTAGTTCGAAACGCCTACTTCCATAATAGGGCTATACTTTGAAGAATATTTTTTCCCTTTTCTTTTGAATTAGTTGAAATTAGGTTAAGTTTTAGTTTGGTTTGGTTTGGTTTGAATTTCTTGCAAAGCTACCCGAGGGCTATCTGCGCTAGCCGACTACAGAGTACATTTAGCAGTATTTCGTGGGTCGAATTTTTTAATCCACAGCGTGTTATACCAAATACTAGGCCACGCCTATCTGATAGTGAGCTAACAGAGCCATAAAACTAGTATTATTAAAATATTTCCAAGAAATGGTAGCTCTATAACAAATAAACGTGAAGGAATAAGTCTCAGGAGACAGTCGTCCCATTCTGGATTGTGATGTCATAAACACACAGAAGTGATGGAATTGCTGTGAACCATGTGCACCATCTATAATCTGTCTATTAATTTGTTGATGTCGATAAAGTTTACAGCAATGGAAAATCGAACATACCGGTTGTAAAAATCTCAGTTATAAATGGAAACTTTAATTGAAAACTGATGATAAAGTGTGGTTTCAACGTTAATTCCCAACGATAAATAAAATAAATAGTGTTAAAAATAAAATAATTAATTTTGTTTTATTAATTGTTATCTAAAAAAACCTGATTAGTAAATGACTCAAACAAAATTGACGATAACTATATTAAACGGTTTTCATTCAAAGTTATGATATATATATATATATATAGAGAGAGAGAGAGAGAGCATAGGTCACCACTGTGTGTATCTGTGTATTCCAACTGGCGTGATAAGCTATGGTATTAGGCGAAAGGCCTCGTCGGCACTGAATATGAGAAATGTGGTATGGTTGACACTGTGCAACATGTTCACCCTCACTTTCATTAGTGGATTCTAAGCAATATGTAGAAAAGAATGAATGTACTCTATACTAGTATATCACACTGTTACAAATGTGATTTCATGCCTTTTTTATGGTCTAGTTTTAGCAGTTTACATTTAAAGTTACAGTAAAAAATATAAAATAACGATAGAACTATTACGACTAGCATAAGTTATTCTATAAAAAATATAGTACAACCAATATGTTAGTGAAAGTAACAACAGAAATATTAGGACTAGCATAAGTCATTCTTTGTTTTTTTTTTAATTTCGCGCAAAGCTACTTAAGGGCTATCTGCGCTAGCCGTACCTAATTTAGCAGTGTAATACTAGATGGAAGGCAGCTAGTCATCACCACCCATCGCCAACACTTGGGCTACTCTTTTACCAACGAATAGTGGGACTGACCGTCACACTATAACGTCCCCACGGCTGAAAGGGTGAGTGTGTTTGGTGCGACGGGGATTCGAACCCGCGATCCTCAGATTACGAGTCGAATGCCTTAACCAACCTGGTCATGCCGGGTCATAAGTCATTCTACAAACTATATTGTATAACCAACAGTATTAGTGAAAGTAACAATAGAACTATTAGAATTAACATCAGTCATTCTATAAACAATATAGTGTAACCAACACTATTTTAGTGAAAGTAACAATAGAACTATTAGAACTAACATCCGTCATTCTATAAACAATGTAGTGTAACCAACACTATTAGTAAAAGTAACAACAGAACTATTAGAACTAACATCAGTCATTCTATAAATAATGTAGTGTAACCAACACTGTTAGTGAAAGTAACAATAGAACTATTAGAACTAGCATCAGTTATTCTACAAACAATGTAGTGTAACCAACACTATTAGTGAAAGTAATAATAGAACTATTAGAACTAACATCAGCTATTCTATAAATAATGTAGTGTAACCAACACTATTAGTGAAAGTAATAATAGAACTATTAGAACTAACATCAGCTATTCTATAAATAATGTAGTGTAACCAACACTATTAGTGAAAGTAACAATAGAACTATTAGAACTAGCATCAGTTATTCTACAAACAATGTAGTGTAACCAACACTATTAGTGAAAGTAATAATAGAACTATTAGAACTAACATCAGCTATTCTATAAATAATGTAGTGTAATCAACACTATTAGTGAAAGTAATAATAGAACTATTAGAACTAACATCAGCTATTCTATAAATAATGTAGTGTAACCAACACTGTTAGTGAAAGTAACAATAGAACTATTAGAACTAGCATCAGCTATTCTATAAACAATGTGGTATATTGATTCATAATATTAAGTATTTCTAGTCAATTTCTTTTTCAGGATTTTACTTCTTATATACACTTTAATTAATGTTTTTTATTACAAGTTTTTAATATTTAATACTAACAATGCATTATACATATAAACGAATTGTCTTGACATAAATTATAGGCTTATTACTGACTTTATAATAAATAGAGTACTTTCATAAATTTCCTACTACTTGCTATTTTCCTCACTCGTAGAAACTAAAATTACGCAGGAGACCGTAAAATAACGGTTTAGCACATGCGCAGTAAAGAATCGCCAACATTTTAGTGAATCAAGAGCGCTACCTTATACCACCGGTAGCACCCTGTTCAGTTGACTATCTTCCACGAAACAGGCTTCACCCAGGTACACAAGCAAGATCCGCAACTCCTCCGTGGGAAGTGACACCTTTCACACACTTTGCGTTTTCCGCTTCTTCTTTAGGTGTTACAGAATAACTCGTACCATACCACAAGGTAGGTAGGCCACCCAAAGTTTACGTGTATTAGAATCTCAGTTTTCAGTTACGAGTTTAATATTTTAGCTGTTTTAACACACACAAAATACAGGGTGTTCGGAAAGTCACTGTGCAGTTTTGTAATAATATTTTATTCAGTCTATTTCGAGCCAGCAACTGATAGCGATGTTTAGAACCAAAATAAAAAGGATCCAGGCCTGTGTTGATGCCAACGGGGGTCACTTTCAACATGGTTTGTAATTGTCATTTATATTTACCTCCTGTATTTGATATTGAAACGTGTCTGTTAATAAATATACAAGTGCACAGTGACTTTCCGAACACCCTGTATTATTTTGAGAAATAATAGAAAACAAAATAATCTCGATCAGTGAGACTATACTGACACTATAAATTATAATATCAGACTATAAGAAATCCCAAAAATAATTATGCAGTCAGTAGTTATTTGCTAGCAGAACAACAACAAAAATGAAGCGTTCCTCATGCACAGTATGTGTTGTTTCAAACACTTTCGAAAATACACGAAGCAATGACAGAGATTAAAGTGATATTGTAATGTGTCATCTTACATTGATCAGTTTGTTTATTACCAAGCAACCACAGTCATCAAACAAACGTGTCTGTTTAACATCTAGATTTTTTTATATTATAATTTTCAGGTTAAAATAAAATGTATTTATGTTTTACTGTGTCCTTTTTCGCGACCCACAGGCCCGGCATGGCCAGATGGTTAAGGCATTGGACTTGTAATCTAAGGATCGCAGATTTTAATCCCCGTCACACCAAATGTATTCGCCCTTTCAGCCATAAAGGCATTATAATATGACGGTCAATCCCACTATACGTTGGTAAAAGAGTAGCCCAAGAGTTGGTGGTGGGTGGTTATGACTAATTGTCTTCCATGTAGTCTTATACTGCTAAATTAGGAACAGCTAGCGCAGATAGCTCTCATGTAGTTTTGCGCGAAATTCAAAAACAAACAATCGAGACCCATCATGATAACCAGTTTTGGAACCACGGTATAAGTTTAGATACAATTGAATTAAATAAACCGATGAAACATAAACATAAACATTTTCATCAAGAATTATTTTACTTTAAAGTAGCTGAGAGCTACATAACGGGTTATCTAGGCTTTCTCCACCACTGGTATCGAAACCCGGTTTCTAGCGTTGGGAATCCGCAAACATACCATACTGCCACTAGGGGAAGGTGGCAGAGAAAGTATATTGACTATGGTTTGAAACATTAAGTTCATTCTAACGTTACGGTTAGATAGTATTGTGTGTATCTAAGCCTAAGAACTGAGTAAATAGAAGACATATAGCTGAAATACGTACCTTTTTAACTCTCGCAGAAAACGTCGGGATGAAGGGAGGTGACAAATGGATGTCAGATCAGATCACTATAACCATCTTCCCTTGGAGTCCCAAGGATACATGCTAAAGTTTGTGGCAATAGGTCCATCGGTTCGCCAGTTATTAGCAAACACAGGAGAAAAGGCCTAGAAATCTCCTGAAGTTTTGCACAGACACTAAATGGATCCTGAGGGTGTGCAACTGGGTATTATTACTTACTGGATTTTTTCAAAGTGAAAATGCAATAATAATGTGGTTCGGTAAGGGACTGAACTAAATCCACTGTTTTGTTGTCGTAGTTGGGAAAATTGCTTTCCCCTACGTGGCCCGGCAGGGCAGGATGGCTAGAGCAATCGACTCGTAATGTGAGGGTCACAGTGACTGTTGTCCTTAAACAGCAGTTATCAGAAATGAAGCAAACGTTTGTTAAACGTATTTGCTTGTTTCGAATTTCGTGTGAAGCTATATGGGGCTATCTGAATTAGCCGTCTCTAATTTAGAAGTGATTAACTACAGAGGAGAAAAATAGTCAACATCACCAAATGTTGGGTCACTCTTTGACAACGAAAACCGAAGGATTGACTGATACATTAGAACATCTCATGGTTGATAGGCTGAGAATAGTTAGGGACTGGGTTCGAACCCACGATCCTCACATTGCAAGTCAAGCATTCTAACTACCAAACCTCGCGAGACCTTTATAAGAGTAGCCTCAAAGTTTAGTAATAGTGATTTCGTAACTTCAGTTAATGACTTAATGCTTTAAGGATTGGTCGAGTCAAATGCCATAAGAGCCAACTGATCATCTCAGAGGACCAAAGAAAAAATTACAGATTTAACTTTGGAGATCACAAATATTGTGCCCTATAAATAATTTCACTGTAAATAATGTAGTTCCGTCATTAGAAGAAGAAAATCAGAACTACAAAACTGGTTTGGTTTGTTTCGAATTTCGCGCAAAGCTGCAGGAGGACTATCTGTGTTAGCCATCCCTAATTTAGCAGTGTAAGACTAGAGGGAAGGCAGCTAGTCATCACCACCCTCCGCCAACTCTTGGGCTACTCTTTTATCAACGAATAGTGGGATTGACCTAACATTATAACGCCCCCACGGCTGAAAGGGCGAGCAAGTTTGGTGTAACGGGGATTCGAACGCGCGCCCATCGGGTTACGACTCGAGTGCCTTAATCACCTGGCTTTGCCGCGCCCTACAAAACCTGAATTACTTAACATTCATTTTTAAAAATCTTTAATCATTATTATGTCAGCTTGAGCCAAAGAGGGGGTAATATTTTAAAAGTGTTAAATAACTCAATTTTGTAGGTTTGACATTTGTGTAGTGTTAAAACATTTTATATTACTATAACTAGCTAGGTTATGTATATGTCGATCCTTATTTGTCTTTATAAGATTTTAAATTTTTTACCATACATGCTTGTTTTCTCTTATTATCTACATTTTTGTGCGTCACCAATACCAAGTGCGTCACTAGCGTACCTGCCAACCAACCAACCATCAAATCTATTTATGTGCCCAAAGTAGCCCATCGTCCCTTTTATATATATGTATATTAGTATCCTTTTTAGTACAAGAAAGTAATCACTGGTACGCCGGACGGAAACGTTTTCTGAAAGAATTAGAGCAACATGGTTCGTCATTTGTTGTGCACTCTTGTCTTGAAAAATCATTTACTTATTTATTTATATGAAGATTCCCTGAAGGAGTGTAATTTATATTTACTCCATAAACACGTATGTAGTGATTTAGGCAACTTAATAATTACAATAATCTTTACTACTGCTCAGCCAATGCTGTGAAATAGTCATTATTAATAAACTGATATTTTAAAGGTAGTTTCAAACGGGCGATTTTTATAGCTGCCATTTTCTTTCTTCATGATCACTGCTGTCAAGTACTGTCATTCTTAATGGTAGTGCAAAATGTATATTCTAGGAACCCTTCGCAAATAAACAAAAACTTGTAAGTACGCATTTTATTGTTTATAAGCGTAATATAATATCAAAACTTAATTTGATTACCCTATTATTATAGATTGTTAGAAAATTCATTATAAAAACATTAAACGATGTACTAAAATCAAATAATTTTTTCTCATATTTTTAGTGAAGTAAAAACATCTGTTAAATATGTTTTTAAGAAATTTATTATAATATTATAATTTAGTACCGCATCGAAACGTTTAGACTGAAAATCACTCGTACTGTTTGGTTAATACGCCTTCTTGTTAACTGCTGGAAAACCAAAATAGAATTAATTGTCTGGAGGACTGTGTGCAGTCTCTGGACTATAATCTATTTCTGATTTAAAGAAATAGCTGCTTTTTTTACATCACAGTTATATTTATCCACAATACTACTTTACAGGGCAAGATATAAATTTCGAAACGTAATTATAATCAGTAAATCGCATCCGAAAAATTACTTTTTAAGCAGTATTCTACTCCAAGAAATATGATTTTTAAGCATAATTTTACACCTATAAATGTGTCTTTTAATCAGTGTATTTCACCTAGATATATTATTTTTAAGCACTGTAATTGGAGCTTGTTTTATTTAAACATTTCACAGAATTAGGCACTCGCGGTCACTGTTCAAAATTCCTAACACAGTTTGAAGAAATAAAATGTTATATATTCTGCCACGCTTTAATGGTGTAAATAAATTGGAAAACATCGTAAAAAGAGAAAATAAAATTCTCTTGCATACATATTTTATCCACGAGCCACAGTTTTTGATACATCTGAGCCTTCTATGAAAAGCTAATAACTGGTAGTGTCTTTTAGCGGCTTAGTGGTAAGTCTGAAAGCCTATAATGTTAAAAATCGAATTTTGATACTCACGATGAGCAAGGCACAGATAGCACATTGTTTTGGTTCAGAGGTGATAGGGTGGGGGGTCTTTTTCCAAAACATATTTAGACTATTTCAAATTTATAAACTATTTAGAATATTTGGGTGGTCATTCATTCGACCCCTCCCTTCCTCTTGGTACGCCCATGCAGTTTAAGCATTGTTATAGTTATATAATATTTTTTTCCAAATTAAGTTTCATGCCTTTTATTTATAATTTATGTAGAACCTGGGATTACTTTCTTCCCAATAATATTTTCCTTGATGAGATTACATTTCTGCCACATACACACACATATATATACATATTTTTGATCTTATTTTGAAAAAACAAATTGTCAATTGTAAATAAGTATTTGGGCGTTTCTCGCTCTCTTTTATCAAGTGTTCTGTAAATATTCTGTCTGAAATCAAACAACGGCCACATAGAAGGCCGTAACCAAAGGTCTGGTTACGTTACGTATCGATTAAGGTTTGAACTGTGATATTTACTTACGTAAATTTATAAGTCAGAAACGTATGAAATTCTAAAAAGCTACATTTTGTGAAAAAAAGTTCAAAATATAAATAAGTGATTTTTAGGTTTAATGTTAAATTCTCAATAACAAAATAAAAACGCTCATGAAAGTTAACTCTACTAAACTGGAAAGAAGCCAGAAATTTATTACATGCAAAAAATGTCGACCAGACATGGCTAGGTGGTTAGGACGCTCGACAGTAAGTGGTGATAACTGTTTGTCTTCTCTCTAGTGTTAAATTGTTAAATTAGCGACGGCTAGCGCAGATAGCCTTTGTGTAGCTTTGCGCGAAATTCAAAACAAACAAACAAAAAATGTTTACTACTATTTACTGCTACATAAGGAAAAAATTCGTTTAAAAAGGGCATTCTACAGCTAGTGCTCAAGTTTCACTGGTTAAAATGAACTTGTTTAATTAACGAGTGTTTTCATCATTAACTCTTCAATGTTGAATCTAACTAAATGTTTTCAAAGTTTTGAATCTGAGTAAATGCTTTCATGTGTCAGTAGTAGTGATGAATCTAACTAAATGTTTTTAAAGTTTTGTCATTAGTGTTGAATCTAAATAAAGGTTTTTAATGTTTTGCCATTAGTGTAAATCCAAAAACTTCTAGCAGTAATATGTCTCATGATGTATAATTCGATTACTTGAAGTACATGCAATGTCATGAGAATTTACGTATTAACACAAAAGTTTTAAGCACCATTTGATATGTAATTTTTTTAAAATTTTTTGTTTATATCTGTATACTTTTTACGCTGAGCGTATCATGTGGTAATTCACACGTCAGGATCTTGATTGAAGGACTGAAGCGATAAGGTATAGATCGAACAGTTCAGAGTTCGAGACATAATACCACTGAAAGAACTTCATAAATTCAACTGTGAGCGCGTAATAAAAGTGATAATTAATTCTGTTATTCGGTCCAAAGAGCCAGAAAAAGCCACTGTCTGTAGGAACAGAACATGTACCAGCTAAAAAACTTCCTTCTCTGTTTTCGATCTCATGTATGCCATTCCTTTTGGCTCAGACTTCCATGTTATCAATAAATATAACGTCTCTGAGATTGAGCTCTATGGGTCTCTTACCCAGTCGTTTACTTCAATAAATCTAACGTCTCTGAGATTGAGCTCTATGGGTCTCTTACCCAGTCGTTTACTTCAATAAAGCTAACGTCTCTGAGCTTGAGCTCTATGGGTCTCTTACCCTGTCGTTTACTTCAATAAATCTAACGTCTCTGAGCTTGAGCTCTATGGGTCTCTTACCCAGTCGTTTACTTCAATAAATCTAACGTCTCTGAGCTTGAGCCCTATGGGTCTCTTACCCAGCCGTTTACTTCAATAAATCTAACGTCTCTGAGCTTGAGCTCTATGGGTCTCTTACCCAGTCGTTTACTTCAATAAATCTAACGTCTCTGAGCTTGAGCCCTATGGGTCTCTTACCCAGCCGTTTACTTCAATAAATCTAACGTCTCTGAGCTTGAGCCCTATGGGTCTCTTACCCAGCCGTTTACTTCAATAAACCTAACGTCTCTGAGCTTGAGCCCTATGGGTCTCTTACCCAGTCGTTTACTTCAATAAATCTAACGTCTCTGAGCTTGAGCCCTATGGGTCTCTTACCCAGCCGTTTACTTCAATAAACCTAACGTCTCTGAGCTTGAGCCCTATGGGTCTCTTACCCAGTCGTTTACTTCAATAAATCTAACGTCTCTGAGCTTGAGCCCTATGGGTCTCTTACCCAGTCGTTTACTTCAATAAATCTAACGTCTCTGAGCTTGAGCCGTATGGGTCCCTTACCCAGTCGTTTACTTCAATAAATCTAACGTCTCTGAGCTTGAGCCCTATGGGTCTCTTACCCAGTCGTTTACTTCAATAAATCTAACGTCTCTGAGCTTGAGCCCTATGGGTCTCTTACCCAGCCGTTTACCTCAATAAATCTAACGTCTCTGAGCTTGAGCCCTGTGGGTCTCTTACCCAGTCGTTTACTTCAATAAATCTAACGTCTCTGAGCTTGAGCCCTATGGGTCTCTTACCCAGCCGTTTACCTCAATAAATCTAACGTCTCTGAGCTTGAGCCCTGTGGGTCTCTTACCCAGTCGTTTACTTCTTGAGCTTAAGTAGTTAGAACAAAACATCCAACCGAAACAGTTTGCAACAACAAAATATGTACGAATTATCATCAACGTACTCAGATTCTGTTTGTGGCGGAAGACTTTTTTTTCAATTTATCTTCTACTGTTTTCTCTACTCATTACTCTTTCTTGAGGTTATAAATGATGGCAATCGAAAAGATACTTATGAGGATCTGTTTACATGTGAAATATAGCGCGCTAATAGTTGAGCTATTAGCGTTATATTTCTGATAATTCGTGTGTCCTTTTCCCAATAGCTTCCACTTATTCTGCTGTAGTGTACTGTGTTAAGTTTGCACGAAATAAAATATATTTTTAACTATACTTCTAGAAAAATAAATTCCACGAAAGAAACAAAAATAGCACATCTCATCACTTCTTTAAAAATAAATAAAAAAGGTATATTGTACTGTATATTCTAAATAGATCTTCCTTACCGATCTCTTAAAATAAATAAAAAGTATATTGTAGTGTATGTTCTAACTAAATCTTCCATACTATTCTTTTAACATAAATAAGAAAGGTATATTGTACTTTTCGTTCTAATTAAATCTTCCCTACCTATCCTTTAAAATAAATACAAAGATATGTTGTACTGTATATTATAACTAAATCTTCCTTACTATTTCTTTAAAGGGTCTGGCATGGCCAAGCGTGTTAAGGCGTGCGACTCGCAATCTGAGGGTCGCGGGCTCACACTCCCGTCGCGCCAAACATGCTCGCCCTTTCAGCCGTGGGGGCGTTATAATGTTACGGTCAATCCCACTATTCGTTGGTAAAAGAGTAGCCCAAGAGTTGGCGGTGGGTGGTGATGACTAGCTGCCTTCCCTCTAGCCTTACACTGCTAAATTAGGGACGGCTAGCACAGATAGCCCTCGTGTAGCTTTGTGCGAAATTCAAAAACAAAAACAAATTTCTTTAAAATAAATAAAAAGGTATGTTGTACTTACGTTATAACTAAGTCTTCCTTACCATTCCTTTAAAATAAATAAAAAGGTATGTTGTACTTACGTTATAACTAAGTCTTCCTTACCATTCCTTTGAAATAAATATAAAGGGTATATTGTACTGTATATTTTAATTAATCTTGTTGACCAATTCATTAAATGTATACTGTACTACAGAATGATACCGTATTTAGAAAGAGTACAATTAAGTCTTCTTGCTATTCGTACTAAAGAACAAACTGCCGTTTAAATCAAATTTTATTTATTTATATAAGGAAATGACAAATGATACGTTTATTTCCATAAAAATGAATATACACTTATAATTTGAAACATAAACAGACTGCTGGATCGAATGTCTAGCTACGAATTTGACGAGTACAATTAAGACAAAGTGGTTCACATCCCCTTGAGATGCTGGGGTTTGTCTTACAAACCGAAGAGAACTGAAGTTTTATCCCTACACCATATCGTGCATTAGGCAGATTTGACGAAAAGCTTTCAGTTTATTTACCCAAGGGATGATAAGCTTAGCAAAATCATGAAAATGTGAGCCAAAAATATTGGTGGATATGAGATCGAAAGAAATGTGTTCTTTAGTTATTGCACGTGCTGTACCTATAAAGAAGAAATATGGTGGGGGAGAATTCTTACTTTCTCATATGCACACTTAAAACAATGTTGTAAATATTTATTGATATTTAATACACTTACAACTTTCCAGGCTAATTGTTTTTAAATTAATTTAAATTTTAATTTTAAATCCCAAACTTTTTGTGTGTTCTTTTTAAATTAAGAACATTGACTTAGTATTTTTAAAGTGCGTACAATATCGTAAGTTCTTGTCTTAATTCGTATTATTTTAAATGCGTATTCCTTCGTACACAAACGGTGTTTCTATGGACTAACAACGCTAAAATCTGGTGTGTTTCTGGTTGGTGGACAGAATGCAGATAGTTTATTTTGTATCATTTCGCAAAAGCAAGCAAATAAACTTGAATGTTTACTAAATATCTCAACTACAATATATTTTCATTTAACTTTTAAAGTAGACTTACATCGTAAGGAACTGGATTGCTATGGCAGCACAATAAACCTATTTGAACAATAATTACCTAATTGAAAACCTAAATTAATTAATACCTTATATCGATTTATAATGTTTAAACAAAGATGTATTTGTTAGTAAATATAAGAAACACCGAGACACCAACGGCTCTAAATGATATGATTAATTTTCTATTCTATGTTGGCCTTTCAGCCGTGTGTTGTTATAAATCCAACTATTCGTTGGTAAAAAGAGTAGCCCAAGAGTTGGCGGTGATGACAAGCTGCCTTTTCTCTTGTCATTCACTGCAACATTAGTGACGGCTAGCGCAGATAGACCTCATGCAGCTTTGCACGAAATTCAAATCAAACCAAACCAGTAGTTTACTTTACGAGTATTCATTATAAAGTTGAAGAAGATTGGGCTAGAGGTTAGATCTTCAGAACTAGGAACCCGGGATTGAATTAATTAGATACAAAATATTCATAAAATTTAAGATGAATGTGCAATTATAAGAGTGACAATCAGTTCTTGAGCATATTAAATAGTTGGAAATTAGGCTTTTAAAGCTAAATACTAGGTTTCAATACTATTGGAGGGCGCAGTACAAATAGCCCATTGTGAAGCTTCATGCTTAACATCAGAATTGTTAGGCATTATCGTATATCCCGCACATGACTCTGGAGCCCGGCATGGCCAGGTGGTTAAGATACTCAACTCGTAATCTGAGGGTCGCAGGTTTGAATCCCGTCAGACAAAATATACTCGCCCTTTCAGCCGTGAGAACGTTATAAGTAACGGTAAATCCAACTATTCCTTGGTAAAAGAGTAGCCCAAAAGTTGGCGGTGGGTAGTAATGACTATCTGTCTTCCTTCTAGTCTTACACTGTAAAGTTAGGGACGGCTAGCGCAGATAGCCCTCGTGCAGCTTTGCGCGAAATTCTACAAACACACACACACACACGAGTCTCTGATTTAAAATGTTACGTACGTTAAATACTACGATTTCAGGTAGCTGGGAATTTTAATTTTAATTTATAAGCTAACTGAATGTCAGTATGTATCAAATTTACAAACTTATTGACACACACAGCTTTCTTTTTTAACACAAATATATTTTAATATACAAACAATAATACAATTTGTAATAACGGTCATTACAAATAATGTTTATATACAAGAGACTTAAAAACAATAATGAGTCTTCTATCTGGTCTGGACCTAAATATTTTATTGACGTTCACGGAGAGCAAATTAATTCTTTGTTGTTATTGTTACACTTCACTTAATGGCTAGCCTCACACCGTTTACAAACTAATATTTCTCCGACGAAAATATTTAATATCCTCGTGGAAATACTGACGCCCGAAGTTAATTCACTGAAGTTAAACGGTTTACAGTAACATCCCGGTTAGTGCTCAGAATACATTCCTAGAACATGGAGAGCTGACCGAAACAGCGCTAAACGGGGTCATTACAACATTATGTATACTTTAGATACGTGAAAATACGAATAGAAAAATAATGAAATTTTATTAAGCGAATTTTTATGAAAGTCACTAATTATATTTTACATAAAAAACTGGACTTTGGATCTTCCGCGAATCTCGGATTCTTGATGATGTAGGCATTAAGAGCTGATTCTCTTTTCTTGAGTTTTCCCTCACGAAGCAGTTCTCGGTAGCAGGATATTATTTCAGAGACACTTCGCTTTGCATTTAAGCTCCGCTCATAGTCAGGGTTGTTATCTATGAACTGATCCATGATTTTCGTGATTGCTGTGATGCTATTGCTGAGAAATTCTGTAGTAAGTTTTCTCACTGGTGTTTTTTCTTCTACATCAGAGGCTGTAGGTTCACTCTGAATGCGTTGCTCTGCTCATTCTTGAAATTCATCATTGCCAAGACCCTCCCCAGAAGTCTGCAGTAATTCTTCACTAACACCCTGTAGTTAGTCCAGCTTCATTGGCCAGTTCGACAATGTTTTGGATGACCGATTCCTCTTTAACTTCCTCCAAGTTGCTGCATGCTTCTTTTGGCCATGACTTCTTCCGTACTCCATTCATGCAGTTTGGAGTCACTTCATTCCAGGCTGCTCTGATATTAGTTATGACATTCGTATTGTAGTCTTGCCTCATGGATTGTTTATCTTCACCATCTGTTTTCTCTACGAGTTACTTCAATGTGCGGCAAAGGTAGTAGACCTTAAAATTCGATATTACTCCCTGATCCATTGGTTGTATCAATGAAGTGGTGTTGGATGGAAGGTAAACTACTTCTACAGGAATGCAGGCTCGAAGTGTATCTAGTTTATAAGGGATGCCTGAGGCATTATCAAGCAACAATAATGCTTTAGGTTCAATGTTGCACTTCTCACAATAGCGTTCCACAGATGAGCAAAAATGTGAAACAAACAATTTTTAAAAATACCAATCGTCACCCAAGCCTTTTTGTTTCATTCCCAAATCACTGGCAGACTTGATTTCAAAATTCCTTTCACTGCTCGTGGAGTTTGAGAAAGATATATAGGCATCAGCTTCAATTTAAAGTCACCTTTAGCACTGCCCCCTGGCAAGAGTGTTAACTGGTCTTTTACAGCTTTAAACTCAGATGCACGTTTTTCTTCGCGAGAGATAAAAATACAAGAAGGCATCCTTCTAAAAAATAACAAACACCTATTTCATCCACATTAAGGCCTAACATGGCCAGTTGGTTAAGCCACTCAACTTGTAATCTGAGAGTCGCGGATTCGAATCCCCATCACACCAAACATGGTTATCATTTCAACCGTGAAGGCAATATAATTTGACGCCCAATCCCATTATTCGTTGTTAAAAGAGTAGCCCAAGAGTCGGCGGTGGGTGGTGATGACTAGCTGCCTTCCCTCGTCTTATACTGCTAAATTATGGAAGGCTAGCGCAGATAGTCCTCGTGTAGCTTTGCGAAAAATTCAAATACGAACAAATCATTCACATTAAAGACAAGTTCAGGAGGATACTTGCTTTGCTCGATGATGGCTTTCAGAGTTGCAGGAAATTCCTGGATTACCTTTGTATCTACACTAGCCGTTTCACCAGTGATACATATGTAATGGAGATTAGTGCGCTTTATGGATCTGTCAGACCAGCCTCTGCCAGCTGTAAACGTTTCTGACTTATCTCCTTTTTCTTCTTGAATATATGTGAAGATGTTTCTTGCCTTTTCCATTATTATCAGTTGGCTTAAGAGCATATTCTGGTGCGTTTGATCATCCAACCAAATACTAAGCCTTCTTTTTATTTCTTCAAAGGCCCAGCATGGCCAGGTGGGTTAAGGCGTTCGACTCGTAATCTGAGGGTCGCTGGTTCGAATCCCCGTCGCACCAAACATGCTCGCCATTTCAGCCGTGGGGGCGTTATTATGTGACGATCAATCCCACTATTCGTTGGTAAAAGAGTAGCCCAAGAGTTGGCGGTGGGTGGTGATGACTAACTGCCTTCCCTTTAGTCTTACACTGCTAAATTAGGGAAGGTTAGCATAGATAGCCCTCGTGTAGCTTTGCGCGAAATTAAAAAATAAACCATTTCTTCAAGCAAATGACTTCTTGAGCAAGTTTCCTTTGTTGCTGACAATTTCGAGCTCGTAGTTGCAGAAGCTCTTATCTTGTTTACATTTTTTATAATTGTTCTTATCGTGGACGTTGTCAAGTTTAAAGAGGCACCTATATCAACTTGACGCTTACTAACTTTTTAGCCGTCTTATCCAGAGGCGTAGCCAGAAATGGCTATTGAGGGGGGTCAGTTTGAGTGCTTGATGCAAGCGCCGCAGGCGTGAAGCCATGCTAAGGGGGTCCGGGGACATACACTCCCAGGAAATTTGTTAATAAAAACATAAAATAAAAGACTGAATTATGCATTTTGAAACCACCTTTTTGGCAAATTTCAGAATGGCACACTGAGGTGTTTGTCTTAATTTATAAATCATAAATAAATATATAGGCCTATATATATAATATATAACTCAAAGTTATCAGGCCCAGCAAAGTAGGCCTACAGTCCTGTCATCAACATATAAAATATAGAGTCACTCAGGAGAGTGCAAAATATATGTATAGTGGGTGGCACCGTGATAGGCTGGCAGCACCATGGCGCCAATGGTACTGTGAATGTGACGTTGACAAACAGAAGTTGCGATAAGCAATTATTCACTATGTCAAGCCTGAAAAAGCAAAAGACACTGCATGGGTTCTTTAAACCTATTAATAAGGCTGAACCTGATCAATCTGCTGCAGCCAATCAGGTTGAATCAGAATTGTCAACTGAATTGTCAGAGTCATCACCGTAGCCTTCTACCAGAGCTGCCACTACCACCTCAGGTCCAGTCTGGGACATTGAAAATTACATTTCTGATGATGTCTGCATTGGCAAACAGGTAAGTCGACTCCTCATCATATTAATTTTGTATTAAAAAATCATGCAAACACTCTGCATCGTTGGCTTTCACAGTGGAGATGGCTACTCTACAGTCAACATGCAAAGGGTGCTTTCTGCAAGTACTGCTGTCTTTTTGCTTCTGATGGTGCTGGTGTTAGAAGCCAGAAATTGGGGCAACTAGTGAAATTTCCATACATAGACTGGAAAAAAGCATTTGAAAACCTCAAGACTCATGAATTGAAACAGTACCACCAAGACAGCAAAGAAAAAGCTAACAATTTTCTACAGGTCGTAAACACAAGTTCATCTGTGCACTTGCAGCTTGATGCAACTTACAAGCAAGAAATTGAACAGAACTGGAAATATTTAATGCCTATTATTGATACTGTATTGCTATGTGGGAGACAGGGTTCAGCTTTGAGGGGAAATATGATTCTGGTTTGTTGGTGGAACTGATGAGGAGCCCATCAATAATGATGGGAATTTTCGGGCAATTTTGCGCTACAGGGCAAAGGGTGATGTCAAGCTTTCAGCAAGCCTTAAGAGTACAAAGAGGAATGCTATGTATCTGAGTCCTCAAATTCAAAATGAAATCATCAATGCCTGTAATACTCATGTTCTTGATGCTTTGGTCAACAGGGTTAATGCTGCAAAGTGTTTCTCAATATCAGCTGGTGAAACAACAATATTTCAGGCATTAAACAGTTTTCGCTGTGTGTTAGACATTTGCATGCCAATGACAACTCTGTTGCAATGAGAGAAGATTTTTTTGCAATTTATGTCTGTTTATGATGTGATAGGCAGAGACTTGGCTGATGTTATTATAACCAATCTGACAAAATATGGTATTGACATGGGTTACCTGCGAGGACAAGGGTACGACGGTGCTACCTCTATGAGTGAGAAATTCAATGGTGTCCAGAGACACATAATTGATAAATTCCCAGTTTCACCCTATGTACACTGCAGTGCCAATTCCCTAAACTTGGCAATTTCTGATGCTTGTAAAGAAGTTTCTGTGCGAAATTGCATGGGAGTAATTTCTAGCATTGAAAATTTTCTCAATACACCCAAACGAAAACACGTTTTGGCTCTTTCGGTGGAGAATAAAGCACCTGAATCGAAAAAAAAAGTTTGGAAGGTCTCTGCTCCACCCGGTGGGTTGAAAGACATGACACAGTCATTGTATTTCAAGAATTAATCCATGCAGTTGCAGATGCCCTTGAGACCATATCAGGTTGGCGAGACAGAGATTCTGCAAGCCAATCAATTGTTGTGTTCTATAACACAACCAGAATTCATCATCACTCTACTTACCATTGCTAAATTGTTTTCCTTTAGTTTACCTCTGTGCAACTTACTGCAGCAGCAGAACATTGATTTAGGTGCTGCGATGCATCACGCAGAAATAGTGGAAGATTTAATCCGTTCACTCAGAAATAATACTGTGAATGAATTTAACAACATTTTCTGTGAGGCTCAAACTCTGTGTAGAGAGCTTCAAATTGACATCAAAATGCCAAGACACGCTAAAAGACAGATGTACCGTGCTAACCCACAAACCCTGAGGAGTACTTTCGTATTGTTGTATTTGTACCATTTCTTGATCACTTTATTTCACAAATATGTGACCGTCTGTCCAGTCACAAAACTCTTCTTACAAACTTCATGTGTCTACTACCATCAGAATCTACCACAGAACGGTCAGAACCTACAGCACAACAATGTGACCAAATTAAAGAGTTGGTCAATATATACAAGGCTGACATTGTCAGCACTTCACTAGCTGCAGTAGGTGAATTTAGGGTTTGGTAAAAATCACTTGCGAACAACAGACCAAATATGTCATAGATGCATATGCAATGTGCAATGCAGAAATGTTCCCAGTCATTTCTAGACTGTTGAAAGTATTTGCCACGCTGCCTGTGTCAACGAGCTCAGTGGAGCGTTCGTTTTCAACTTTCAGAAGACTCAAAACGTATTTGAGAAATACCACCACTGAAGATCGATTGAATGACCTGGCTTCGTTATACATTCACCGTGATATTAAAGTTGAATCACACTGTGTTGTAGATGTCCTGACAAGAATGAACAGGCGTTTGAGCCTTTCATAGGTATTGGATTGTATTTCTCTAGTTCTGACAAAACTTGCTGTATTAAAAGTGTCTTCAATCAGAAATTTGCATTTGACCATTTGTTGTGTGTGAAATTATCTGCCATGCAATCACGGATCTTTATGAAACTTCACAGGTGGCAACTGAACTTTCTAAAACGTTTGGGTCCATGGAGGGTTAACCCCCAAACTCCCCTTGGCTACACCCCTGGCCTGAACACTTGCAGTTTCACATCCAAGCAAATGCTTTTCATTTTCATTTTAGATGCATTAACATCGCTTGCAGGCTTTTTTCTAGACATAATGGGTGAAAAACACTAGAAAATACTTGCCAAACAATGTACATACACAGCAGTTGAGCGCATATATTCTGTACGAGGTGCACTACATGACTGTTGCCAATGGTGCGGTAACAGCCGCTCTCGGGAATTACCGAGCATTGGCGCTTGTAATGGCAAATGCGCGCTCTAACAAAACAGCGCTAAATGTGGCAGCGATAAGCAGGGTATAATAGCATAATGTTCGAAATTTATAAACGTTCCTGGTCAAATTCTGTATTCTTCCAAATAATAAGCGTTAATCAAAAATATAACATCTGAGGCTTATAGTGTACTGACTGTAGCTGACCAACAATATTCTATGATTGTCTCCCGGCGAGTCGGCTTATATGTTTTAAGGCAGCATTCTTTAAAGTTCAATGATATTCGAAGATGTGCTAGTGTTTTCGTGAAACAAATATTGTTGATTCTTACTCTCAAAAATCTTCTACAACTTTAGAGAACAGGCGGGACTTACACGATACACATTTAAGAATACACGTTACATGCATTAAACTAAAACAAACGTGGATTAATATATAATAGTAAATCCGTTACAGAATAAACAAACAAAAGTTAGTAACTTTCCCATAAATAGAAACAATAATATAAAAATCACATTCAAAGACGAAGGGAAGCGTTTTTTATAGGTTTTGTTTTTTCAAGAATGTGTATTACAACAATATTTTTGAAATTTGATGACATGGGACATTTTACAAACTACAGGGTGTTCGAAAGGTCACTGTGCAATTATATATTTATTAACAGACATGTTTCAATATAGAATACAGGAGGTAAATATGAATGACAATTATAAACAATGTTGAAAGTGATACCCCGTTGGCATCAACACAGGCTTGGATCCTTCTTATTTTGTTTCTAAACACCGCTATCAGTTGCTTGCTCGAAATAGACTGAACAAAATATTATTACAAAACTGCACAGTGATTTTCCGAACACCCTGTACAGATCAGATCGCATAGAGTTGAAACTACTAAGTAGCTTATATAACCCATAGATTAAAGGGTCGGATCAGAGTCAGGTATATATACATTAGTAGATTAGAAATTCTGGCCAGAAGGAGAGAAATCACTAAGCAAAAGCTGCTCTCTACTCTTAACTAATAACAGGATTGACTGTCATGCTTATAACACTCAGGTATTTGAATGTACCGTATATAATCATCGCCATATTTTAGTTTGAACTTTAGATTCACAGCCTAGCACTTTAACTCTTAGGCCTCACCCTGCTAAATATATTACTTGTGAATTATTCTATATAAAACTTAGCACTTTAGCCCTCAGTACTCACACAGCTAAACATATTACTTTCGAATTATTTCAAAATAAAATTACAAAAAGAAAAATTAAGAAGGTATATTATTTAGTTTTAATAGCATTGTTTGTTAAATTTCACACTAAGCTACTCAAGGGCTATTTGTGCTACCCGTCCCTAAATTTGAAGTGATAGACTAAAGGTAAGGCACCTACTCAACACCATCTACCCTCAATTCTTGGGATACTTGTCAACGAATTGTGGGATTTGCTGTAACATTAAACGCTTTTATAGCTGAAAGGGGTGGGTTTCAATCTAGTGTTCTGCAGATCCTGCGTCTGTTGCGTTAACTACTAGACCAGACTTGGTATACTTGTCATAACTATTTGGTATAGTTTAATATGAATGGTAGGAAGTATTAATTTAAAGAACATTTAATCAAATTTTGCTTTAGCTGTGACTTCATAGGTGACACTTTTCTTATATTTCTAAATGTTTTATGCCGATATAAAGAATTACTATTTGGCTCTCTCCTCAAATATTCGAACATTAGTTTATAATTTGTCGTTATGCCACCATATGTCTCATCAGCAGCACCTTCACGTTCCTCTAGCCACATCATTTATTTTTCGAAACCTCCAGGTATCACTGATCCAGATATTTGCAGTATTATTCAAAAATAGAACGACTTTGATTACATTGTTGAAATCTTTTTTATTATTCCTTTTCCCACAGGAACAACATGATGACTACAGACTACAAACTGCTTCTGACAATCCTTGCGATATTAATATTGGTACCAATAAGTACCTGGTGTGGTACTTGTTTACAAAATAAATTTAAAATGATGTCCAAAACTGAGTCTGATCATGAAGGCTTTTCCACAGCATCAATCCCTTATCACAATACTCAGAGCAATGGATTCAACGAGATATTAACAGAAGAGAGTGGTCAACTTTCTAGACCTAGCAAGTTAGACCCGTTGATGATAAATTCACCAAAAACCGCCAGGGAGAGCTTTGATCGGTCATATTTTCCCATCAACAAAACAAATAATGGGCAACTTCGATATAATTTTGAAGACTGGGCCAAGCCTGGAGAAGTGTTTCAAGAGTCTCAACAGAAAACACAACTTTCTATTCGGATAGACGACAGAATAAAAGAACAGGTAGGAAAGACCGAAACAGCAGCGGCAAGTAAAAGTGACGTCACGTCAAAGCGTGGAAACCGGCCATCTTTGTCGATAGTTAGCCCTCTGGACATTCTGAGCCAGAGGCTGATGTTTGAAATGGCCAGAAGAAAAATGAAGCAGAGTCAACATCAGATAATGGCTAACACTAAATTACTGAAAAACCTCGGGAAAAGAAACACACTTCTCACTAAAGCCAGAGTATTCTGTCACAACGCTTTGTTATTGCTTCTAGTGAATTGAAAAGGTAGCTAGAACTTTATGTTCATTTATAATGCATTTTTTATTTTGCTGTGACGTGAATATAACTGGGATTACAACATCATCCAAAATTAATCTAATTACAACTGATATTACCAATAAAATGGCATGCTACAATTATTCAGCTTTGACCATCAGACACCTGTTTGACATGATTGTAATTATTTTATTTATAAGTGATATATAAATAAAGCTAAAACATTAGAGTTTAATTACAATCTGTTAACAAGTGGTGATTCAGAACGTTATGACATTCGGTCTATGTAATACAGTTAAAATATACGGTAATGTCTATATTGCTGTACTTAACATAAATATATCAGAATTTGGGTATAGCTTCATTCATCTGTATATTTTTCTTATATTCTGCCCATTTTGACTTCCTGAACGTTCCAGTCCAGTGGTTAAGGCATGTAACATTCAAAATGTTCTACAAGTATGGTTGAGTAGTATTTTAAGATATGCTGTCCCAGCCAAAATTTGAATCATATTAAAAAGAAAAAAGAAGAAACCTATTGAGAAAAAAATTACGCTAAACTTTAAGCTAAACATTGCGCTTATTATTCAATTTATTATTAGCCGTCTTGTATAAATTTTACAAATTTAATAAAGGTCATGACCAGGGTCAAGCAGCTGGATAATTAGACCTAATGGAAATCTACTTAGCAAAAGCATCCCATCCTATAGACACATATTTAGATGACATTTATACCAACTGATAGTTAACTTTTAAAAATAGATTCTTTTAAAAAAACACAATTCTATTCATTTCAAATCGACCACTTCATGCTTGCTTTGTAGTCACCATCGTGTCTTGCAGCTGTAGTAAATAAGTGTGTGACCCTCAAGTAGTCGTGTCCAAAATGGAACATAGCTATCATTTATTCATCTCCAGTCTTTTAAGTTTGGTAGTTGTTGGTAGGTTACCACTGTGTGTAACTACAGTGTCCGCACTAACGTATGAATAGCTATCAGGCACAAAGAGAATTAGTGATATCATCACCACCAGTATACCACTTGTAGCTTCATACAACTTTTACCGCCACCACCTGGATCTCATTAATAATATCACTAAAACCTGGCTTCACACAACTAGTACCACCATAACATGACTTCACACAGCTATTACCACCAAAGCCTGGCTCCACACAACCATTACCACCACTACTACCTGGCTTGGCACAACTATTACCACCACCATTTTGCTGCACACAACTGGTATCTTAAGTACCCGAAATGTATTGCTTTGTTTATAACATGAAGGTAATTGTACCTTTTCAGCATAAACCTTCGTTTTACTGGTAAAACGATATCTAATATAAATATTCAATTCGAGCACACATGGTAGAGTTCTAGTAGTCACCGTAAATCTTGTTTTCGAACTCAATTCCACTTCTATGAAACTATCAACGACGGCTAATATATATGACTTCAATTTTAAAAAGTCGAAGATTTGTTTCCGAGATAAGAATAAAACTACTAAAATAGCAAATTTTGTCAAATTTAGGAACAAGAATTTCACATTTAGATCCATTAACTATTTGCTTACAGCTTACTTTTATTTCAAATGTTCCATTCCTCTCTCAGTTTGGGTTCAAAGCTTTTTTTTAAAGTACTTATACGTCAAATTTCATACTTGTAGAGACAAAAAACATTTCTGCTATTTATGCCAGTTACCAATGGACTAAAATATTTCTCTAATCTGTTTAAATATTTGAATATCTAATAAAATATAGACTTTTATATTACTGTCTTTATAATGAATGTACACCTGTTAGATCTGATTTGTCACAGCAAGATGTTTCAAACTTCAATTCTTGCTATATAGTTTATAAATGTTTTCATCTGATTGTTTTATAAATATTTTTATACAAAACTCGACATGTGAGACATAACTCTTTTGTACATTGCTATATAGACTACCGAGATATTACTCGAATATCGAAAGTCAGTACGTTATAAAGTTATCATCTTCTTCTTATATACTTTGCAAAGACGTTTTCTCTTGTGAAATGTGTTGGATATGAGCCAAGATACTGAAAGGAAGACTTATCAGTTTGCTAGATCCAGTTTAATTTGGATACCTTTGTGACATAACTTCTTTATCGTTTATTACATACTTCTCATAATTCAAGCTCACTAAGAAAGTAAACACCTTCTTGAAATTATCTGAATGAAGGATTGTGCAGAAAACCACCGTGTGGTGGAAGCACTAGGGAAAGGGGTTATTACGTTTACTTGCCATTGTTACTAAGTGTCACTTTCACCAGTTGTACTCATCCACATTTTTGTCTTCTTTACTATTTTAACATGTTACTGAAATAAATCAAAGCAACTAAAATAAATTATGAAACCTGAGAATTTAGATTTGATTGCAAGAAAGTAAAAATGGCATAACCCTAATCTTGATGCACTAATAAATATATGTATTCCTTACTACTTAATTACAAGAACTATTGCCATAAGTTTATTGTCTTATTACACGTGAAAACCGTGTTTGATTAATCAGTCATCTTTGTTATTCTAGTTTGTTTGTTTTTACCCATCTTAATCAATGAAAAAGAAGTATAACAGGTGTTATTCAACTAAAGAAAACTAAAATTTTTTTTGTGCAAGAGAACAATTGTAGGTTTGGTCTCTCTCCCTCTCTCTTTCTTTTCCTTTTGTTTTAGGCTTGATCCCCAAATATGAAAAGTAATACAGAATAGATTACTAATAGACTAAGCCAAATAAATAACATTTAAATTAATAAAAGAAACCTTAAGTTAAAAGAAAACAAAATTTTGTTCCATACCGCAATTATATGATAAACTCTAATATCTTTGAAGTAAGACACGAATATTAAAAATTGTTACATTAAAAACTTTACGCACATTTAATGCAAAACCTAATGGCAGCGTCTGCTCATTAAACGTAAGTCTAAGGCCTAAAGGGCACGACCACACTCGCATGAAAATTTAGAATGTGTTTGTAAACCATTGTCGATATATATTCTGTCTGTTTTTATATTTTTAATGATTAGTAATTAGTACTTCTTACTGTGTGGCTAATATTTCAATTATATTTAAATTCAGACTTTACACTTTAAATCATGTCAGCTTTTAAACTCACAAGAGTGATATAAATAAAATGAAATGTTACGTCGATACACTTGGCAAACTAATTTTTATTATTCTTGCCACAACAATTATCAACATTTACTGGATGAAGAAATACAGAAATTACCTTAAATATTTCTTATCCATTAACAGTTTTTCTCTTGTGATTTTATACCCTGAAATTGTAGCTGTATATTTATTTTTCTGGATATCATTTGTCATGCCTAATCACAACAATATGCTCTTTTATACTCCTATTGTGAGCAAAAAACTACGTCGCTTCTCTTATTACAGTTAGGGACATAACAACACGTTAATGAAATTTAAAAAAATACAGAAAGTCTCTAAATAGTTCTAGAGACTTCACAATGAATGCATGTATAATGTCATGCAAGATCTAGCCCACTTCGGGCCCATGATTCAACGAGGCAAAACCTTTCACTTTTTGCACCTACAAATATCTGTCACTGGTGGCTCATAAGAGGAGAAAGGAGCTTTATGCCTTTTCAAAGATTTTGAACGAATGAATTTTTTTTATGTTAATGAATATACTTTCCCTTTGTTTTGTCCGTAAAATTCTTGAAAGCTGTATATTTTTCTATTAAAATGTTCATTTATCTTTTCCTGTTCGATGTCATACATTAGGGTAATATCTAGTAACGTGAGGCACAGAGAGATCGGGCCTTTATGCTCTGTTATTACTCACACAGTTTCTCTGCGACGGAAATACACGAGAGCAGATGAGCCTTCTTGCCAATTATAAAGGATTTTGAGGCTAACCATATAGTTATTTCAGCCGATCAAAATTTAGTTTTTTTCAAAACAACGACTAAAATCTTTTTAAAGCGGGATGTACTTCTGCGTGGTCCCTGAAAGTATTATGTTTCAAGAGTAAATAAAACCAAAATTAGAGTAACAAATGTATTTATTTCTTACTTTTGAAACTTATATGTGATGTTGTGTCGTAATCTACAAATGCACAATTCTTCTCGTGATTCATGGCATGTGCACATTTTACTGACTAACATTACGCATTGTAAAGTTACGCGTTAATTTTGTGACATCATTTTAATATAAAGTAGCTGACTGAAAGACAATACACCAAGAGACCTTTACGCAAGGTCACAGTGATCAACATCTAATATATAAATGTAATAACTCTGTGAGTATTTAGTATTTTTAAGGGCACAAACAATTAAATGTGAGCTTTATTTAATGGCGTACTGTGACATGATTAAAAAATGCGACAACTTACACAAAGCTACACAACGGGCGCTCTGTGCTTTGACCACCACGGGTATCGAAACCCAGATTCTAGCATTGTAAGTACGCAAACATACCGTTGTCACTGGGGGCGTTAAAGTAAGGTAATTTAATTGATATAATAATTGCTATTATCACATAAGTAGCTGAATTATAAAAAGGAGACAATAAATTCTCAAGGATTACAATAATAATTACTACATTTAATTTGTTACTTTTTAAATATATTTTTCTGAATTTTTTTTTTTTCAGGTGGACACCTGTTGAAGACCACAGTGACAAGAAGCTATCGTTTTAATAAACAGCATTTTAAATATATATGCAATATTCTATATCCTTTGAAATTATAACCATTAAATTTATTTTAGTAGCAATATCATTAGGATTTCATATAAATATTCTGTTTTTAAGCCTCGTATTCCACTCTTCCAAGTTCTGTAGCAGAGAAAGTTTATTGTCACTCAGTCATTACACGTTTAGTCTAATTCGCGTAGTACTATTGTGAGACACGGGAAACATGTTTGCTTGCTTGGATTATCTGCAGGAGAGAGAATCCCGGGTTTTAGTGTTATGAGTCCTTAGACTTACCTCTGTCCCATCGGGGGGCGGGAAACTGGATTCAGCGAAATAGAAAATTTACAAATCTAACAAGCATTGGAATCTTCTATTCGTTTGTATCTTTATCCATTTGTTTATTTAGTCATTATTTAAAATAAAAAATACTATACAAGTTGCATAATTCATTACTGCTCAAGTTGATTATTTGCCCACCAATGTGTATTTCTGCTACTTTGTCAAATTTTGTAAAATGTTCTCATTGGATACGGGACACTAAAAATTTGATAATCTTTGAATTTTAGTTACTTAACAAAATAAAACCAACATTTAAAATTATTTTCCATAATTTGTTTTCGTTTCTAAATTTGGAAAAATGCATTTTCAGAGATTTTTAATGCTATTTGCTGTGTAACTGTCAGATTTTTCACTCACCGTCCAAAGCCGCGAAATATTTTCATTGTGACGTAGGTAATTAAGTTAGCAATAAACGGAAATTGCATTGATATAGAGATTGTCGGTTAGATTTCCTCATCAAGGGGGTGAGTAGTTAAACTTTGTTGCCACGACGTGTGAAAATTATTATTTACGGTAACAAAATGTGGTCTGTAAACGCATGTCGTCAACCTCAAGATAATGGCTGTTTAATAATCGGAAATGATTAATTTTGAGAGAATCCATGATTTTTTTTTTGAAAAATAACACCAATTAAAAGTTTTTAAAGATTTATCTTAAAATGTTTAAAATAAAAGTCAAACTTTAATAGACAGTACATAAAACATATCGAAACATAAGTAGTTGTTAATTGGCTTTGTAGCTTTTAATTAATATCCTTGTGGGTCAGCGATAAGTTTTGGCGCTTACAGTGCTAAAATTTGGGGTTCGATTCCGTGCGATGGACGAGAGTAGATGGTCCAATATGTAACTTTGCACTAAACAAACACCAACCTTATACATGAAGGTATATAATTTGTGATTTTGCCTTGTCTTGTTTATTTGCTATTTTAGAAAATGATTAAATCGCTTTCAGAATGTTTAGTTTTCTAAATGAAAGGACATTGAGGAGTTGATTTTCAATAAATATCGCATATTTTTATGCTTAAAATTAAATATGAAATACTTTATTGGTAAAGTATTTATTGGTAAATGGAGATGATTCCAGTTTTCCAGGAAGTCCCCAACAGTCTTTATCGATTTATTCGTTTGTTTGTTGTTAAGTGCATAGCTAAATAATCTGCTTACTATCTGTGCGCTAACCTCCGGGAGGCGCTTGTATCGCTACGAAGAATATTAAATCTACAGTTATCTACTACATATATACATGTGTGTGTGTATACATCATACTATTGTATAACCTCTAAACAGATAGACAAATTAACGCAATATCAGGAGAGTCGATATAAAATAAGTAGTACATAATTAAACAACGTATGTAGTCCATTTTCAGTGACTTCTTTTTGTCTGTAAGAAAAACTTACTCAATATGGTTTCCTAACTACGCCATTTTCTCGTGGACTTGAATCTCTCGGAAATTAAAAGTCCTTAATTACAATTGAAAAAGTTAATAAATATAATGAAACATTACGGTCTCCTTTTTGATTTACCTTCGATTTATTAGATGCAGGATTTAAAGGAAACTTCAACTTGGAAGCACATTAAGTTACCCTAACTTTTATTTTCGTAATAAATATTTTAAAATTTTAGAATACCTAAAACTTTATTTTTCAATTGTTAATAAACTGTTAAACTTTCTATTTTTCTGTGTAATTTATTAAAAATACCTATTACTGAAAACAAATTTTAACGTACTTCTTTCTTTGACTGAAAATAATAATATATTCTTCCTGTAACTTATGTTTATTTTAGATTAAATAACTCAAGTATATATATACATTTTCCTCTCTATATATATGTGTATGAATATATGTACATCTTATAATGTAGTTCTGTTGTTCCAGCAAATAATAGCAAAATATAATCAATAAATAATTCTTTTTATATCTTTTCAAATAAGTGATATTACACCTTTAAAAAATGTTCTAATCGTATGCACAAAACCGATATAATTTCATTTACAGTGTTATTTGTTGCGGGTCAGCAATAAGTCTACAAGCTTTCAACACATGCCCACTCCATTTACATTATTCAGGGGAAAATGTAAAATGCCATTTATGTTTTTCAGAAGATTCGTATCCCATTTTGCGTTTCACTGAAAATAAAGTTATTTTTTCTCTTAAATTGAATTCCCCCAGAGTAAACAAACAAGGCCCACAAAGTAAACGGATAGGGCCCATAAAACAAAGGCAAACACATTGCTTTGTTTGTTTGTTTGAATATCACGTAAACCTACTCGACGGCTATATGCCCTAGCTGTTTCTAATTTTAAAGTAATAGACTAGAGAGAAGGCAGCTAGTTAACGTCCCTCACCACTAAGATTTTACCAATAAAAGAGGAATTGATCATCACGTTATAATGCTTCCATTGTTGAAAAAGCGAACATGTTCGGTGTAGTATTCAAGTTCGTCACCCTTCGATTTCCCCTCTAATGCCCTAACAAACAAGCAAAATAGAATATACAAACAATTTATTTGTTTGTTTTTAATGCAAAGCCATTTTCGTCTATCTGCTGTGTTTACCGCGAAATACCGAACTGTAATCCACACGAAACAGAAATTTAAAATATCAAACAAAAATAACCCCACCCTTAAACTAAGGCAAGCAAAAATGAAATTAAAAACAAAATCATAAAGTTGGAAATGATATCTGCAAAAGTCTTCCACTTTAAAATTTACATTTTTTCAATAATAAAACTTACTAATTCTAATATGTTTAGCCCGACTTTAAATATCAAAATACAGTAACACTATAGAAAAGGCACCTGTCTATTTTCGAGACTTTAATGGGTGAATCACTGTTGTCTTTCTAGCAAGAAAAAGTGCTTAATGACTAATTAGTGAAACTGGTCCTTTGTACAATTAAAGTAAAGAAAAGTCATATTGCTTACTTTAACAAGCAGCTCAGTACTTGTAAGCTGAATCGAAGGAAAAACAGAAATGCTGAGAAAAAATTATTAATTAATGAGGTATTGTTTTTGTTTGTTTGTTTTTTGAATTTCGCACAAAGCTACTCGAGGGCTATCTGTGCTAGCCGTCCCTAATTTTGCAGTGTAAGACTAGAGGGAAGGCAGCTAGTCATCACCACCCACCGCCAACTCTTGGGCTACTCTTTTACCAACGAATAGTGGGATTGACCGTAACATTATACGCCCCCACGGCCGGGAGGGCGAGCATGTTTAGCGCGACGCGGGCGCGAACCCGCGACCCTCGGATTACGAGTCGCACGCCTTACGCGCTTGGCCATGCCAGGCCATGAATGAGGTATAAAACATATAATGTTAAATTGCGCCAACTGGTACCAAAGAAAGACAGTTGGAATCCTTTGACTGTTCTACCTTAACTTAGAGAGAGATTTGGTGTTTATGGCCTCCTCATATCAGTGGACACTTATGTCATTTAGTGTTATGTAGGTTCAACTTTTATAGAGATTTAAAAATACTTAAATGCTGTTCTCCCTACTTTGATCCCTTCCACACACGCACATTGGCACAGTGATATCTCTGAATGCTTTTAACACTAGGAATGAGGTTTTGATACTCATGGTTGACAGAACAACATTAGCCCATTGTGTAGCTTTGTGCTT
Organism: Tachypleus tridentatus; assembly: GCF_004210375.1. Classification (NCBI taxonomy): domain Eukaryota; kingdom Metazoa; phylum Arthropoda; class Merostomata; order Xiphosura; family Limulidae; genus Tachypleus; species Tachypleus tridentatus. The sequence goes on along the minus strand of NC_134831.1, from coordinate 165,992,199 downwards.
AACTTCAAACAAACAAACACTATTTTTGATTATGTAATGACCAAATATACCATAGATAATGCAGCTGCACTGTAAGAAGTGACACTATAGTTTCTTTGTAAATACTGCAACATCCCTTTGAGTCCATACATTGAAAATAATAAAAAAATATTCAAATATTTCTTATCAGGAAACACATGGCCTCTTCGAACATTGCATAGGTTTTTATGTTGTTGCTCTGATAATATAATAGTTAAAAAAGGGTTCAAATCATTCAATCCCATAATTTGCTTATTTTACATACCATTAGGTAAGAATTTGTACTTCTTAATAGTTCCTGTAATGTGTATGTTTATAATGAAAATCTATCATATGAGACGGTGAACACAATCTTTAGACGTGCGCACCAACCAATCTCAGTACTTCAGAGAGTTTGTTTCTTTGTTTTTTGAATTTTACGCAAAGCTACTCGAGGGCTATCTGCGCTAGCCGTCTATAATTTAGCAGTGTAAGACTAAAGGGAAGGCAGCTAGTCATCACCGCCCACCGCCAACTCTTGGTCCACTCTTTTACCAACGAATGGTAGGATTGGCCGTCACATTATAACGCTCCCACGGCTGAAAGGGCGAGCGTGTTTGGTATGGGACGGGGATTCGAACTCGCGACCCTCAAATTACGAGTCGAGTACCTTAACCACCTGGTCATACCGAGTCCACTTCAGAAAGTGACACAAACTTTAAAGTCTGAAAATTGAATTGAAACGTAACCAGCTGGAAGTTTCAGTGTTAAGTAGAGTAAGAAAAGTGTCAATTAAATTTATTAAATCATATTCATAACTATCAACATAATATTCATAACTATCAACATGTTTTTAAAGAGAAATAGCCATCAACTACTAAAAAAAAAAAAAAAAAAGCAGCATAAACGTTCGTCGAAACTAAATAGTTTGATGTAAGGCATATCACGTAGTTCTTTTTCTTTCCGGTAGAAACAGTTGAACATGAAACATTACCCTAAAATACTCAAAATGCTTCACATATATATGCTTTCGAGTATTCATGTGTTTTCGAGTATTTCGAGTATTAATTATGCTACGTAAAGCGTAGCATAATTAGTGTTGGAATGCGGCAAACATGTCAGTGCATTAGTTACACATTATCAGTCATTCCTCTTTAATATTTCTGATTCTCCCATGAAACGTGTCAGTGGAAAAACATGTTTTGTATAATGTTGGTTTTTATTGGATTAAACTTCCCAGAGCTTTAGACATACATGTTTTACCTATTTTTAGTAACTGAATGACAAGACTTCAGATGGATATTTCATAAACTCTGAAAGAGGTGATGATATAGTAATCAACTCCATAAGTTTCATTCAGTTTCATTTGAAAATGTCTTCTCCAACTTTTCTTCTCATACACAGCTCTCTCCCAACCTTAAATGGTAGTAGTGTCTATTCCCGTCATTCGATTTTGTTGTCAGGTGTAAAGATCGATTTTCACTTTATTGAGTTCAATTTCTTTCTCTGACTTAGTGAAAGCCAGAAATTCAAGTTTAATTATGCGTCAGATTTCTGATATTTCTCCTTTTATTGTGTCATACTATGTTTTCATAATGTTCAAGAAAATTTTCATTACACTAGTCATTGGACGTTTCTTTCTGGTATAATCTCCCTCTAAGAATTATTCTGTAATAAACAACTAACTACTGCCCATTACACTTCTACATGTCCCAAAACAGTCCAATTCATACAAAAAAATAGATATACATTTGTTGTCTACGAATATACAATGCTAAAATCAGGGGTTCGATTCCCCTCGGTGGACTCAGCAGATAGTTCGATGTGGCTTTACTATAAGAAAACACACACACATATGCATTTGTGAGAATAACAACAAATAAATAGTGAATTGTGCCGAGAAAGAAACATAAAGTCTAGTTTATTTTGAATATGTCACTATCACTGGACTACACTGGTTTTAGGGGACTATCCATCAATATCACCGGACAAGAGGAAATCAAAGGACAAGACCAGTTCCTCTTGTCATGGTGAACTAGTGAGCTGTAACTCAAGTGTAAGGCGCCGGACATTGTCGTTTTGTCACAAATAATAATAGCCAATGAAAGAATAGTCGTTTAAGATGTTGGGGTCCGTCGTTTTATCGTAAATGATAACATCTAATCGAAGAATAGACAAGACCCTGCTTTTCTTTCTTGCTAAAATTCGTAATTTAGGCATTGAGAAAGAGATAAAAATTTAAAAAACAAACAAAAACACAAAACATTATATTGTTATTTGAAGAATTTTTGATGAATAATTAAATAGCATTAAATTTTTTGTATTCTATAAGACACCTAGTTATGTATCACTTACTTATGACAATTAAAAGACAGTTTAACATCATTCACGTACAAATAAACAGTCTGGTTGATTGTAATTAAGCACAAAGCTTCACTAGGGGTTATCGATGCTCTGCCAACTATGGATATCGAAACCCGGTTTCTAGCACTGTAAGTTCGTAGACATACCGTTGTACCACTGATGGATAAGACAATGTGGGAAGAAGAACTTTATACACCCAACTAAAACTGTCAAATGAGTTAACACTTGCACCCGCCTACTCAGTCCCTTAAGAATAAATTGTTACAAAATCACTCAATATTTTAAGGAAAACGGTAGAGTTATAATTAGGAAATGTACTTCAAATTACGTGTCTATAAAGGACAAGTCCAACTATAATATACAGCCGAGTCCACAGGTTTCATGCTTATGTAACACAGTAGGCAAGAGATTACACGTATTCTAATGGTTATACAACACAATAGAAAACAGATTCAACTTGTTATAATAGTTATATAACACAATAGAAAACAGTTTCCACGTGCTTTGAATGTTATACAATACAGTATAAAACAGATTCTATGTGTTATAATGTTATACAATAGAATATGTAACAGATTTCTCATGTTCTAGTGGTTATACAACACAGCCAAGTGACAACAATATAGTGAGTAGCCTAACACAAATAATAAAAAGCTTTTTAATTTATAAAAGTGTCAAAAAATATCTATCTTCTTATTTGGGTATACCCACTTGTTATTACAAGTATATACCAACAGAACCTTCCTTATAATTACAGTTATTTCATCTAGTCATGTGACTGAGAAAGTTGACTTTATTAATTTCCTTTGTGTGGATTTTTTATTATAAAAATATTTTAATAAAATGCAGTTTTTAATGATATGGTGTACAAATTTACTTAGTTTTGTTCTCTTTTGTTCATTTTATTTTGTTTTATAATAAACTATTTTAATTAAGCAACATATTTGTATACTTAAGGAAGCTATTTTTTAATGTGGTAGATTTGTTGTTTTTTTTCTTTATGAATATTTTAAAAATGCTTTTAAGAATATTGATGCTATTTTTGTATTTATTACTTTGTAATGGAAACACAATATCACTCAAAGTATTTGAACTGGACAGATCAATGAATGAAATAAAATTGAAAATGGACGCCAAATGCTTTATAAATATTGTATAACTTGGCTGAAAGGAAAATTGCAGATCTGAAATCTTCAACCTGAACAGCGCTTTACATGACACATAAGTTAAACAAAATGATTACAAACTCCTATGCCTGTTTAGATGTCGAAACACCTGCTTTTCAATGTCTCGCCAGCAACTGCCGAAATAAGGGATTTGTCCTGCCAGATCATTTAGTCACAAAAAGAGTACTGAATCTCATTCTTGTATCGTGTCAACAGTTAAAACTGCTGAGCTTGTTCAACGGCATCGAATCTGAAGTGATCGATCCTTTACTCTACAAGCTATTAGCACCTAACTATTAAGTTACACTCAGTCCTTACCTTAATTTGTTACGGCATTTCGTTACATTTCCATTAAAGGTGTGAAAATTTTTCAGCGTGAACTATAAGCAACACAGTGCATTTTTCAGAAAATTAGAAATTATTTTATGCAATAAATTACAGTTTATTTAAAATATTTCGTAAAGTTTTATTTAAAGAAATCATTTCCAAGTATAAATCATGTATTCAATCAGTAGTTAATGCATTTTTACAGTTACTACTAATTTAAAACTATTTTGTTAGATAATTTATTATTGTGAGCACTCTATACTCAAGATTATCACAGAAAGTGGAAAAAGAGTTGACATCAAAAGGGGTTATTGTTGTTATGTGGGTGATATTGCTTTACATCTAGTCAACTTGATAGGTAAGTTTGTTTTTCTCTGTTGTGGATTAATCTAATGATTCATTTGTGTTACTAGGCCCAGAAACGTCTGCAGATTCATCAACATAATTTGTTTGTTTACTGTTACTAGGCCTCGAAAGTCGTGCATATTAATTAACGTAATAATGTATCTGTGTTACTACTAATACTAAGCCTAAGAAAGTGCCCCTAATTTTATTAGGCCTAGAACAGTCCGATTTAAATTAAATGTTTTATTCATTTAATTGGATCACATTGTACATTTAATAGCGATAGAGTGTTTTAATTTTTCCTGTATATATATATATATAATTTCTTAAACTTTTTTCATACTGTGTCTCATTACAGTTCCTTCATAGAAAGTATAGTACTTGAATTCCTTTTAACTGTATCACGTTGTGCTTTTTAATAATTAGTAATAACTAGTACTTTCAAATGTTCGAAATAGCATAATTTACAGTAATAGCAATACATAAACGTTTTATTTTCGAACTTGTATATGGTGAATTCATAATATAATATTTCATAAAATACTTTTTTGTTTTTTAAAAACCTAAACTAAATAAGTTGCGATATGGTTAAGAGTAGTTACCAGTTTATATATTGAGCTAATAATACTTTGTACTCGAAGCGCTTTTATGAAAATTTCGCTACAAGTATAAATAATAGACAACGAACATAAATGTCAACAAACTTTTGTAAACGTTTTTATTCTACCTGACATCACTTCGTAAGCGTAGACAAACTAAAAATTATAGCTTAAGACGAAATCTGGATAGTAGTGTTATAAAGCTCTCCTCTAATACAATTTTAGAGTTAAGATTATAGAATGTGATGACCGTCTTCAACAAGATTACTTAAATGTGATGTCCACGTTTGTCCAGTGCGCACGTGATTTGTTGGTAAATGAATCGAGCGAAGTGTTGTTCTTTCGAAGCTTTCATTTTTATTGCGTTTAGTACACGATTCAACGCGCTTAAATATTTTATTTATTATACTTTATAAAACTTTGTCTGAAGCCTATTTTCAATTCATACAAAGAGCTTTTTTATTTAATAAGATGTTTGTTCAAATAAACATTCTCTTAAGAAAAAACGCTGTAAAAATGGGCATTCATATGCTTAAAAGTAAATTACAACGACGTTATTAAATATAAGATTATCGAAATATGAAACTTAAATATCCTGCAAATATTTTACCTTGTTGTTTATTATAACACGCGTAAGTAAAACACTGCATAAAACAATTAAAAGGTAGTTGGAATCTGTAATACAACTGTAACACCACTGTTACTTTTATTAAGCACCTAATGAAGAATTAGTTGATCTAGAATGCAAGTAATTAGTCACTTAGTCGATCTAGAATGCAAGTAATTAGTCACTTAGTCTAGACATTTTATTTAGTAGAGGTGACATTTACAGTTGATGACGTTTCACTTCGTTATGGAGTATAGCAATCAGGGATAACTAATGGTAACCTAACACCAATATCACACGTGTAAGACCAGTGTTGATAGGACTTCAACTGTGTGTCTTTGACCACTCTACTTGGCTCGATGACATTAGAAAATGAAGAAAGGAAAAACTTGAAGCAGTAAAGTTGGTACAGACAGTGAGGAACCATAATTGTCTATCCTCAGAATTGCGGAAGGCACCATGATTGACCTTTACTAAATAATCATTTAACAGGTGTTTCGTCAGGTTCTTTGTCATGAACTTTTCTTTCGTATTAAAAGTAATAAAACTACTGAGTTTTAAATTATCGTGGGTTTAGATGAGTTTCACATAAAGTTTTTGTTAAATTTTAAAGTGCTTTAACGTAGCTAGACTGGTATATTAAGTTACCAACGTTTCTTACCGGGTTAATTTTTAGTTTTGAATTATACTGGTAGCTTGTTTTTATCAGAAGTTAGTTATAAATACGTTACGAATTTAATTATGTAAAAAAAATGTTAAATCTGGTTGTCATCCGGATATTTTTCTAATTGTATGCACTAAATCGTGAGATACAAAAAAGTGTTATTTTAAATATAACGCTATATAAATAGCATTCCCACCACTAATATGTTTCTTTTATCTCAGCCGGCCTCGTGGCCTGTGTTATTGTGCGAAATGCGTCGTCAGCAGTGGATGTAGCGGAAATAGTGTGGTTAAAATAATATTACATATTTTTTGAAATAAACTTCAAAGGACCAAATAAACACTGCAGTTAAATAAACATAATACAATATTACTAATACCTGATAATATCAAATCCGAGTGGTAAATACTTACATTGTTTGATGGGCTTCCTGTCACGCATTATTTTAGCGCTCTCTGTTAGAACATTGGATTTTCATAATTTTATGTTTTAAGAAATTCTTCTATACAGTAAACAATAACACATTTTAATAATTAAGCTAATTGTTGATTTTATATGCATAGGAGATACAGAAACGCATTACTAGGTTTAAAAATAAAACGTATTGTTCTTCATAACCACTCCATTATATTCTTTTGTTTTTTGTGATTAACTTTCGAAGGCACAATAGTTTAAACAATTTGGAACTAGATTTGAATATTCTAACATTAAATGTTTATACATATTTCCAGTTATCTTTGGAAATCAGTTCAGAAGAGAAGGAATATTTCCGCGTAGAACGAATCACGTTTGATTAAATTAAATATTGGTTTTACAGCCTGTCCCATTGATAAAAGTAAGAATAAAAATATCTTGTTTAAATGTCTTACACTATTAAGATAAATGATTGAACAGGCTGTCCATGTGTATAATAAAACAACACACATAGTTACATGGAAGATACTTCTTTGAAACGTATATTTGTGTTGTGTCGCATTGCATAAAAAATAAGATTTGCTAGAAGTTAGATAACAGAGGAAATGTTTGAAAAGCTTTGTTAAAAATTCGATAACAATGAACGTTTTGAAAATGACTTTTTAATAAACATTGTTTAAATAAACAATGGTAGTTTTTAGCTTAAAATTTATTGGAAATTGAGTAATAATAAAAGCTTTGGAAACCAAACTTTTCTAGGATTTAGATAACACTAGAAGTCCTGGAAATTAATTTTATTGTAAGTTGGGTGACAATGGAAGTTTTGAAACTTAATAGGTAGGAATTAACAAAAGTTTTGGAAAATAAACTTTTTAGAAGTTGGGTAACAATGAATATTTTTGAAATTACGTTTTTTTTAGAAGTTGGATAGAAATGGATTTTGAAAGTTAAGCTTTGTTGAAAATTCAGTAACAATGAGGGTTTTTGGATGTGAAACCTTTTTAGGAATTGATTTAAAATGTATGATTGAGAAATTAACCATTGCGACAAGTTGAGTAACAATGAACTTTCTAGAACTTAAGTTTTATAAGAAGTTGTTGATAACAGAAGTTCCAGATAATAAGTTTTGTTGAACATGTTTTTCTGAGTTACCTTCGAAAACAAGGGTCTTTTACCATAAAGAGCTTTATTAATTCGCATATAATACAATATTTTTATTAATCGCAAACGGAATACTTTGAAAACCAAACAGTTATACACATTAAATAGAATCCACTTTGAATGCGACTAAACCGCCATCGAGTGCCTGTAATAAATTCTTTGTTTTTTCTTTCAAAAACAGTAAACAAAACCAGAAATATACTGGCACTCTACTTTGCTAGATGGAGCCACTAGTGTTAAATGAGGCTGAAAACATATTTTATTGGTTGCCATTAAAGAGCCAGTGCTATGGAAGGGTAGGAGACATGTCTAATACTCGAGTTTTCTTGTTCTTTCTCCCATCCTTCTAAACCGTTAGTTTACAGTAGAGGTTCTACAGTTGTTTCTGTATGATGAACCCTTACGCTCTTGTAGGATTTCATTCCATGGAGAAAAACCATCGAATATTTAGTAGATAGGCGAAGCTTATGTGGCTCGTAAAGTTATTATATTGATCTGTTACGTTACAATGTATGGAGATGATAATGTTTCTATAGTGATTATGTATTTTAGTTTGTCCTAGAAAACATTGTAACTTTTGGTGAGTTCCACTAGGTAGAGCTGTGGCATAATCACTTTTTATATTATAAAGAGTTGTTTTACAGTTATTTTGTCCTTGTGCCCCATCTTTCATTATTTAGTCAGTCACGACGCGGCCTATTGACTTCAACTATTTAAATGCCTTAAAAGATGTCAGTGAAACTACACACGTTTTTTTTTAAAGTGGATCAAGTGGACTATGAACGATGTGTATATCTAATAAAGCTGTATTTGATAAATTATTATAAAATAAAATAAATCAACATATCTTTATGGAGCGAATTTATGTGAATGATGGCCAGTCTGATTCTTCATGAATTCTTCCACAGATGAATGGTCTTGTTGTTGATGGCGGAAGGACACCAGGCTTCAAGGCCTCGTAGGCTCGATCAGGACGGCACTACTTTTAAAAATGGATTATTAGACCTTGCAACAAATAAAGAAAAATAACACATGTTATAAAATGAAATACGGATAACAGTTTCATTTATTTATCTGTAATTCATTTGAACAAATTATACTTCACTGACTACTGAAACATTGAATCTCCAATATATGTTTGTTATTAAGCAGAAAGTAGCAGACACAGGCATCGAAACCTGATTTTTAGGGATATAAACCATCAGTCATAACGGCTGGAATAAAAGACGTGAAACTAGAAATTCCAATAAATGCAAGGAAGTTATTGTTTACCAAATAAGAGAATAGTAATCTATCATTCTCGCACCAGGAGTGATCTAGTGATTAGAGTGCCTGTATAGTGAATCCGTAGATTCGTGATTAGTGTGTCGTTCTCGCAAAACCGCACTTCTGCACTTTGGAGAATTGGGTGCGTTATTAAAGTGTCAATTAAATCCCACTATTCGGCTAAACAAGACTAACCTGAGAAGTGATGTTGTCAATTAGCTTCTTTCCCTTTAGTATGTCAGCTCAGAATTATAGATGGGTATGAGAAGTTGGACCTTGTGTTTCTTGGTGTGAAATATTCTGTATTAAACAATACAGTCCCTTTGGCGTGGGTTCCTGTACATGGTGAGGGGACTTCCCAGGTGAGTTTCTGTTCTTTCAGTTTACCTCCTCTGGGATCTAACATCCACCCACGTGTTTTACATGCGTGGCGAATCGTGAAGGGGAGGAGATGATCCTGGTGGTTGAGGGGTCCAACCTAAACACACCACTTTGGCCTTGAATTCCTGTAGATGGGCAGCCTTGGAGTGCCCCCCTTGGGTAATTCGGCTGGTTCACTTGGGCTATGGTCAGCCAAGTATCAGTGTTGGATGTTCTCAACAGGTGTTATGGACATTGTATCTGATGCTGGTGTTTGGGTATAGTGCTCACGAAACCCTGGCATTGCTGCAGTATCCTTGTTTGACATTGTAGTGCGTCCCCTCGTAGGGCTTCATGGTGGGTGGGGTCAGTGGACACCGAAATATTCCTTTTTTATTATGGATCCTCCAAATAAAAAACTTAAATAAAATAGTGAAGAACAGTCCATAGGTAAACGTCATCGTCTTGAAGATTTTGAGCAGCAATCTTCAACGTCTGTAACACCTGTTGTACCTCATTTTCTTATTTTACATTCTCTTTCAGACAAACCTGTAGGGCAAATGTCTCCCTTTTTCATTCAGAAGAGACTAGAGGGACATGCTGGCTCTCCAAAGTTAGTAAAAAAGCTTCGATCTGGTGACATATTGGTGGAAACATCCACATCTCAACACAGTGAACTCCTCTCGCATTCAAAGGTGATTGTGTATATACATATTGAAGTTACACCTCATGCTACTTTGAATTCATCACGAGGAGTTATTGTTGAGGGGGATTTAAAGAGCATCCCCGAGTCAGAGATTCTCGCTAGTTTCTACACTCGAGGAGTTTCTGCAATGAGATATATCTCTACTCACAAAAATGGAATTATGATGCCGACCAGTATCCTCATTCTGACATTTACATCACCACGTCCACCTGTCATCATCAAGACAGGTTATCTTAATTGCAAGGTATGGCCATACATTCCAAACCCTCTCAGATGTTTCCAGTGCCAGCGATTCGGTCCCTCAAAGACTTCACGTCGTGGTTTCTTGACGTGTGCTTGTTGCAGTAGCAAGGACCGGGATGCCTATGAGTATGAAACGGACCCTCATTGCGTCAATTGCAATGACTCTCACCCGTCCTACTTTCGTTTTTGCCCTTAATGGTTGGAAGAAAAAGAGGTGCAGTGTTTGAAGACGAATCAAAACATTACTTATCCTGAGGTTCGAAAGTTGCTGTCCACCACTTCATCTCGGACGTATGCTGCTGCACTTCGTTCCACTACTACAGAAGGAGTGCAGACAAATGTATCTGTGTTTCCAAAAGAATCGTTCTCAAAACAAATGAAAAGTCATTTGACCTGCATGGTTAAAAAAGTTGATGAATCAACTTCAACACCCACCTCTGTCCCTTACATGCATTCCAACAAATCCCAAGATCCACTTCCTGTGGTTCTGGGTACAGACATTTCCTTGGATACATCTTCTTCTCCAACCTAAGATGCAAAACGATCATTTGCTCACGTCCTCAGTTGCTGGTATCCTCTTCCAACAGCAAAAACCTGCCGAATCGACCCAGGTCAGGTTCCATGGAGGTCGATAGACCTCCCTCGAATAAAGACAGTAAAGAAAAAAGACATGGTCATAAACAGAAGGGTTCGCCACCCAATTCGCCTACACATAAATAAAAATGACTACCTTGATACAATGGAACTGTCGAGGTTTACGTTCTAGTCTGGATGACATCAAACCACCGATTGCTTCCTTCCATCCTATATGTCTTTCCTTACAAAAACATTTCTGAAACCTGCCGATACAGTCACCTTTCGGCAGTTTTCTTTGTACAGAAATGACAGGCTGTGTGATGGACGAGTGCATGGAGGGGTGGCACTCTTGGTTGATCAGCATGTGCCCACCATGTCTTTGCCACTCGACACACCCTTGGAGGCCTTAGCCATCCATGTTTCCTTGGGTCATACCATCACTGTTTGTTCTCTCAACCTGTCGATTGGAGAGACCTATGATCAATCAGGCCTTGATGCTCTCATTGAACAGTTGCCATCTCCCTTTTTAATCGTGGGGGACTTTAATGGACATCATCCCTTCTGGGGAAGTGCTGATATTGATAGGAGGGGTTGCTCTGTAGAGCATATACTCTGATCACAACCTTTCTCTTTTCAATACTGGTTCTTCTACTAATTTTCATGCATCTAGTCAGTCCTTCACTGCTGTTGATCTCTCAATTTGTTCCCCTTCACTATTGTCCCACATTTCATGAATGGTTGACAATAACCCACGAGGCAGTGATCATTTTCCTATAATTTTGAGAGAGACTGGCCGTAGTCAATGCCACCCAATCCGCATGCCCCAGTGGAAGCTGGATCATGCAAACTGGTCCTCTTTCATTGCTCTTGTAGAACTTGATCCTGCCATCGTCTGTAAGCCATCAGTAGACGGCTGTGTGGTATTAGTAACTGACTGTATTATACAAGCAGCTGCTCAATGTATTCCTAAAACCTCGACACGTTTTCTACGATATCTTCATACGTGGTGGAATTCTGTCTGCCACATGGCACGGAAGGCTCAAAAACGGGCCAGGGATAATTTCCATAGATATCCCACACTCTCGAACCACATCGCTTTCCAGCAGACTTGTGCACATTTTTGGTAGGTAAGATGTCAAAACCAGAAAGAATCTTGGATTAAGTTCACAACCAGCATATCTTTTATCACCAGTTCCAAAGTCATATGGGACAAGATTCGAAAGGTCAGTGGGCAATATAATTCTGTTCCCCTCTCGATCTTTCTCTCTGATGGCCAGAAAGTCGCTGATACCTGGAGTATCGCCGATACTCTAGGTGAAAGCTTTTGTTGGGTATCTAGCATTTCTGCTTCATCCTCCACCTTTTGGCCATCAAGACTCAGCCAGAGCAATCACCTCTTTTCTTTCGAGCTAATTGTCTCTTTGACTATAATTGTCCCTTTACAATGGTGGAACTCAAACTGGCCCTTCATCGGTCTGGCAGTACATCAGTTAGACCTGATATTGTACACTATAAAATGCTGCGCCATCTATCTCCTGCTTCTCTTGCTGTTCTTGTGATTGTTTTTAACCGGATTTGGCAGGATAATGTTTTTCCTGATGCCTGGCACCAGGCTATTATCCTACCTTTTTCTAAGCCTGGGAAGGATCCCAAGATTCCTTCAAACTGTCGTCCAATTGTTTTGACGTGCTGTCTCTGTAAGACCTTAGCGACTATGGTTAATGCTCGTCTTGTTTGGTTCCTCGAATCAAACAACCTCCTCTCGCCCACCCAGTGTAGGTTCCGACGACAGCGCTCCACAATGGACCACCTAATTCGACTTGAAACGTCAATCAGAGAAGCCTTTCTCAAACTACATCTTGTATCAATATTCTTTCACGTTGAGAAGGCTTATGATACAACATGGAGGTATGGCATTTTGCGAGACCTCCACATATATGGGTTACGTGGCCATTTGCCCATTTTTATTAAAAATATTTAGTGAACAGGAGATTCCAAGTTCGTGTGCGTTCAACATTTTCCCGATATTTTCTACAGGAACTTGGAGTCCCTCAGGGCTGTGTTTTGAGTGTCACACTTTTCAATATAAAGATTAATTCCATCACTGAACAACTCCCTGTCACTGTTGCAAACTGGCTCTATGTCGACGACTTTCACATCTCATGTCAGTCGTCGAACATGAAGTATATTGAGTGGCAGCTACAGACTGCCCTCAGTTGTTTACTGAAGTGGACCACAGCAAACGACTTTAACTTCTCTCTCTCTCTAAAATCGTTTGCATGCAATTTTGCTGCCGATTGGGTTTTCACCCTGATTTTGAACTCCGTATTGGTGAAGTTTTGCTGCCTGTGGTCCCTGAGACAAAGTTCTTGGAGCTTATCTTTTACTGTAAACTGACTTTTATACCACATATCAAGAAGCTACGGGTTATATGTACAAGAGCACTGAACATCCTCCACGTCCTCTCGTCCCCCACTTGGGCAGCAAATCGTTGTTCTATGCTAAAAATATATCGTGCTGTTATTCGATCGAAACTCGACTATGGATCACTGATCAGTGGTTCTACCTCGGCCTTAATGATGCTGGACCCCATTCATCATCAAGGACTTTGGCTCTGCACTGAGGCTTTCTGCACTTCCACAGTTCAGAGCTTATATAGAGTCTCATGAACCTTCTTTGCACCTCTGCTGTTTGCATTTGTCTTTACTATACACTTCTAAACTTCATTTCCTACTAAAGCATCCCACCTGGGGTTGTGTTTTCCTTCCTCGGCGGGCCATATGTTTTCAGAACAGACGATCTGCCATTGCTCATTTTGGTTCAAACCATCCTTTCATTCCTATTTATAGAAATGGATTGAAATCAGGTGACTGTGTGGGCTCTGCCATAGTTTGTTGTGCTTCAGTGATTGCACACAGAATCCCTTCTACAGTTTCTGTGTTTACTGCCGAACTGTACGCCATTTCTCTTGCCCTGGATCACATGGAAGCTAAGCAGTACTCAAACTGTACTATTTATTCTGACTCAGTTCTCTACTGGCACTGGAATCGCTTCACGTTAGTTCACACCCCGTTTTTGCCGATATTCAAAACCGACTGGCCCATTTCTTTTTAACATCTACTTTTATCCAGTTTTTCTGGATACCGGGCCACGTTGCTATTCGAGGGAACGAGCTCGCCGACACTGCGCTAAATCTAACTGCTCTGGCACTACCACCGCTGTGCCTGTTCCATACATGGACTATGGTCCTGTATTCAAGGCTCGGCTCCGTGTCAGCTGGCAGTCGACTTGAAGTGAGCAACGTGAAAATAAGCTTTTCCAAATAAAACCTTATATTGGACTTTGGCCGTTTTGCTTCCGTAAGGATCGGAAAGAGGAAGTTGTTCTAACTAGACTACGCATTGATCATAGTTTTTTAACTCATCTTTTTCTTTTATCTGGAACTGATGCACCAGTGTGTAGTTTGTGTAACACTCAGATCACAATAAGTCGCATTTTACTTTCTTGCCATCGTTACGACTCTCAACGACGACACCATTTTAAACATGTTGTATCCCAGTGTTTGTCCATAACCTTAGACAGTGTTATTGGTGATGGTGACACTGTTCACCTTGGAAATGTTTTTAGTTTTTTAAAACCATTAAACTTTTTAATGCCATTTAAGTTTTTTAATTTATACATTAGACCTTTTTTAATGTGATCCCCTTTTAAGAATCACAGTCCATCTAGTTCAATTTGAAATTAGAAAATGGCCGTAACTTCAAAATATTCGAAACCAAGACTGGAAAGGCCAACATCAGGTGACTGACGCTGCTGTTTGAACTACCCGTTAGTTATCCTGGTGAATTTTTAGTAAAGGTTTGCTACATGTCTTTTAAAACTTTTATTACTTTTTGAAAATGACCATAACGTCAAATAACTCGGAACCAGGACTGAAAAGGCCAACTTCAGGTGACTGATGGTGGTTTTTGTATTTACCTGTTAGTCTTCCTGGAGAGTTATGATAATTACAGTTATGCTATAGAAAATTCTTTACAACTTGTATTACTGTAGTTTTTCTCTTAACGTTGTAGACTAGATGTTACATCTATTTGGTTTTATGTTATTTATGTTGTTTTATTGACTTTGTTTTGTTTTACCTTAATTTCATTTTATGAATTTTACTAAATTTACTTTAACTTTTTACCGGATGTTTGGCGCAGATAACCTAGCTACTTTGTGCCATAAAACACCAAATCAAATAACCAAACAATACAGTACTCACGTCACCTACCCTCTGTATAACAGAATTGTTGTAATAAATGCTAAGTAGTAAAATCTAGAAAATAGTAGGTATTCAGGACATATTCGAAAACGAAAGTGTAAAAAAGTTGAACGAAGTAATTTGATAAATATGTTATTTTCTATATCATCATAAAACATATAGTTATGCACGAGGTACAAAAACACATCTATACAATATGCAATTAACATACTAATAGAGGGTTTTGACAAAAAGAAAAATTCGAACTCAATAAGATCAAAGTAGAACAATGAAAGATTTAAGCCGGGTATAAGAAGCTAGGCCTTCTCAAATAAAGCATCCCTCACGGGGCTTTGTTTTCACCAATTCTATATATGTATAGAAGGAAAGAGATTGAAGCGGATTGATTCATTTCGGGGCACGGACTGATTCTTCCTAAACAAAGGACCCATTTACTGCCTATGATTATAATGTTTTTCTTGACGAACGGATTATCTTTACAATAAGATGCCAATTTCAGACACCCGAAAAATTTAATTCTCTTCCGTCATGGATTTAGAAATAAGCATTAAGCCTAACGCTAAAAGAAAACACATAAAATATATTTTTTTATTCATAAACAAAAACTAACTTATAACCTAGTGCACTCTATCCAAGAGTGTATACGTATCTAGCCCTATAATTCCTATATGGAGCAAAGTGAAGCACAATCTTAAATTATTTTGAAAGAAATGTGATGACTGTGTGATATAATTCGTTATTTAAAACGAGATAAGCAATTACTATTTTGAAACTATAAAGGATCGGCAAAACAGCTGTGACCAAATTAGTTCTTTTTTTTGCAACAATACTTCTTTAAATATAGGATTTATGGAATAATACGGAATAATTCTAATAGCAGACACTGAAATATGTTACGTTCACTTGTCTTAGGCCTAATTAGTTAAACCTTTGTTAATTACTGCCTGTATTCGCTAAAGAAGTAAATTAATATCGTAACTTATGAAAGTATTTTTTGCTTTGATTTAGTTTGGGCTAATCTTTTTACTGTACTTAATACTATCAGTAAATAAACTTATGATGTTATTCTACGACCTAACGTTAGACCTTTAAAAAATATTTGATAAGATTTTAATAAGTTGTACAAAATGTCTACTGGAGTGTTTCTTACGACAAACGAACAGTGAGTAACATACTAATAGATTGACGAAATAGTCTTCTCCGTAATGTATTCGGGCGTTGCTTTGCTGTGATAGACTTGAATCTTGGAGCTAGTGAACTGAATTACATTTTCTGCTATACATTAAAATATTCCATACGTTTCAAGTGGTGGATGCGTTATAAGAACGACAGTCGATTTCTTAATGTGAGTGCTAGTCAATAACTGGCTGTCTTTCCTTCGGAAGACGGTGACAAATAACTTTAGTAGCCTTGAAATCTATGCTGTGTTCGCTACCGGGATCGAACCAGAAGTTTTATTATCATAACCCATCAGCCATCAGAAGACTTCAGTATTTGTAGTTGGTTTCTTGGTTAACAGTCAAGTTATTTAATAAAGATGATATTACTGTTATACTAGAACTATAGCAATTTTTTTCCAATTTTATTATAAGTTTGTTTTTTCAGAAGATAATATAATTGCATTGCTGTAGCTAATACTAATATTGCTTAAGGTTAAGTTTACCTGCCTGCTTACGTATACGTTGTCTCCCCTTGTGTCTCCACAACGTCGGTTCAAAGTGCGAGGGGTAGAGGTGCTGGGCTGACTAACGTGGTAATCTGGAACAGCTATGGTGTCATAGGGCAAGGCATAGGGGTGCAGTTCCTGGTCGTGGGACAGACCTGGTGGTTACAGAATACGTGATAAACAACTGGTCACTGATAGAAATTAATGTTATTGACAACACTGTCAAGACAGACGGAAGTGTGACATGTGAAATAGGCTTAACGTAAGAATTTGTTAACGTGTTGTTGCCTATTTTGCAGCCCAGTAACAAATTATCGATCAGCTAATAATATAATATTTGGTTTTTCGTTTCCGGAAACGGTCGTCTCGATGTGGTACGTTGGCTTCTTCTGTGCTCATATTGAACAATTACACATTTGTTTAAACATATTATGATTGTGTAAAGTAAACCAAAAGGCATAGATGATAGAAATCTGTAAATGGATAAAAACAGCAGACGTACAACTTGGCTACCAGTAATATTTATGGGTTTTACGTTAACCCTAAACTTTGGTTGCACTAGTACCAGTAATATTTGTGAGGTTTATGCTAAGCCTAATCGTAGCGAGATACCTGATACAGTGGCTTACCACCAGCAGCAACGAGTGCAGATGAAACAGGACGTGAATGGCTGTTTGAAGATGATGATCTCTGAGTTCCGTCATCACTTGATACTCCTCCAGCTGTACAGCCATGCTCGTTAGAACCATCAATCTCTTTCATTGCCATCGTTTCAATGCCCCGTCTCATCTTAGACTGGGAACTTCCAGAACCATCTGGGATGAAAGAAAATAAAGGCAAATTATATGTTGTTAGAGAGTTTATGGTAGTTTATGTGAAGCTCTACGATTATTATCACTCGGTTTAAGAAGTTGCGAAAGCGTTTTAGCTATGTTTTAAAATAATGTTCTTAAAAATTGTAAGATTCAAGAAATAACGAAGTTACTCCAACAAAAAAAAAAGGTATTAATAAACTATCCAGATATTTTTGCTGTTGTATATTTAATGTTTCTACTTTACTGTTGTTGTTGTTGTTTTGAATTTAGCACAAAGCTACACAATGGGCAATGTGTGCTCTGTTCTACTTTATATAATTACGTGCTGTTTATTTTGCTGGTGACTATTTGAGCTGTATATACTATTATTAACTCTATGTTCAATATTTTAATGCTATGTATTTTGCCTGCATCTGTTAATAACCATGTACTGTTTAATAATACTCAGCTAAAAATAGTCATGCCCACGACAATAACAACAAACACGAAAAATAATTGTTATTACTAGGACGTCATGAATAACCATTATGTCGAGGAAGTTGGTGAAAGTAGAAAACAATGAATTATTGTTTTTATATTTAATATTACATTAAAATAAGACCAATAATAATTTTAAAAAAATATCTGTTACCTGTCTTTGTTTGTTGCAAACCAGATAGAACTAAAGATACACTTTGTGAACACTCGAGTTGCTATTATTTTCTACTTACAGGAAACGCATGAAAAAATATTTATAAAAGAAATGATTATCGGTCTTATTGTGATGAATCATCACACAAAAAACACTGATCTATAGATCTCGCTTCGTCTTCATAGAGCGCTTGTAACCTAATAATTAATATCAATTGTTATTACCATGGCGACAATAACGAACACGAATAATTATTAGTGTTGCGACAATAGTTAACCCGAATAATGATTATCATGGCTACAACAACGAACGCTTACAATTACTGCCACGGCGACAACAATGAATGCGAATAATCATCACCATGGTGATAACAATTAACCCGAATAATTATTACTATAGCAACAAGAATAAACGCTTAACATACCACTGCTTGGACTGTAATGAGAATTGCGACGCCGACATAAGACACAGCCTACAATGATGATAATGAGAACAATGACAGCAGATGTAACAATAGGAACGATTATTGTGATGTCCAAGAGAAAGGGAAAATTAGATTCCACTTGCGCAGGCGTTGGTACAACCGTGTAGAAATCGGGAACAGCTTCTGTTGTATAAAACATAGTTTAAACTTTAATTTTTACAGTTTTTTTATTTTTTTATTATTATTTCGATTCCCAAAAAGACCGTAACAATCGTATCTATACAGTAATATAAGAAATTGAAAGTTCTTTTATATAGATTCGATCTAACAATAAAATTAATAAACTATTTTCAAAGAATTGTGCTCTCTTCATAATTAGGAAAAACAAAAATATTGCACAAAAAATGTGTTTTCTTACAGCAAAGCCACATTGGGCTATCTGTTGAGCCCACTGAGGGAAATCGAACCCCTGATTTTAGCGTAGCAAATCCATAGACTTGCCGCTGTGCCAGCGGGGGACCTAATTAAAATCTATTGATGTCAAGATTAAAAAACCTTTTTCAAAGTAATAATAGAAAATTGCAAAACGGTTACAAAATATTATATGCAGGCAAAAAGGGGACAACATTATGTAAGGTAAAATTTGAAAGGAGACAACGTTATGTATAGGTAAAATGAAGGAGGACAACATGGTGTATAGGTAAAAATGGAAAGAGGATAACGTTATGTATAGGTAAAAATTAACAAGGACACAATCATATATAGTTAAAGGGACAAAAATTAATATGAAATTACTTAATGGATATTCTACCTTCGAACGTAACGTTGAAAGTTTGAAATTCATACATAGCTTCTGTTGCCCCTGCACTGCTGTAAGCGGTCACTTGAAGATCGTACCAACTTCCTGGTGTGAGACGTTGTAACACGTATTGTGATTGGCTAGAAGGCACGTGATCTTTGAGTACTGTCCAATGAGACATGGGTTTCCTTCGCAGCTTTATGGAGTATTCATTGATTGGACAGCCACCACTTTGCCAAGACAATAAATTAAGCTTAACAAAAGTGACGTCACGCTGTATAAAATCTTCTTTTGATGGAGACAGGGGTGCTAAATTATAACAAAATATATATTTAATGTAAGAAAGGAGAGGGCTATTTCTGTTTAATCCAATACTGCAGTTTGTATATCAAATCTTTAACTTGAGAGTGGCGTCCAGTTGATATTTTCATGTTTATTATAAGTGTTTGTTTCTAATTCTACGAAGAAGAGAAAACTTAAGATTCTAGTTCATCTATAACAGCTCCTATTATTCTAGTGATATTCCCGAAGGGAATAATTACCATTAGTAGTTTGATTAACCTTTAAGGGGAAATGGGACATTAGGGAAGCGTCATCAGATCTTATCCCATGTTTAGCCAACGAAATTCAAGCCTTGTCTTTGTTAGAGATGGTAAATTAGGATAAAAAAAATAATTACATTCGGTGTAAATTACGACCTTTTCCACACTAATAAAATTTGGCCGTTAGAAATTAGCAAATTAATTGCTACGTAAAGTTCGTTGAAATGTATTGCAGTTTCAAGGAAAGACAAAACAAATATGAACTAAGTGCGTAATGAAATATAAACGCGGGGTTTATTATTTTGAACATTTTAAATCAATATGGAAGATCAAACTTGCATAAAAATAACATCAAAATGGTTTGATGTTTTTCAAGTTCGTTTTATTGATAAAACCATCTATTTTTACTGTATAAAGTTTCACTAGCAATTATTAAATTATTCGTTAAATTAATGTAATTAGAGTTTCTGAAATAAATAGTGTGATACATGTCAAGTTGCCTAATATGAACATTCAAATGTTCATAAAACGTGTCTGTGAGAAGTGTATAGAAAGGATAATATTCTGTTTTTGTTTCGGAAATTCGTGCACAGCTAAACAAAGGATATTCGTGGTATCCTGTGAGAAGTGTATAGAAAGGATAATATTCTGTTTTTGTTTCGGAAATTCGTGCACAGCTAAACAAAGGATATTCGTGGTAGTTGTCCCTAATCCGAACTGGTATGCTAGAGGGTAAGTAGCTAGTTAGCAGTTCCTATCGTCAACTTTTGGTTTTGGTTTGGTTTGATTTGAATTTCACTCAAAGCTACGCAAGGGTTATCTGCGCTAGCCGTCCCTAATTTTGCAGTGTGAGATTAGAGGGAAGGCAGCTAGTTATCACCACCCAACGCCAATTCTTGGGCTACTCTTTTACCAACGAATAGTGGGATTGACCGTCACACGACCCTCGGATTACGAGCCGAGTGCCTTAACCACCTGGCCATGTCGGGCCCGTCAACTCTTGAAGTACAATAATTGAATAATGGAATTTTTGACCGTCACTCTTATAACGCATCCAAAGTCAGGGAATGCGGAGAGCGTCTTAACGACAACGCGCCGGAAACATTAAACCCTTGGATTCAAAATTGAGCAAACCTAACTAGTAGTAATATAGATGAAGCAGCAGTGTATGTTTATTTTACGACTATAGGTATTTGGCATTGAAATGCGCGCTTACAGCTTATAATGTAAAATAATTAACATTTAATTATTAATTTAGGTAAACTTGAGTAGCTAATAATCGTGACTTAACCCCTACCGGTGGAAATAACTATTACTTGACATCTTTGTAGCCGTTACAAATTGAGCCGAGAGAAACAGAAAAAAAACAACTTTGTCTTTATATCACGTGTTGGTCAGCATTTTGTATGATGGTTTAGTTAAGTTGGTTGATAATTATTCATAACAATTCTAATTACGGCATGTTTTTTTTTTCTTTCGAAACAACTAAAATGTTATTTTATATCTAAGTAATTGATCAAATAAATGCCTCATCGAGCAAATGCTACTTAGACTAGTGCAAAACATAAAACACGGAACCAATTAAAAGTTTAATTCAAAATATTCTACGGTTTCCGAGAAAAATTTAGCTAAAAGTGACTATTGTAACATGGTTAGAACAAATATTTCATGGTTCCCTTCAAAATTTTCTATAGGATTTGGCATGTTCTGATGATTATGGAGCTGAACTCAAAACCTGGTGGTTGCGGAATACCAAAACCCAGCACCGAACAAGCTCGTATAATTTTACCGTGGGTGGCGTTGTAAAGTGTTCATCAATCCCAGCATTCGTTGGTAAAGGTTAATTCAAGAGTAGTTTTGCCCGAAAAGTTGACAAACACCGCTGTTAAAGATGGGCTTTCTAAACTTTATCCTTTGTATATTCCTTTTACATGCTGATAAGGCTTAATTATCATTAAAAAACCGTTTATGTCATATCTGCTGTTAATGTTGCTTTTCTAGCATTACAACCTATCTGTATTTTAAAAGCTGTAACACTGTACAGATTATAAGTTTATTGCGAACGCTTTTCCTTTTTAAGATTGCCTTAAAATAACCTGTTTGATCGGTATATAGCTCGGAAGTTATAAATAATATTACGTGAACACATATTAAAATAATAATGTTTAAAGCTATTTTTCTCACCAGCGCCATCTGTCCGTGCCGTTAAAATCTCACTAGGCTCACTCCTACCGACACTGTTAGTGGATACCATATATAGCTGATACCTAGTGCCACATTCCAGTCCACTGAGTGTGTAGATGTGATCTTCTGGTTTAGATACCACTGTAATCTCGATCCAGATCTTATGTTCTTCACGGTAGTACAAAACGTATTCTATTACCAGATGAAATAAACAATAGTAAAATTAATAAGTTATTATTTAAGTGTTAATTTATTTTATTCAACAAAATGTGAATTTCCCTGAAGAGGTCTTATTTATCTTTGATTCGTTACTTCCTGTGCAACAGAATAGTTTCGCCAAATTTACAGCTTATCATTATTTCTTCGAAGAGTGAAACAAATAACATAATGTAGGCCTAATTTAGTGATGGACGTAGTTCGTTAAAGAGACAACGGTTAATTGGTTTATTTGGTGTTAAAATAGTTTGTGTTTCCTTATAGCAGAGCTACATCTGGCTATCTGCTGTGTCCACACAGGAGAGTCGAACCCCTGATTTTAGCGTTGTAAATCCGAAGACTTACCACTGTCCCAGCGGGGTACAGTAAATTAGTAGCTCAAGAGTTAGCGGTGGATAATGTTCACTAATTGCCATCCCTTTAGTTTATCATTTCAAAGTTTGGGACGTGTAGCGAACGAAACCATAAACTCAAACAAACATTGTTGCATATTTCGTCACAATAACTAACAATAATATAATTTGTGTTATTAATGAAAATCAAACATTATTATCATAATCTATATTATAATACGTTTGTTTATATGTCTGTTACAGAAGTGATATGTGAGCGCATTGGTAATTATATAGGTGCGTGATGATTATCACGACAGAAAAAACTAAGTATTATTATAATAGAAAAGGACCATTTTTGTTAGCCCTTCATCCATAAAGCAGTTATAGTGACTTTTACGTTCAGTTTTTCACCACTTTGGCGCAGACAGGTGCTTGCACTGTACTTAGCCGTACCGACAGAAGAATTATAGTATGACAATATTTTGGTGCCTGCGATTAGAATAATTTTGTATTATTCTATAACTCCTGTATTCAACTAAATATATAGCAATCAAAACACTAATATGAACACAAATGTCTTGCTGGTATCTGCTAGTCTATTATAAATCGCTCTGTTTATAAGCAACACTGGACATTATTTGTTGTTAAGCACAAAACTATGCGATTCGATATTTAAAGGGATCAAGCCATGTATTTTAGGTTTCGAAATTGCTGTGTTTCAGTATTGCTGCTGAGTCATGTGGAGATCTTGACTGTTGTAAATGATAACTACTAAAGAAAATGTTTAATTCCAGATATACTGGTACAAAGGAACATTTATACATTTCTTATCTGAATGAGATAATTAAAACTGTTGGGTTTAAATGCAGGATTTTTTCTTTCTTTTTTTTTCATATATTGAGGGCTATCCATGCTATCCGTACCTAATTTTTAACTTACAGACCAGAGGGAAAGGCAGTTAATAAACACCACCTGTTTGGTTGCTACTTCATCAATAAATACTGGAAGTGAGTATCACATCTTAACGCTCTCATGATCAAAATGGGATCATATTTGGCGACGGGTTTTGATTCCACGAGCTGCAGATTACGAGTCGAGCAACCTAACAGTAGCCTAAATAGAAGTTAAGACAGTTATACATTTTGTTTGTTTAAAGATAACACGGATGAGAAATAAGATTATATTAAGCACGTGTGTTAAGTAAGGTTATTATAATTTTTTATTTTTTGAACGTGTTAAAAGGTTTTGACATGGCCTAGTGATTATCGGGCTGATATACGAATCGAATAATCCAAGATTCGAGGCACAATGGTGTTATGTACGTTCAATAATTTCATTACGTGTTAACTTTTGTAATCGCTTTCTTTCCGCTACATAGTTTGGAGAATATTATAATCTTTATTAAGTAAGGTTTTGTCTCTTTCTTTAAGTGAACATACCCAATTTAAATATATTATTTTTTTAAATTTAAAACTAGTATTTTACCAGTAACCGAACTTCCAAATGTTCTTCGATGAGTCCAGGTAAAGGTGATAGATGTCGTCGTAGTCGAGACAATCTTTATATTTGGTGCCGTAGGTGGTACTAAAAATATATTACAAAATAATAATATAAAAATCTTAAAGATAGATTAGGGATTTTTGCCAATATAAGTGTTCTCTAAACTATGTGGGAAGTAAGTTTTAAATCTAATAAAACTACGTTTAAAACTTAATAAAATGTGTAAAATAGGTAACTCTACCAATTTTCAGCACCTTAGAGAATTATATCCTGATATTTTTAGTCTAAATCGGTATTTATAATTGTCAGAGAGAGAGAGTAATTTAAAATATTATTGTGGTCTTTATCATAGTTTTGTAATCGTTAAAGGATAATTTAGAATATTATTGTGGTTGAAATAAATGTTTGTAACTGGTAAGTAGAATAAATAAACATATCGTTGCGGTCTAAATCAGTTATCGCTTTGTAATTATGAAATTGAATGATTTAGAACATTATGGTCTAAATCAATGTTTTGTAATTGTAAGTTACAATTTTGTAATCTGTTACACCTGCAAATCCAAAAAGGCTTCCGAATGACAAGACAAACAAAAGATAATCTCATAAGATTAACGGAATAAATAATACACAGCTTTAATATATAAAAAAAACAATGTACAAGTGTCGCAAAAAATATATAAAAGTTCGATAAAGCCTGACACAATGGACTCAGAGACAGACTGTCGACTAGAACTTCCCATAGAATTTATTTATTAGGTTTCTAACTTTCTGGAAAATGTTAAGAGCACCTTCTTGGAGTACTGCACTGCGGAGGAGGACGTACGCTAAGGAAGAGTGCTTAGCCCTACCCTGTTTATCTTGTATGTCAAACTTTTTGGCGATAGTTTGTGGATGACTTTGTTGTCTAGATGTGTTTTAACTATTGAATTTGGTGTGATGTGTGTTTTTCTTATTGCAAAGCCACATCGAGCTATCCACTGTGTCCACCGAGGGGAATTGAATCCCTGATTTTAGCTTTGTAAATCCGAAGACTTGTGCTGTCCCAGCGGGGAACATTGAAGATGGTTTATTTCCTAAAAACTAAAATATGTGTACTTTCTCGATTTTTTCTCAAGCCCCCCTCAGTCCCCTCGCTGGGAAGAAGCTGGCGGCGACCGTATTCTTTAGTGATTCACAACAAGCTTGTAAATCAAAGTTGAGTAATTACATAGTAAATAGTTTCGGTTTAGAAACTCGTATGATTAGATGTTGTTTTATTTTTAAAAAATACATTAATGCAGCTCCTAGCCTATCAGAATGCCCCCTATTCAGATAGAGGTAAATTTACAGATTTACAATGCTAAAATCTGGGGTTTGATTTCCATCAGATAGTCCGAAGTGTCTTTGTTATAAGAAAACACACACACACACCTCTTATAATATTTTACTTGTATATCAAAAGTTACATTTTATAGATCTAGTCATTTAAACTTGATTGTTATTCGTTGAAATATATCTGTTAATATTTTATTTTGTAATCTGCTTTACTCGCCACTATGAATAATGAAAACACCCCTAAAACAGAAGGATTTATTGGTAAGATAGGACCTGACATTTCAATACGATGTCAGTAAATTTGCTAATAACATTCTTGGATGAGATAAATTTATGCTTAGTAAATGTTGTTACTTTTCAATAAGCAATAAATTCTTTCATGAGGTTTTACAGACACTTTTAATTCACTATATAGTAACCGAAATTAATTATTTTGTTTGTATAATATTTAGCATTACACCGAATTTATTATTCGACATTATTCAGCGTACTGAGTATACAACGATTCAATGTATGTTTTACGGATTTATTCTGTTTTTGACTAAAGGCAAACTAACTGTGACTTAAAGGCCTAATTCTACAGAATATACGTAGTTAACAGTGAGTTATTTAGTTCTCGGGTTGTATTTAGCCTAGAGCGAGTTAGATAGTACTCGGACTGTACTTAGCCTAGATTGAGTTATGTAGTTATTAGGTTGTACTTACAGTGGGTAAGGTAGGGTTGTACTTGGCTTAGAGTTAATAAGTTAGTTCTTGGGTTGTACATGGCCCAGAATGAGTTCGATGGTGACTGAGTTGTACTTGGTCAATGTTAAGTATGCAGTCTTTCTATATGTGTATTTCTAATCATTTACAACTTACCATCTGCAAGAGTCTTAACCGCCACCTTCTCAGACATCGGGCCAGCACCTTTATTGTTGAATGCTTGAACTGACACAGAATATAGCTGAGAACGTTGCAGATTCGTTAAATGAGATTCCAAGTCTCTTACGTCACCCTTCAACTCAACTGTCTTGTACATTGCTGGTTCTGAAGACGATAATATGGTGTATCCGATATAGTATCCTTTAATTGAACCATTCCAGAGTTCCAGTCGTGGGGGCTAGACAGACAGGTGTAACTTAATGTAACAAGAGAATCTACATGATATTAGAAACAAAATCTTCCGAACTACCACTTTTTATAAAAATACGTTAAGTGCAGGTCCCCCACATTTCTCTTAGTTCGTTTATTGTGACTCAAATCCAGAAATTTGCAAAAATAGCATTTAAAATCTATATATCGTTTCCCACAAATCATTGTCCAATAAGCTTTTTGTTCAATTTCAGAACTCACCAACGAGCTGGACTACAATAGAGAAATAATTTTACGAAACGCAATTTGTGTATGTAGTATAACAAAGAATTGCCGTTTAAACGCAGAAAAAAAATGTTACTGTAACGCTTCACACTCACAGAGAGAGAGAGAGAGTTTCAAAGAATGTTTTCTCTCTCTCGTAGTTCAGCCCAACTGATGAGTTCTAATATCAACGAAAATCCAATCGAGCAGTGACTTATGGGAGAAATATAGAAATATTGACCTGAAATACTATTTTTACACATTTATGAATTTGAGCCACAATGTACAGATTGAGAAGTACATAAAGGGAAGAAAACAAATGGAGTTAACTATTTTTATAACAACTTTTACACCTATTTATTTTCCAATACTTCGACGGCTTTCGACATTCAAGCTATAATTTCTATGAACTATACAAATAACAAAAACCCACGAGCTTTCTATGTGATTAGGAAATATGGATTTGTTTGGGTAGACGATTAATAGTACCATAAAGAGTCAACAACTAGAAGAACTGCAGTTATCGTATTATTCTTTTGTGGACAAAATTTTGGCCCATAGTTTTGTTGGAGTTTTCTTTTCTAAAGCTAATCACAAGTTTGTTAATAAATTGGTGTAGATAAAATACAGTTCTCACCTCCCACGTCACCTTGATGGAGTTAGGGCCTGTAGCGATGGCTTTTACATTCATAGGTGGCGCTCCAGGCACTGAAGAAGGAATATTATGTATTAGAACTTCGTCCATTAGGAGTTTATCGGTCTTATTTGGGGACTCTTATCGGATGTGTAAATTTTTTAAAGATAATTTCGAAATATTCAAGGTAAACATATTCTTCATGGAAATAAAATGGTAGCTGCAATAAAAAAAACAGTTTGGCTTATAAGGAGTTTAAGAAATAAAGAAAAGCGTAAGAAATTTAAATTGACTGGTATAACAGGAGACTTAGAAGATTGTAGAAGATCAGAAAAGTTGGTGAAAGAGGAAACTGGGACATCAAAAAGGATATGTGAGAAAGGTTGGCTAAAAATTAATAGTAAGGATTTCTTTAAATATATTAAGGGTAAACAAAAGGTTAGAATGAGGGTAGGACACTTGATGGATAATAAAGGAAGGCTAGTATCTAATGATTATGATATAGACGGGTTATTAAATTGTGCTTTGGTTTATGTTTTTACTAAAGAAGATTTAAACAGTATTCTTAAACAGCTGACAGATGGAAATAAGATACAAGAAGGTGACTGGATTAACTCTGAGGTGGTTACGAAAAAATTGGGAAGTTTGAAAAACGATAAGGCTCTAGACCAGAGAATAGTTCCCCAAGAGTTTTGAAGAAGGTTAAAGATTGGATATGTGAGCCACTCACTACTATTTTTTGTCAGTCCTTGAATAGTGGGCGGGTACCAGAGGATTGGAAGTTAACTAATGCAACTCCTTTTGAAAGGAGGTGATAAAAATTCTCCCAGTGATTAGAGACCCATTAATCTTATATCAGTTGTGGGAAGATTTTTTAAAAGTCTGTTAAAAGATGATTTGTAAAGTAATTTAACAAGATCTAGACTTAGAACTTCACTCAATAGTCAACATGGTTTCAGTAAGAGATAATGATGTCTTACAAATAGTTCGATCTTCTCTGAAAAGGTTATTGGTTATGTAGATGAGGATAAGGGTGTAGATTTTATGTATGTGGATTTTCAGAAAGCATTTAACAAGGTGTCACATAAAAGGCTTGTAAAAATTTATCTCTAAAGGTGTAGAGGATAAGTTAGCAAATTTGATGGAGTGGCTGGATGGAAGAAAACAGAGGGTTGTTACAAATAGAGTTCAGTCAAAGTGGAACCTCAGGGCTTAGTCTTAGTGCATAGATAAAGGAATACTCAATGAATTACTTAAATGTGCAGATGATATTAAGGTTTTGTATGCTGCTAGTTGTTAAGAGGATGCTGCTGATTTACAAAAGGATTTAAATCATTTAGAGAGTTTGGGCAAATAAATGATAGATAGTATTTAATTACAGTAAATGCATAATAATGCACGTAGGTTATCATAAGTTTGAATTATAGGTATAATTTGAGTGGGAATAACCTTAACAGTGTTGTGAAGGAAAGCGGTTTTGGTATAATTATGGACTTAGTAATGTGCTGTTGCTAGTGGTAGGACAAATATGATTTTTGGTTGTATCTACAGAAATTTTGAATTCAAGTCTAAAAAGGATATAATTTCATTGTACAGGTCACTGGTTAGACCACGTTAGGAGTGTTGTCTTCAGTTTTGAGTTCCATATTATAGGAAAGACATTGAATTGTTGAAGAGGGTTTAGAGAAGTGTTACTAGAATGGTTCCCGAGAAAGAGGGTTTGTCATACAAGAAGAGGCTGAAATCTCTCAAATTCTTTTCTCTAAAAAAAAAAACAGTTAGCTGAGGTGGTTAAGATTGTAAAGGGAAATGATAGTGTTGATATATCATCTTTTTCTTATTTCACAGTGAAAATAGTAGAACTAGAGGGCACAAATATAAATTTTGGCATGGTAGGAGTTATGTTCATCTGTGACAGTTTTATTTTTCTAAATTGATTGACCTTTGGAATGGGTTGTCTTTTAGATGTTGCGGAGGCAGTAAATTTAAGTTAGTTTACGAAAAAGCTTGATAACTATGAGTGACAAAGACTCGATTTAATTTTTTACTTTTATTTAATCTATTTATGATAGTTTAGAGGATGGAACAGCCGAGACCAACTAATAGGTCCCATGTTGTTCCAAAACATGATTATGTCTAAATAATTGCACTATTACGTTCAATACAACACGATTACCCCGCTGTTTGTATTTGTTTAGATGCTTTAAAATTGTAAGCATAAAATAAACGACATTGAAACATGGAAGTAAGTTAAACTTACACTCGTTAGGAAATATTATGTTTACAAAAGCTGTACAACTGTCAATAGTTTTTGACATTGAATTTACACACAAAGAAGCGCCACATTTTTGATAAAATGTAACTTAATAGGAATAAGAAGTTTCGATGGCAGCCGTTATAATGTATGTGATGTGTAGTCATGGAACTATTTATTTATTCGTTTTGTATGCACGTTTAAAGAAAAAAGTTGTATTAAAGTTCAGAATTTACCCTCCTCTTCGGTTTCTTCACTGTAGAGTGCGCTGTAGTTGCTAAGTCCTATGGAATTCTCCGCAGCAACTTGGAAACGGTAAACATTTGCCGGAAGTAGGTTTTCGACAGTGACTGTGATTTTATTGGATGGCACAGTGAATATTTCCCAAGTATCTAGAAGAATTAAACTTTCCCTTTTTATCTTTGTTAATATACTATAATCAAATATTGCTAATATAGGTAAACTTAGAACTAAGGTTTTCTTGCACTTTAAAGGAACTTAAAGTGCAAGAAACTTATTATTTTACGCACATTTAATAAATCGGCGTAACTTTTCGACTTGATAAAAACTCTTAGATTTAAGATTAAACTCCCAGATTAAAGCAACTAAAACGGAATAGAAAATTGCATCATTTGAAAACAATTTTTCGTACCTGATGACGCTATGTTAACCGTGGCGAAACGTTTTTAAATAATGAATTTTTAAAATCCCATTTTAGCTGCTTTTGAATTTAAAATTGTGTAGTGTGAGATACTTCCAAACTTTATAAAACTCCTAAATATTACAACAGGAGCATTATTTCACAAATGGGGGGGGGGGCACAACAAGGAGGCTGACATAATTTTCGCGTTTGTGTTAATCTATACTGGTCTAAGGGTGAGACAGAAGTGAGTCAACAGACTTACAACGCTAAAATCCTGGGCTTGATTCACTGCCGTGAACATAGCAGACAGCCCATTGTGGCTTTTTTCGAAGAGAAACAGAAAAACAGTTTCACAAAAACTGCCACAGAGACACCCTACCCTAGCTAGGAGGGCCAAATGCCTCTATCTATACCCGCCCCCTTCAATGACACCTGTGTATTACAATGTAAAATAATCCAGAAAGCTATTTGCTTTCTTAATTTGATATTTCCAAAACTATCTCAAACCATTAAAATTAACATTGTAGTTGTTCAATATATTTGTTTATTTGTAAAGATGTTTGTGTTGCAAAGTACCATCTAATTTGAGTAATTTAATTTAGGTATAGGTTAAAAAAAAGCCAATGTCAGTAAATAAACGTAACTCAGAAATATTGAAACATTTAAAGATGTAGTCCTGTGGGTCTGGAATAGATCAGAGGGATTGTAACGCTAAAAATCAGTATTCGATACCCGTAATTGGCAAGGCACAGATATTCTATTCAGTGGCTCTGTGCTTAGCAATGTAAACAAACGTAACGTTTCAACAGGTTTTCTAACAATAATATTTTTCTTAATACGACATAATATATTAAGGTAACATCTCACGTAGCTTAAAACTTATCCAAAGGAAATGTATTTACAATTAAATTTAAATTGATCACACGTTACTCATAACACACAATAATATAAAACACACTCAGTTTGAGTATTTTTTAGTTGTAGTTATTAGCTCACAGCATTATTTTTGCGTTATTAAACTGTTTTTAATCATATTTTTAACAACAGCATATGTTTTAATATTCATTAAATTTATTGGAATTGTATTAAATAAACTCGCTAATTTAATTTAAGCAACAGTGTAGATTATGTGTGCTTTTAAGAATTTAGGCTTATCGCTGGGTCGTTACAGGTGAAGAAGCTATCCTCGAAGCTGAAATACAAGCGATTTTACACAAATTACTAAAATCCATAAATTACGTAAAACTATATAAATAGTAAATATATATTACCTAGTAAAAAATAGAAAAATATTTTGTAATAACTATTATGGCAGTTAAAATTATTTTAACAATAAATCAAACAATTTATGATAATGATTAATAATTAACCTGTTAAACCTCCTGAACAAGTAAACGTTAACATTCCAAAGGAGTATTTAGGCTTACCTGAATCTTTTTGTTTGTATTGTACATGGTATCTAGTGATGGGGCTGTGTCCGTTTATGGGCTCGTTCCATTTTATTGTTATTGTTCTTCCAGTTTTTTCTACCATCCTGACACCAGAGGGAGCAGCTGGTTCCTCTGTAAAGATACTATTATATCCGTAAGCTTATTGAAATCGAAGGTGAAAGAAAAATAGAATAGTACGAATTAATCGTGGTGTGGATTAAATATATTTGACAGACCTGTATTTACACGACAAATCGATAAAGCTGGTTTATGAATAGAATATTTTTATATCTATTAGACCCGTATGTACGTGATAAAGTCGGTTCATGAATGAACTTTCTATATTTAGTGGACCCATATTTAGCCAAACCGAAACCTAGTTGATTAAATTAAGGCGTTTGAATGGAATTAAGAGTTTGTTGATAAGTCAGCATAATTCTTCTTAACTGATGGTAATTACAATAAAACTGGAAATAACACACTGTTAGTTAACAAGTTTCTTCTAAAACAGTGCCTTTCGATTGAACCACAGAGTGACATGTCTAATACGTGCGCCGTGACATTATATTAGATTATTATTATTTTGACCGCCTTTAGCAATATTTTAAAACTTAAATAACTTAGGCTGTTTATTTAGTTTATTCCGTTATCAGAAAAACTAACCACAACTAGATAGCCTCCTGGTGTTCCTTTTTGAAATTAATAGAAAATCAATGATTAGTTGATTACCGTTATCTTTTTACACTAATTCCCTAACTTGTTTTGAAAAATATGCTAGGCCGTGATGACCTTCACTCAACACATTCAATGATTTGTTTATTTATAGAGCAAAACCACATTGAGCTACTTGCTATATCCACCACGGGGAATCGAATCCATGATTTATGCACTGTGAACTCGTAAATGTGCCACTGTTTTCCAGGGGAATCACAGACACAATGATAGCAAATCACTGCACATTTCCTAAAATATCAGATAGCGCAATATTTTTTATGGTCTCGCACGTCGCCCTACAATAGCTTTACGGCCCCCTTTTGAATCGGAATCCCAGTTTGAGACAGACTTGAGTGCTAACGATAACGGCAATAATCTCTATAAACCTACAGTTTTTGTTTAAGAAAAAAACAACAACAAAGATTTCGTAGAGTGTAATGTAACTCTACGGTAAGTTCATGCTGAAAAATTAGGATTTATGTTAAATAATGATATATGATAATCAGAAAAAGTCCACAAAACATTGCGAGTGTTGTCTCGAAGTTAACTTTCTCAATTGGTTCATTGCTTTTAAAAAAACGTAAAATTCTGTTTTAATAAAAACGCAAGGCCCGGCATGGCTAAGCGTGTGAAGTCGTGCGACTCGTAATCTGAGGGTCGCGGGTTCGCATCCCCGTCGCGCCAAACATGCTCGCCCTCCAGCCGTGGGGGTGTATAATGTTACGGTCAATCCCACTATTCGTTGGTAAAAGAGTAGTCCAACAGTTGGCGGTGGGTGGTGATGACTAGCTGCCTTCCCTCTAATCTTACCCTGCTAAATTAGGGATGGCTAGCACAGATAGCCCTCGAGTTGCTTTGTGCGAAATTAAAAAAAAAACAACAAACAAACAATCAAAACGCCAAGCCACCTCCCAGATAAATCGCAACTCCTACCATCTATCGGTAGTAAAACTAGTTAAATCACACCTTCGTTTAATGTGAATTATTTTTTACTTTCTGAATATGTTTATGAATTTCAAGGTAACTCAGAAAATCAAAATAATATAAACCAACAGGACTGTTACTCTTGAAAATCAAAATGTAATATTCTTTCCGTCACAAACTAATAAATAAATAAAAACTGGCGACTTAAGAGTTTAAATTTTAAGAGGGAACTTTCACTCACCTTGTACTATCACCTGATAATTAGCAGTGGTGTTACCGTACTTGTTAGTCGCATGACAGTTGAATCTATCCATGTCGTTCCTCTCGCTCTCGGCTATAAACAAAATGGACTCTATGGAATTTTCTCCATTCTTCTCTTCAATGATATATCTTCACGATTAAAAATTTAGAAATGGAGAATTATCGTCTTCAAGGAAGTTGTCTTTTATATAGTAATAATTTTAACGTATGCTCATTAAACTCCTATTAATATTTTCCTGAACATAAAACAAACCACGGAGCTCAGCCGTAAGTTGTAAGGTTTATAACAGTTTCAGTGCACTATGATTTAATCAGAAAAAATGGATTATTGTATTAGGCTTTCATGACGAAAGTTTCCAATGCATGTATATTACTCCAGCTTAATATTGTATTATGACTGTTTGAAAATTTTGTTTAGCTAAAAACTTTCATTTAAATTTGTTGTACTTTTATAAGGTACAGATGAGAAAGAAAAAAAAGGTTTCGATTATTTGAAATGCATAATATTATGAATGTTTTCTTTTTTATTGTAAACTTACTTTACAGAAGGGTATACTATCATATGCCCTCTGATATAAACTATAACAAACAGCTTTATTGAAGCGTTTTCAATTGTACGATAGTGTTACTTAATTTTTGTGTTTGTTTCTCTGTGTTTATAAGGCCTCCAATGGAGGATTCTTTTTTTTTTTTTAAATAATTGCAGTTAACAAGCTATATTACTAAGACGCGAGGTCTTCGGTGCTTCCTAGGCAAGTTTTCGTCTTTCTGATGTCTTTGGATTTTTCTTGGATTGTAACCAACAAAATTCGCTAGGTAGCTTTCTGAGTTCAGAAACTACGTGTCGATTGTCGTTAAAAAAGATTCTAAGTGTAGATTATTGGCTGCTTTTGACAGTGGGCCTGATGGGAAAAATCAGTGCTAGCAGTTCAAAATTTCAAATCCAAACTACAGCTGATTGATGAAGTTCGTTGAGCAAGGTAAAAGGACTGTTTCTTGCGTGGCTGAAAGAATCTCTGAATTGTTTTTCTGAAACTTTCAAATGATCGAAATGTATTGTGCCAAAATATAAGTTAACGTTAAGATGTTAAATTACAGGTAAATTTCAACTTATAAATAAAAATATTTAAAAAGCATTGAAGCATGACCCAAAATATATTTAATTGGACTGGATTTATTTTTAATTTAGTGCAAAACTACACTATAAAGCTAGCCGTCCCTAATTTAGCAATGATTGTTTGTTTGAAGTTCTGCACAAAGCTACACAATAAATTAGTTGTGCTCTGTCCTCCACGTGTATCGAAACCCGGTTTCTAACGTCGTAAATCAGCAGACATGCCTCTGTGCCATTGGCAGATAACAGTGATAGACTAGAGGGAAGACAGCCAGTGAACGTTATTTTGCGCCAACTCTTGGACTACTCTTTTATCTATGAATGGTCTCCCGCTGGTACAGCGGTAAGTCTACAGATTTACATCGCTAAAATCAGGGGCTCGATTCCATTCGGTGGACTCAGTAGATAACCCACTGTGGCTTTGCTATGAGAAAACACATACATTATCAATGAATGGTGGGGTTGGTCGTTGCATAATAACGCGCACACAACGAAAAAGGCGAGAATTGGTCGGTGTGATGGGGATTCGAACCCACGGTCCTCAGATTGTGAGTCAAGCACCCTAACCACTAAGCGATTTTCCTACCTTTTTTTTTTTAAATTGGTAATCATCTTCACGTGATTTTTTTTTCTTTAGATATAAGCCTTTAGCCGCGTGTTTAGTTTTGAGAATAGCTGTGAATAATTCATTTCGTTTCAGTTACCAATTGTTTTCGGTCATTTTTCTTTGGTGTCACAAGGACTTTCATTTAGGAAATATTGTTATATTGTAGAGTACACGATGTATAGCTGAACATTTATTTCTTCCAGTGGCAAATTAGATACACTGGATATATTCTCATTTTTGTTGCTATTGGAATGACCATCATTAACGTAGATAACGCATACGCATAGAGAGGGACAGTATTAAAGAATCTTGTATTTACTGATGTACTCTCGTAGTATGAAAAAGCCTAACAAGGTTTTTATTAAGCCCTGTAAGCAAGTTCTTCTCACCAGAGGCTGATGAAGCGCTATCTTATCGTACAGTTGCGTTCGTTAACTTCAAAAAGTTCTGTTTTCACGTTAGGTGTGTTCGTTGTCTTCAACTCAATCCGACTAACAGAATTAAGATTTATGCCAGTTATACATTTCCTGACGTTCCTTAAGTTATAACCCCAGTGGCACAGTGGTATGACTGCGAAGTTACAACGCTAGAAACCAAGTATCGATAGCCGTGGTGGGCAGAGCACAGATATTCCATCGTGTAGCTCTGTGCTTAATTATATCAAGTAAACAGATCCTCAAGTTATTGTAATGAATACATTCTGAGGTTATCGGTGCTCCTGAGAAAACCATTACTACAAACGTTTCAGGGTTAAACGCCGGTAGGTGGCGAAGCCATATGTTTAAGCAGTAATACTCATGATTAAAAAAAACAACAAACTAATCAGAGTACAGATCTTTTATTTTCTTCATATTTGTTGCGTCAGTTCATCGCTTACGAGAGAACTAAACATTTTTAATACGTGTAATAGGCATAATTCAACAAATATTAAATATCCGCCTCAATATAGTTTGTTAAGAGAAATAACTGCATCACCATCAGGTTGTCTACTTCGAACTTAGCCAGTAGGGGGTGTTGACTATTTGCCTTTTTTCTAGTTTGTAGCAACTAAGTCACGGACAGGTTTGGGGGAAATTGAACAAAACAAACAAACCTTATCAAATATCTCGTCTCACGCTCTGAGTTGCACTGTCCAATCAGAACTATATATATTGGTATAGGTGAGTGTGCATTGTCCTTTCCTTTTCTTTACCGAATGTTGATTTATAAAATAACGGAACACACGCGCTGTTGAAGTGATAAAATTTATCGTACTAAAAGAAATAGTATTGTGAAATGTAAACATTTATCTAAACTTACTACATCTCTCTTTAAC
Organism: Tachypleus tridentatus; assembly: GCF_004210375.1. Taxonomy (NCBI): domain Eukaryota; kingdom Metazoa; phylum Arthropoda; class Merostomata; order Xiphosura; family Limulidae; genus Tachypleus; species Tachypleus tridentatus. The sequence goes on along the minus strand of NC_134831.1, from coordinate 165,955,480 downwards.
CAACTCTGAATATTTCCAAACATGACAACAGCTTCTGCTGCTTCATTTATTTTTTTTCAAAGTCCAACTGGAATTCATATAGTGACGCCTAGAGTGCCTTGTTTGACAAATTTTAAGATATAGTGCATTCAGGCTTACTCTAAACAATCGAAGAGCAACGGAACATTATGACCAGATTATTTGATTTGAGTTGGCAAAGTGTTTGGGGTATGTTCCTTTCAGTTTAACATTTTCTTTGGGTCATTAAAGCCATGTCGTCATTCGAGGACATCGTTACTACTTCCTTTTAGAACGTGATTATGACAAAATAAACTTAGAACATGCACGTTACAAATTCGTAAACTAATTTGTTTTAGGATTATTTCGCGATAACATCATATGTCCAATTGCTGGTTTTTGGTATGATCAATATTCTATTATGGACAGTCAGTTTTATAAGGCTATAATGTTGTCTTGATTAAGACATTAAACTTATCGTAATGTATGTGAGTACTTATAGGCGGTATTTAATTAATTGCATTTGAAATGTGATTAAGACGAAGATGTACATTGAAGATAGAGCAAACAGATCAAATTATACTTCACCCAGCATTATATAACTTCAATATCGCATCATATTCGTCTCTGTTACGCCATATACACAATAGAAAAGATCCAACCGATTGTGGTTTTGAACGAAAGGTCTCGTCGGTACAAGATATGATAGATGTAGTATGGTTGAAATAATGTATACACTTTCCTTTGTTTTCATAATTATCTTGGCCGCAAGAGTACGAGCAACTCTTTAGCATCCTTCATGTCTTTTGAAATAAATTAATACGAAATGATTTTACCTAAATATTACACCTCCATATTCACAGTTTGGAAGTCTCTTCTTAAATGTTCAGGCGTGGTCTATTGGCTGGCGTTCCCAAACTATTAATCCAAAAATTAATGTGTTCCGTTGCTTAAGAATTACGTTCCTTACTGTGGAACTGTGGGTGCGTTAAGGAAGTGACAGGCAACACCTACTCTGCAATTAATATTCCAAGAGTTGACGATGGGCGTTGCCAACTGCCTTTGTTCTAGTCTGCAAATCCAAAATTATGGACAGTTATACCCAAATCCCCTTTCGTTGCTGGCGCAGAACGTATAAAACAAATTACTACTTCAATAATATAACCGGCTCTTAAGTTCGATTCTGCTTATACGAGAACAGAAAGCTGGAATGTTAGCGGTACACACATCCTGTGTCTACGTATTTATAAACAAGTTCTTGAAGATTAGAGTATCTTCGAATATTAGAAGATAAACGTTACTGGGATATATTTACCTTCCATTGGGTTGTAGCACGTCGCCGTCCTTACTCCAGTGAATATCCATTGGAAGGTCGCCCTTAACAACGCACGCGAGTTCCAGTTTGTTGCCAAGAGCGACTGTGTACACTCTTTGATGAGCTTGAATCCGTGGTGGAGCTAAAGGTAGGACGATATGACAATGAAGTTATTACTGTAAATCGAATGGACACACATACAAATACGTAAAGTTTTTACTATCCTGCCTAATTCTTGAATGTTCTAGATGCATACTGTGGTTGCAATTTATTCGACATTTCAGAATGTATGTTTTTGCTCTCTTTCAGTAATGCTACAATTTCTCTGACTTTCCAGTGTTTAACGGCTTCTATTCTTTGCTAGAAACAAACAACCTTATATCAATAAAATGTTATTTAATTAGACACTCAACAAAACGCTTTACAGCATCTTCTGGAGCGTTCACTGAAACATAGGCCGAAACTGACAACACAAAGCGTCAAAAGCGAAATGTTGAGTTGAATAAAAACAACATTTTGGTGTTATAAAGTTGATTTTAGTGTTTATGTCTTTTATACATCAATATGCACAGCTGAAATAATGTTTCTTTGTCGAAATCTTCCTGTAAATCATGTGGATTTAAGTATCTCGAACAAACGGTGAAAACGCGTAATTAGACAATAGACTAGCCAATGGAAACCGCCATCCTATAGCGATTTTTTTAACTATTTAGCAAACTAACCAATGAAAAGGACCGTTTGACAGTGATTTTTTCTATTCATTAAGCTAATCATTGAAAAGAATCATTTTGTTTTATCAATGAACATGCCAATCAATAATAATTACCTTACTGTATGTACTTAACGTTAGAATAACAGTATTTCCACGTAAAAAAGGAATATATCTTAAAGTTTAATTCTGGTAGTGGAACATTTTTGTAATTAATTGACACAAGTGTCATTTGTGATTTTAATCTCAACCTAAAATAAGTAACAAAGTTATTATAAGATTTTAAAATATGCATTGTATATAAAATATACATTACCATGAACAACCAATGATATTAGTTTGCTTAAGTCCGCCCCGACGTTATTACTGGCTTGACACAAATAATAGCCCTCAGATTCTCTGGTGGCGTCTCTAATTGTTAAGGATCCATTTCCATAGACAATATATTGTTGACTGTTATAGACCGGAATAAAGTATTTTGGAGAGCTCCCTAAAACAGATAAGATATGTTTTATTGTGTCATCAATATTCTGAACTGTGTCCTTTAAAAGGATGTGTCGTTAAACTTATAAACTGATTTTTAATTTATGAAATTACAATAGTTTCTAGTTTTTGTAATAGGTTTTAGTGTTTGTAACTAGTATGGTGTATTTATATATATATATATTAAAACACAACAAACAAACACAGTCATCCCAGGACGGGCGTGGCCTAAAAACAGCACGATGGAATGTTTATCAGATTTCACATCTTAATCCTCAATAAAACAGGCTTGGCATGGCCGAGCGCGTTAAGGCGAGCGCTTCATAATCTGAGAGTCGCGGGTTCGCACCCGAATCGCGCCAAACATGCTCGCCCTCCCAGCCGTGGGGGCTGGTACATTTAATTTTGTTGCTTTTATTTTACTGTTTGTTATTACTTTTATTATAAAGATTATTTTGCATTCTTATTTTAATATATGCATTTAAGACAGACTCAAGTCTTCTCTCCTAATCTGGCTCAACTTTGCGAGATAATTTTGGGATTACGGCCGGAAATACCGTTAACGGCGAAGTTAACCCAACTGATGAAATAGTTTAGTATAATCTTTATAAATAAGAATGTTAGAAAAGTATAGCAAGAAACAAGGTAGTGTGTTGTGCGGCTAAACCAACTTGCAGGAAATATTGCCTGTTATTAAAGTAAAATATAGGTTTGTGTAGAATAATAGGGTTGCGACCGTGAAGCTGTTATTGGTTACCATCGAATGTCGCTTTCTTACTTGTCGTTATTCGTTGCTATCTACTGGCAAAAAAAAATCATGATATTTAATCAAAAACACGTTAGATGTGAGAAACAGGTATGTCCAGAAAAGAACCTGCGACTTAAAGGAATGAAATAAATGTTGGCGGCCAAATCGAGCACAAAGCAACACAATATGTACTCCGGCCACTACGGGTATCGAAACCTGGTTTATAACGTTGCAAGTCCGCAGACATACTTTTATACCACTGGAAGACGCCAATTTTGATTTAATTCATTTTAGTCTGACGCCAAATTTTTTGTAGTCGCACTTTTTTTCCACAATTGAAATATTTGTGATTAAATTTAATTAGCTACAACCATGACCAATACCAGCTTGAGCTCGTGTTGCTTAAAGTACGTAACTTGCTCTAATTGGAAGTTAATATTAATTACAGAATTAAGCAAAATGAGTTTCAAAAAACAAATATTAACTGCGCCCAACTTACTAGACCTAATGTTCATCTGTATTTTTTAACTCCATAGAAACAATTAAAACCAAAAGCATAAATTTTACCCTTTCATTTACGACATAAATGAATAATTTGGTTGCATAATAGAAATAAATATAAGTATAACGTTTAAGGGCCTAATTAATTTTGCCAAATGAGTTTCGTGTTTTTAACGTACAATGATATGGCGTCTTTACAAAAAAAAAACACAACATGAACGGTTGTCATGAGTGAGATAAAACAAATGCATATAATATTTAGAAATGTATTACCAAGCTGTACCTTCACTACTTGTGTACATTTAGTTTGTTTTGAATTTCGTGCAAAGCTACACGAGGGTTATCTGCGCAATTTTTGGTAAAAGAGTAGCCAAAGAGTTAGCGGCGAGTGGTGATGACTAGCTGCTTTCCCTCTAGCTGGGCTTGCACTGCTAAATTAGGGACAGGGCGTTATAATATGACAATCAATCCCACGGTTTAAAGGGCGAGCGTGTTTGGTGTGACGGGGGTTCGAACCCGTGACCCTTAGATTACGAGTCGAGTACCTTAACCAACTGGCCATGCCGGGCCACTTACGTAAATAATTTGCATATATTTTTAACAGAAGTAACAATAGGAAAAAGGGATTGTTTATTATTGGAAATTTCTAAATTTTGCTAAATGACCTTTAAAATTATCTTTAACACCACTAGTAAGTCTTAACGATTGACAGTAGTGATATAAAGCCCTCTTTATTGATGAAAAATCAAGTTTTTGTTTTTATTTCAATGACAGCAAGTAAAACTTGTTTATACTGAAGGTAGATGGCGACGCTAGAAGGTTCTTTTGTTTGAAGCCAAAACAACTGCAGCACGTGTGCTCAAACTTAAATGTGTGAATTATTATATCTCCATTGGTTAAAAAAAATAATTAAATACGATTTACGTAAAGCAGGTTTATGATATGTGAACATATCCTTGGAACAAAAGTATTTGTAGATCTTCTAGATGGCGTCCTCTAACCAGCTCTTATAAATCGACAAATATTCCGCTTGTTGCAAAATCTAAAAGCAATCCACCAACTGTTGCGATAAGTTTGCTAACTTGGAAAACACTGATCTGTTCATTCGTTTATAAAGTAGATACAACATTATTTGTGACTTTATTCTGCCTAAGCTATTCCGCTTTCAACGGTCCGTTAAAAGGACTGGTTTCCTCTGTCTTGTAAAATACATAAAGTCCCAATCGTTTAACTTCTTTATGTATGTAGGACGACTATAAACCTGTAAGTTACTTGGGATCAGACGTTTGTACAGCCTCGTAAATTGTTATACTTCTTACTTGAATGAAATGGAGAAAGATGTATTCAGTATTCTAAATGCATAACCTGTGCTACGCAGCGCCTCTTTCGATCTGTAATTGGATAAAACATTGCCCGTTGTCATGGCAGTTCTGACACATTAATAATTGGATAAAACTTATTTTGTTGTCATGGGAACCTCAATATGCTAGGTGATAATATTAAAATATCTGGTTTAAATCGTTCTTTTTTTTTTTTTTAACAGGAGAGTAGAAACGAGTAATCACAAAATAAACATGGCCAGGTGGTTAAGGCATTTGACTCGTAATCTGAGGGTCGTGGGTTCGAATCCCCATCACACTAAACATGCTCGCCCTTTCAGCCGTGGGAGCGTTATAATGTTTCGGTCAATCCCACAATTCGTTGGTAAATGAGTAGCCCAAGAGTTGGCGGTGGGTGGTGATGACTAGCTTCCTTCCCTCTAGTCTTACATTGCTAAATTATGGACGGCTAACGTAGATAGCCGTCGTGTAGCTTTGCGCGAAATTTAAAAACAAACAAATCCTCAACCAAAAAAATTACTGAAAATTAAGGATAACAACAATCTTTGAAGGAAGGTAAAGGAATTTGTTGTTCATAACAAATGTTCTACTTTGTTCGTTATGTTTTTAAAATACCCATGTTAGATGTGTATGAGCAATGCCTACCTAGGTCGTTTTTGTTAATACAGAATTTTTCCGATGTCAAAAGATTCAGGACAAGTAAATATTTACAAAAATTTATGATTTTTTATTTTTACGTTATTATTCAAAAATTGCGTTTTATTTGAAAGGGTATTTAGTTATCTAATGACAGTTATGAGATATCTTTTATAGTAGTCAGGCAACTTAAAACTTTCCAGGTGCAGATAACCTAGTTGCTTTGCGCCATAAAACGCCAATATTTCCAGACTGGAAAATATAGAATGGTGCGGGGTGAAACATAAAGTGGTCGTGTACGAAACACAGAATGGTCTGGATGAAGCACAATTTCATGTTAACTGGTACGTGAACTATATCTATTTATACCTTAGAATGGCCATTGTGCTCTGTCCATTATTTTAATTTTATAATTCGTTCCTTTTGAAATAACCTTATTTATTCGCGTGATACAAAATAGTTTTTATTTTTCAAAGTGTAAATACAGTTTATAATGATAATTTGTATTCACAGGAAGAGAACCATGTTTATTTAGGTATACCACAAGAACAGTGGCATTGTAAGGCTGCTACATTTCTAATATACATCGTTTCTATGGTTCCATTATGCACATGAACACCCTGTTTATTCAGCCTCAAACCAAATCAGCTGTTTAATAAAGTTCAGAGATTTCGTTCCGTAATTTCAATCTCAACATAATCTGTTTCATTTAATGATTTGAACTCGTACTGTTGGAAACTAACCAACAAGACGCAGTGGCAAGAACACTGCTGAGAATGTCAGAAACTAACCAACAAGACGCAGTGGCAAGAACAATTATAGTTAACACTGCTGAGAATGTCAGAAACTAACCAACAAGACGCAGTGGCAAGAACAATTATAGTTAACACTGCTGAGAATGTCAGAATGTCAGATGTTTTTAAACTAGGGCTTTCAGTTGTAGATCTAGATCTAAACGACAGATAAGACCACGAAAAAGTAATAACCTCGTGAAATGGGTTAGATTATCCTTCTTGTCATATCTCTTTTTTAGCTGTTTGGAAAGATAAAATCTGGATAATCAGAAATAACTGGTTTTGGTACAAAGTTAAGGATTATGTTCTGTCTGTTTATCGTATTTTCATTGTTATGCTGTTTTATTTGGACAAAATGATTGGTAAGTAGATAGATTAGACATTGTTATTTAGTTATACCATTCAGTGTGAAACATGTCATACGTTTCTGGAACTCTGTTGTTTCACCTTTTTAGTGAAACCAATTACTACCTGATGCTTTTTTCCACGATACAATTGGCTGAGGCGAACCTGTAGCGGAACAGTCGATGGTAGCCATACTTCCAAGAATGACGGATGTATTTACTGGTTCCACCTTCCATCGTGGTGGTGCTATTGACACATATATAAAAAATGGAAACCTAAGAAAATTATTAAATCGAAAACTCTTTTTAATAACGAAGTTTACGTGTTTTTACTCAGTATTCGATCTTTACACAAATCTTTCTGGAATGATTTCTAACTGATTGCAACTTGATATTTTCTTACCATTTTAAATGTAGGACAAGAATGTCCTTAGTCAGTTGAAAGTTTCCTTAACAAGAGAAAGCCTCAGACTAATAAGTTGTAACTGCAGTTTTCACTAGTAACGCACGTGTTTTATTGTTGTCATATTTAAGGTGCTTGTGGTGTAGAAACTTGTAATTACACGTGACGCTAAGATAAGAATAGTATCCGCTTTCTGATCCTCTAGTTTTGTTGCAAATGCTTAGATAAGTGTATTTGTAAAGTCTATAGTTAATTTTGTGACAACGAATGTAACTTATATTTTGGATTAGTAAAATTAATTTACCGAATAAAGCTTAACCTGTCTTTTTCAAGCAGAATTAAAAGACATTTTGAGATAATGGCCAAAACACCGTAAAAATCCAGGATATCATATGACGCTGAAATGTATTTACTATAATAAATAAGTTTTATATTGTCTAACGGATTACGTTGTAAGTTTCATATTTTTACATAATCTCTACTATTTTGACTTACTGTCCACACTCAACAGGATACTGTGACTTGCTGTTCCTCCGGCATTTGAAACAACGCAGGTATAATTACCGCCATGGTCAGGTTTAACGTTATTCAGGGCCAAAATCGTAAATCTCTCGTGTATTTGCACATTAATTCCAAGCTCTGGAGGTAGATGGCGACTGTGTTTTAGCCATTCCATCTTAAAGGGTGGATCTCCCTGATTGATTGAGCACGTCAGAGCTATTGCTGAACCTTCTCTGACCCGCGACGGCAGTTCGAAAGGAATAATTTTTGGCGGGGCTAAATATTGAAAGAAAAATATGAAAAATATTACATTTTAAAGACGAAAAACAATAATAATTTAAACAGAAATATATCTATGCCTATGAACTCTACACTAATCCGTCAAATGCGAATATTAGAAGAGAAACTGAGACCCAGTTATTAACCAACATATACTCTTAAAGATCAGGATGGCTGATCCTATACCATTACGTTTGAAAATTGGATTATTTAAATGAACTTGAAAACAATTATTGCATGGATTATAAGCTCAATTTTCATTGATTGTCGTTCACATATATTTCTAAGAAAGATTGTCTTTGTTTAATTGCAAACCTAAAGACTGCGTATTTATCATAAGCCTAACCAAAGGAATCCAAGTGGACGCCAGATATTGTAAAGGAAAGGAGGGGTGAACGGAGAGGAATCAACACTAGTACCTGACCCATTTTAGCCAAGATGACCCAAGATTACAGCAATACGTGTTAAATGTTGCAGGATAATAAACAATCATATGTATGGGTTGGCATAATATGGAAATAGTGGTTTAAAACAAGCTACTCAAAGAACATTCCATACTTGTTAGACATATATTTGTCTGTATGTGTTTTATATGTATATTATCATTTTAATTAATTAATTTTATTAACAGTAACTTGATCAGAACTTTATATATCTTTCTATCGTTCTGTCTATCTTCTTTGACTTCTGAAATGTCTGTCTACACATTTGTCTGTAAGCTGTCTGCATATCTGCTCAGAACGTAATGTGGAAGTCAAACATGGTTATCTCTGTTGTGTATGTATAACAAGGTGAATAGTGCATGCTTATTCGAAAATTGTTGGCATCAGGAACCTGGTGTTTACACACGGTTCTGACGTTGAATATCAATGGACATTTTCGTCACTGCCGTAGCTTGCCTCGGTAGCTTAGTTTTATAATTTAGAAGATGATGATGAGAAAAATGCATGAATAGTCAGACAAACAGGTATTTCCCTTGGAGGGGTCAACACGTGCTTTTCGCAAATTCACCGTATACAAAGGAGAAAGGATCGTGACTTGGAATATATATTAAATTTTGAAATACATTTTCTGATATTTAAAAATCATTGCGTTTTCACATATTCTATACTCATTGTCTTATAAATTGGCAACATGTTTGGTAAAGGTCAATAATATGATTAAACTGGTCAGTTTAAAATGTTTTGTCACCAATTTCTAGAGGTTTTAATTTTTTCTTATAAACCGTGAATAACAGCAGGAAGTAATATTTTCAAAACAGCCTTTTTACTTTAGTAACTGTCATTTATTAAGTAACTTTTATTAAAACTACAGAGCAGATAGAAGAGAGTAAAACAGTCCTTTAAGTTTGAATTTTGGTTTCGTTATTGTGATCTTGTTACAGCATAAGAGCTGTGCGAGCCAGGTGATAAAATGTTACCTTAAGTTTGAGTTCTGGTTTTGTTTGTTGTACTTATGTTTTTTTATAATATACAGAACTGTAGAAGTTAGTTAATAAACAGTTCTCTTAAGTTTTTGGTTTACCTATGCTAATTTTCGGGTCGTACTTTCATTAAATGTCAATATTTTCAGTTCGATACATCAGAAAGATTGAATATTTGTTGACATTTGAATCCAACAAAAATGAAGACAGTTTAATCCCTTCTCCACTAGGAGTTCTCCTTGGAACAGGTATAATTAGCTTTTGACTTTAAGGAAAAGAATGAAATATTGGTGAAACCCTACACTAATTCCAGCACTAGGGGACGCAGCTAAGCGGTTGTTTGTCAGGTTGTTAATTGGAGAACTTTGAATGTCTGAATACACCTGCCATTTTGTTTTCTCCGACGGTCATATGGGGGAAAAGGACCTACGTATAGTCAGTTGTCACACGTATTGTCTTAGCTTTATAGCAATATGTGCTTTTATTTGCATTATAAGTGAACAATGCTTGTTGTTTTTAACAGAGACAAAGCTTACTAATGACAGAAAATAAAGGTAATGAAAAGTCCAATCTGAGCTCCATGCGACTCTGATCACGTTGGAATGACAACTAATCAGTGAAAGAGAATTAATTAGAGAAAATAAATTCAGGAAATTTAACGAACAGCTGAGATAGCTAAATTACACCCAGGATGCTTCTTTATGTAGTCTAGTGTAATGTAACGTAGCCGTTTATTTATACAGACTGTTGTACTTTTGCTTACTTACTTACTTGTATAGAGTGCGCTTGAACCTAACTAATTTACTTGCTAAAATTGTTAAGAAATATGTATAATACGAAATAAAACCAAAACAAACAAATTAATTTCCTATGGAAAGAAGGGAAAGTTACCTTCGAAGAGTTTTCGAAGCGTGTTAAATATTCTCGATATTGTTTGTCTATTGAAGACAGCCATATTGGTCATAAGCTGGAAAAAAAATCTTAAATATGTTGAGCAAGGAATTTTAACATCATAGGAAATATTTTGATGATTACAGACCTCACCGAGACATTGGAACATATTGATTCTGTTAGCTTTTATGTACATGAATCATGACCCAAATGTCTGTATAATTTGGAAAATGTTACATCTACGGTTGACATGGAATATTAATTTGGCAACTCGTCAATCCAACCTTTCAATTTTGAAAGTTACGCATGCCTGGTAATGAGCATCGAATAAAACGCTGCAATTTGTGGAACTTTTAAAACAAGATGCACCTTAAAACGATCTGGGTATAGATTCTTGAAGGTGAACAAAAGAAAAAAGATATGACAAGCTTATAAGTTTTATACACAGTTTCATGACAGTTATAACTCTTGCCATAAAAATGACAGCAACAGCAAGCCACACTACATTGAATATCGGTGATGCTTTTTTGAGGGTGTTAATATTCTCAGGTTATTTTCAGTCGTCAAAATACTGTTTTATTGATACTGATTCCAGTGATTAGGATTGAGTAATTTAGATTTATACGATCAGTTCACGAATTTGTTGTTCTAACGCATGCGTTACTCCAACAATATTAATACTTGTGAGAGCACTACGCGGATTTATTATTGTTCTTGCGTTACCCTAACAATATTAAAACTTGTATGACCAGAGCACGAATTCATTATTGTGGTTCAAAGTAAATCAATCCACTTAATTTTACCTATGCTTGGAACAGTGAGCAAAACGGGAATATTTTCAGAATACGTGTAGAAAGTCTCATTAATTATTAGTGTAATATGGATATGTAGACTGGTATTGAAGATATTAGATAGTTTAATATCACTCACTTCAACGTTTCCCTCTAAACCAAGGTGTTTCCCTTATATTTTTCAACATGTACTGTACTCAGATAAAATGAAATATTTTTATTACCTCCGTCTCTCTGAAGTATTCCATTTGTTTCAAATACCGCCACAGTAATCTTCGACAACGGAAACCAGTGATTTATTTCCCACCCCCACACCCCAGTGGCTCAGCGTAATGTCTGAGGACTTGTATAATACGGATAATTAGGTTTCAATACTCTCAATATATTTACATTTAATTTATAATTCTTTAATTTAAATACGTACATCTATAAGTACTATATCAGACAGCGTATTAGGTTTGTTTTTTTTTTTCACCATTATAAACCATATATATGAAAATTAAACGAGGAAGTTTGCGTTTCCCCGTAAATATTTCTTATCGTGGAGACTTCAGCTAAACAATCTCTGCTTTATAAAGAAACTGGGCTTGGAACCTTTATTTCCCACCAGGGATTAACAGTTATTAAACATGTTATCTGGTGTCAGGGCCATCCATGCTGATTCGATAATTGCGTGTTAAGGGGAAGAAGAAAACACACACATATTTACAATATATAAAGCACTTGAAAGAAATGCACACAGCGTAGCGATTACTGATTGAACGACAAAACAACAACGAAACTGGCTGTTTATACTTAAAATTAACGAGTCTAACGTTTACCAGTATTAACTGGAAAACAATAGAATTTTTGTTTATCTTACAGTGAGTAAAATCACTTAAGTAAAGCAAACTTTCTTTGTTAAATTGTGTTTCGAAAATACTATAATAAGAATGAAAGATAGGTTATGGATGTTTTGCATATAGATTGTGTTAAAATATATGCGTAAGGCCTCTAGTGGCTCAACGGTAAGGTTGAAGTCTTACGAAACTAAAATTAAGGTTAAATCCCATTGATGGGCACAATACTGATAGCTCAATGTCTGCCTTTCTGCTTAACGTCTAACAAACTTAAACACAAGCAGTTTTTTTCACTTACTGATAATAATGACGTTTACTGATTGGTGATCTGAAGCGCCCTCTAGGTTCTTTGCTGTGCATGTGTACTTCCCCTGGTCAGAATCCCTAGCCACCTGGTGAATAACTAAGGTACCATTCGGGAATACTTGCTGTCTGCTGGTGACGGGTAGCTGAAGGCCCCCTAAGAGAGAAAATCCTCTATAAGCTGTGACTTTACTTACAGCTCTCTCGTTTAGACCTTTCGTGATGTATTCCATTAAACAGAAAGATGTATGTTGCTGTCATAGAAGTTATGATTAGAACGGAAATTATATAAAATTTCAAACGCTTTGATAATGATATAAAATAAGCAGCAATTAAGGATTAGAAGAACCTATTGTATAATTTACATGGCTATCCTATAAAACGTGAACACATGCACACATACATTAATGTCGTTGTGCTTTAAAAATAATATAATAAGAAATATGTATTAACTGTGCCGTTTTGTCTCATTCTTAATTATGTAAATGATTTGTCATTTTAATTCAGGGAAATTGAAATACTTTTTTGCTTATTTCCAGCAGAGGCCGTCATTTCGTATAAACGCAGACAAGGAATATTTTTTCTTTTGTTTGTTTTTTTTGGAAATTACAGTAATATTGTTATGACAACAGTTAAAACTTTGAAACATTATCAACTTGCATTCAGAAGTAACGGGGAGAGATGTTCTGACCAATAAGGGCATCAGAAATAAACGTCTTTCTTGGTTCTGAAAACACGGCCTTCAAGCCACGCTTTGTTCAGTTCAAGTCTTATGAAGTTTGTTATTTAGTCTGAATAATCGTTCTTTTACACTTCTAGAATTTAAAACATAAGATGTTAAATTTTAATTAAAAGAACATACCCTTTTCCCAGGTTATACTATGAATAGGATAACCTGACACTGGACAATATATGGCCAGTCGCTGTCCCTCCACTACCGACACATTAGACATTGGACGAACGAATGGTGGTCCAAAGACGTCAAGTTTGTTAAAGTGAGACACTGAACCAGCAGCGTTTGTTGCTTTACACTGATACACACCTCCATCTGGGACACGTACACCACTGATGTTCAGGTGACTGATGACCATACCATCGTTTCTCGCAATATTATCGATGTGTAAATGACCAGGAAGCGGTTGTCCATCAACATTCCACGTCACCTCCGGAGTTGGGTGACCGGATGCTGTACAAAGCATGGAGACCGAAGCTCCTTGATGGACTTGTCTCTGTGTGAATGTTTGATGCAACACTGGAGGTACATCTGACGAAATAAATTTAGTTTTTCTTTAGTCTTGACCTTCGGGTAAGAAATCTTTCCTCATTGTAAATAATCGAGTTTTGTTCATATGATAATCAGGGTCTTAATAAATATATACTTGTTGTAATTATCTGTTTACAATTTCCAGAAATCTCAAACACTTAGTAAACATAAACAATCGCGGGGATTATAATTGAGTTTAACAATAACATGTTACTGTTGAAGATCCGATCTCTAAAATTCGACCTGATAATATTGTGTAAGGTGAGCGTTGAAAATCTTTCTGTGATCTACATACCTGGTACTAAATTTGTTATACAGGTTACAAAAGTATTCACCCCTGCAAACTTTTCACGTTTTGTTGCCGTCTGAACTTGCAGTTATGAAACTTTTAAATGAAAGAAACTATATTTAGAATCTACACAATCTACTGCAAACTGAGAAAGCTAAAAGTAAAACGTTGATATTATCCAAGTTAGATTTTCAAAGAAATTTACAGTATTCTCAATTGTATAAGTGTTCAATCCCTTTGCCATGGCAACCCTAAATCATTTCAGATGCAATCACGAATTTGAAAAGTCACAAAATTACTTTAATAGTCTGATTTAATTTGACTTCAGAGTAAATGTATCTGTTCAAATACAACTCGCATAGTGATACAACAAACCAACCATGAAGACCAATAAGCTTTCTAAACAAGTAAGAGATAAACTGGTAGAGAAGCACAGATCAAGAGAAGGTTACAGCAAGGTTTCAAAATCGTTGATTATCCCTTTTAGTACGGTAAAGTCCATCATTAAGAAGTGGAATGTTCTTCATACCATCCAGTCACTACCCTGATCAGGCCGCCCTTCCAAACTAAGTGGCTGGCCAGGAAGAAACTGGTTATGGATGTCACTGTAAAGCCAAAAGTGACGTTGAAAGATTTGCAGATTTCGGTGTGTGAGGTAGATGTAAGTGTTCATACATCGACAATATCCTACACACAGCTGGACTGTATGGGTGAATAACAATAAAGAAGCCATTACTGAAAAATAATCATCTTAAATCTCGTATGGTGTTCGAGACGCAGCATGTAAATGATACTGCAGACACCTGGTCGAAGGTTTTGGAGTCAGACAAGACTAAAAATACGTTTTTGGTCTACATTTAAAGCGTTACATTCGGCACAAGCCCAAGACAAAACATCACCCAATGAATATTGTCCTAACCAACTGTCAAGCATGGTGGCGGCAGCATCATATTATAGTGATTCTTATCACCAGTAGGAACTGAGGAGCTTGTCAGGGTTGATAGAAAGTTGGATGGTGTAAAGTACAGATGAGTCCTAGAGGAAACCATTCTTGAGTCAGCCAAGATTCTAAAATTGAGTCCAGAATTTACCTTTCAATAGGAGAGTAACCCGAAGCACACTGAAGTGGTTTCAAAAAATAAAAATGAATATCCTGGAGTGGCCCAATCAATGTTCTGACTTTAATCCAATAGAGATTTGGGAGAGACTTGGAGAATGCAGTCCGTCACCGATTTCCAATGAAATTTTCAAAATTAGAGCAATTTTGCCATGGAGAATGGACAAACATCACAGCATCTCATTGTGAAAAGCTGGTAGAGACTTGTCCAAAAAGACTCACAGCAGTAATTGCTACCAAGGGTGCTTCCACCAAATATTGACCTATTAGAATGAATATTTGTGCTATACAACAAATTTCAATTTACATATCTTCCTTGCAGGTTTTAACGACATTCAACCTCCTTCACATCTGATAGTGTTAAGTTTGATCATTAGAGTTTTTAATAAGAAAAAGTTTATTAACAAAATTATTTGCTTTATTTGTATTTCATCAAATGTGACATTGTTGGTTGTGGGTGAATACTTTCGGAAGGCGCTGTATCAACTACATATTTCTGTTTATTAAGTATAATCAATATTAAAAAGTTAACTGTGAATGTTTTCCCCACATTCCTCTTAATTTGTCCATTGTGGCTAAAATCAAATGACTTTAAAAATATAATTTAAGACTTTTATTTTCTTACCTCTGGAGAGCAGTAAAGTTTTCATCAGTTAAACTGGGCAATGAGAAACACAAGTTTCTTTGAAACGCTATGGGTTTTCAAACATTTTGCCAATAAACTCATGTAGTTTTCTCTTAAAATGTTTATTTTATTAAATTGAAAAATGTTTTTATGCGTTGCGCTTGTACGTTGAGTTAAAGAAGGTGACCTTTGTTTTATTGTTGTTTCAGTTTGAATCACACCATACATAGCTAATAACAAGCACTCTACCTCCAACCAACAGCTGGGCTGTAGCCTGTTGACTGTTCCCTTGACTGTATACAAAGCACTGATACATCCCTTGGTCTTCCTTCTGCACGGACTTTATATGTAACACTTCTTTTCCTCGAAGGATAACTCTTCCATTTGTCACCAGGGGGCGAAAGTTTTTTGTCCAAACGATCGAGTCAATTGGATTTCCTGCAATACTGCACGTGAGTGTTGCTAGTCCACCACTGAGCACAAGTAACGAATGAGGCTCAACCCGTACTTGTAAAGGCACTGGGGAGAAAAAACAGCCACTTTACAACAATATCCTTAAACACTCGCGACTCCAGCTTGTTTTAACTATGAAGTGAAGTAAGGTGAAAATAGATTAGTGAACAGCCTTAGTTGGAGGAGAACTTAACGACACTCAGAGGGCCTGGCCCCTCGCTAGAACCGTCCTTTTCTTAAGACATAACAACTACAAAGGAAATCAAAACTGTTGATGAATGAAAACACGCAAGGTCTGTTAAAAGTCGCCTTCTTCTACTGGAAATTCGAACTCGTAATCTGATGTTCTTATAATTAATAGAGGTGCGTGGTGGAATTTCGTTACTTCGTCAGAACGATTAACGCTTCGCTACTAGAGAAGGAACTCCGTAATTTAACGTAAAAATTCGTTTTATTTGTAACATCAACAATTATCAAAGGAAAACTTACATATTCTGTTTATCGCAATAGTTCAGCAACTTCTATACACGAACAATTTTACATTTATCCAACAGGCCAATTAAATGCCTTCTGATTTCGTTAACGCTATCCACATTTATCTACCAACAAGACATTTATTTTGTACATACGATACGCGAGCTCGGTTTGTAACAGTAAACGTTGCTTATTTCACATTTATGACCTCGCTACGCTCGTCGAGTCGATGTGTCCCATCAGCGTGCAAACGTCCGATCTTCCAAAGCCTGATTAGTCAGTGATGTGTTTTCTATACTCGTGCTATCCCTAGAATTACTGAAGTTCTAGTCGTGTCAATGTTTTTCTCTACTATGTATTCACCAGATTGCGTTGGGAATTAATGACTTAGGTGGTTACAAGATCTCTGTGTCACAAGACAAAAGATTTAGAGAAAAACGACGTTAGTTAATCACACCAATTAGCGCTGGGCTCTCCTGTGTTATTATGCCTAAAAAATGTGTGTTTTAATTAAAGTGTTTTGGTCAGTCGTGAGTGTAGTAACACAAAACCACCAGCTTTCCGTAAAATGCAGTACGTGGATCCACCAATTAACAGTGTACATCATACAGGCCACACAATTTGAACTATACACAAAGCAAGGTCGAGTAAACTCGTCTGTTGTTTAATTTATATTAATTTAAAATGATTGGTTTTGTCTCTTTCTGTTTATTTGTAACTTTGAAGTTCAAAACACATGCTTACAGTTTCATTGTCGTTGAATATAAACATTTAACTCTTTCCAGATGGGTCAAAGGTCATGTCATTGCGCTTGTTGGACTATTATATTATGAATTTAAGCCATTAACTTTGGCATGAAACTGTTGATTACAATTCAAGCTTTCATATTATACATTATTTAATTTGTAATTTCAAAGTAAATGAAAACCATCATCTAAACGTTGATGTTTGTGTTTCATATAGTATGTTGAATGCGATACTGGTTCATATTAGATTTTTTTATGTCAAAATACAAAAGTAATAGTTTCGTACAAGTTAGGAACTTAAATTACCGATATTGGCAAGACAGAATATAAAATAATAATCTCCTGTCTTTTCTATTTGCTGAGATATCTCTCATGTATTGAATCAGCCATACTGGCCCTCATCTTATATTTACTTCTATATATATATGTGTGTGTGTGTGTGTGCGTTGTAAATCCTTAGACATACCGCTGTACCAGCGGGGGGCTTACTTCTATGTATGACGTGATAACTCATCGAAAACGCAGCATGTCCCCTAGTGGCATTTTCCAGCCATTTTGAAATATAATGGCGTCTTCTCTTTCTTTTAAGAGAAACCTTCATGCTGGTAAGTTGAGTGTTTAGCCTGTTCGAAATAAAATTTTTGATTTTTCAATTGTTTATATAAAATATTTAAAAACTATTTCGTTTTACATCTTCCATGTGCGAAACTTCTTAAGGCTTAGCAAGCTACGACAAGTAGCAACATAGAACAAAGTTCGTAACCAGAAGAGATAATTATTTCCTTTAGTTCTTTATTTGTTGTTCTATGTTTTAAGGGAAATAAGTTTAAGAACGTGTTTGTAAATGGTAATAATCTATATACTTATGTAAAGTATAATGATTGAACTATGACTGTGTTTTGCAAAATATTAGTCTACTAGAACACAGCAGGTACAGGTAACTTTGTAAAACTAAAGGTCAGTTTCATATTATTGGATATGAAAATTTGAGTGCACGCACGTGCGTTTCGTCAATGCAAGTTCTGTATTGTTAGCCTTACACGGCTTAAAGGTCAATATAATAAATATGTATAAGTTTATAATGTTAAAACAGTTAAGCTATTTAGTCTATACATTTAAGTTTCCATATTATAATTTGTAGTAATTCTAGAACAAAAATCGATAATTTATTTTCGGGTTTTTTATGGTGATTACGAGATCAGTAAAATCAACTGAACTCGTACAGAGGCTCTTTAGCGAAAA
Organism: Tachypleus tridentatus; assembly: GCF_004210375.1. Taxonomy (NCBI): domain Eukaryota; kingdom Metazoa; phylum Arthropoda; class Merostomata; order Xiphosura; family Limulidae; genus Tachypleus; species Tachypleus tridentatus. Next base: position 165,936,973 of record NC_134831.1, on the reverse strand, counting down.
TAACAGATAAAATGTAAAGTTTTTTCTCAAAAAATGTTTGATAACAGTCTGGACATTATAAAGGTTTCGCATGTGATACATAAAACTATTTTTAATTTTAAAATGAAAATTACTTTACATGTTGCCAATTCAACATACGAAAAGAAAAAAGGCACGAGAAAAATGTTGCTTAAAAACACAAGACTTAATAAAAAATGTAATATTTTGTATGTGAAAGCATTTTAATGTTTACTGATAATCTGCTAAGTGTCGTAAACAAACGTTTATTAATTTAAACGTTATTGCAGGAAACCTATAGCAAGCACGTAATTGTTACGAGGTCGGTCTCATGGATCGAGCCAATGCTGAAAGAGTTAATTAACATCATACGTGTGAATTTAGAGATTTTAGCTCTTTTGGTGGCCAAGTGTTAGCTCTGAGAGCTTATAGCGCTGAAAATTGAGTTTCGATACCTGCTGTAGTGCAGCCCAAATTGCCCATTGTATAGCTTTTTGCATAATAACAACTAAACAAGATTTCTGCCCTTGTGATAGAGGCAGTTTTCGATGACATATTTAACTAGGCCGCCTAATCTATTGGCTAGCATCGGAGTGTAAAGTCGGGAGTTCGTGATTTGCCGTCAGTTTCCTTAAAATCGCACTCCACACTGTAAAGCCTTGTGTGCAATCTAAGTTTGGTTAAGCACAATATTACACAAAGGACTATTTGACTTTGTCTACAGAGGTTATCGAAAGTCATCGAGAGACAAGTCGTAAGAGTGATAGTCAAAGCAAATACAGTTATTTGGTCTGACAACAGTTGGCGTTAGGTTCTGCTTACTAATTGCTTCCTTTAGTCTGCAAGAGTTTTAACTGTTTAACGTATATATAACGTTTCAAAAAGTATTCTGTTTCAAGAATAAATAATTCCAAAATTAACAGTAACAGATTTTTATTTCTTGCTTTTCAAGTTCATGTGTCATGCTGTGTTGTAGTCTGTAGAGTGCATAATTCTTCTCACAGCATGTGGACGTTTTACTGACCTCACGACAGTACGAATTGAAATGTTAAGCGTCCTCTGTGACATCATTTTAGTGTGTGCTGACTAACGCAAACGCAAACTAACGTGGCAGGGGTTTAGTTTAGAGAGAGAGAAATCAGAAGAGTTCTCTCTCCAACTGGGGTGTTTAGGAACGTTGTGGTTCCTCTTCGTCCCCTTACGTGAGAAATTGTTAAAATGTCCGTGGGTTTTTTTCTTTTACTTCTCTTTAATATTTTTAAGGTGGAGTGGGGTATTTATGAGTGAGAGGAAAGACGGGAGAACTGGACGAGAGCAGCATAAGTGAAGTGAGCCAGACCTTGGCCCGAGAATGGAGTACACTGTCGGCTGGCGAATTCCTTTAAAATTTACTATTTACTGTTAACTATGGCTGGATAACCTATGACTGGGTAAACGGCCCTTTTCAGAAAGTGGCTGGGACCTACATATCCGATGCCAGAGATTTTGCTGTGGGGGGAAACGGGAGTACCCCGAGAAAACCCACTTTCACGGCCTGGACGCCGAAAAATCTACTCAGACCGTGCCCTGAAGTAGCTGAGAAGAAAGAAAAAAATAAAATAAATAAATAAAAATAATAAAATAGAAAAAAACACAAAATAATAATAAAAAACTGATGAACTGTGACGGTGGTATACTTGGAAACTGTTAGCTGCGGTCTTGTAGATCGGGTGGTATCTTCGTCATGAACTTGTTTTCACACTTGAAGCCCATTGGTGCAAGTGAAAAACGTGGTCTAGGTGGTGGAACAACTGGCTGTTCTTCGGTGAGTTGTTCTTCGCTGGTCTGTGATGCTTTGTTTCTTCTTGTGATTTTAGTTTGAGTTTTTTGCGTGGAGGTAGTTTGTTTTTCAGTTTGAACTGTCGCGTCGATGGATATCTTTGTAGTGGTTTGAGTTTGGCTGGTTGTTAAATTCTGTGGAACTTGGATTGAAGGCTGGCATGATCTGTCCTCTTTCTTTCTTAGGTTGCTGACACTTGGCGTGTTGGTGGCAGAGGGAATTGAAGTCTTCTGGGTCGAGTTATCTGTATCTGTCTTCGTGTTTCTTCTGGTTAGTTCTGGACTTGGCGGTATTTTTGTAGTTTCTTGTTGGTAGTTGTCCGTTGGTTGTTTCTGATGTCTGGATGCTTTGTTTCACCAAGTGTTGAAAGGTCGTCGATGTGGGTGTTCGGCTCTAAAGTGAAATATGTGATAATAACAGCCGTCACGTAAAATACAGTCAGCACTGTACTTCGACGTTGTCACTATCTTCATAAAGTACGTTGGCAGGTTAGTCTTTTTAGAGAAAATTCGGTGAACAGCATACACATTGGCTTGGATTTGAGGTTCTATGGCTTGTTTGATTTCTTCTGGTTCTATTGATGGGTCGATGCCCCTTAGGAATATTGAGTAAAGACTGACTAGACTTTTAGTAGGGGAACAACTTACATTAAATTCGGTGTTCCATGGTTGGCAAAGATAAATTTGGTCTTCAGTAGTGGCTGGTTGGATGAGGATTCCGCCCCGGCGTAAAATTCGGGTCCTGGACGGTTCAATGGTTGCCCCTGGCTTGGCTCGGGCGATCAATGTGGCGACTTGAAACGGCGTGAGGTTCGACGGTAGGCCGTCGACGATTACCGGCGGTACTAACAGCCTGACTGGCGAGGATGAACGTTTCGTTCTAAATAGCATGTTGGCAGAGATATTAGCACGTCTGACTTGCTCAGTGACTAGTTCTGGACTCGTCAACTCTCTCTGCTGACTAACAGACAACACACTACTTAAAATAGGTAACTCCTCCAGGCGGTATTTGGTCCCCTCTCTGAGAAATACCGACACAAGTGTTATACGTTACGTGATAACAAAATATTTCAATTTAAACCCTTTGTCGCAAATTTTAAATTAATTGCTGGTGTATTGTATTTTGAAACAGATGATTAAGCGACTCCAGTTTTTTCAACAACATTTTGTTACAATATATATTTTATTATGATAATAATACAGTAAAATATACAAGTAGATGGTATGTTTGATAAACACCACAGGTGTTCTTCGGGTGAATCACGAAAACGTCACTAGTATTCCTAACAGAACCAAAATATGATTTGGTTGGTGCTAAACAAACAGCTATCTGCGCTCTTCCCTCTATAGGTATCGAAACCAGACATTTTGTATTGTTAGCCTGCAGACCTACCGCTTAGTCACGAGGAGGAGAGGAAGGACTTAGGTGGTTTAGATTTTACTTCTTCATCGAGGAATTTTTTGGTATTTTCAATCTATTGAAACAAATTGTATGAATGGGTAAGTCAGAGGTTTCTACCTCTCACGTATTTCAGTTATAAACTAAACGCTAAAAAACAGTGCGGGGACAGCTAGTCAGCAGGACTCGTCACCTGTATGGCTAGATCTAATCGAATACAGCTGGACATGGTCTAGTGAACCTGAAAATCCATGGTTTGTGTGTGTCCTGTTGCCTCAGTATCGTTCTCCGCGTCATAAGAGTGACGATCAAAACCCACTATTTGATTACAGTAACCTAAAAGTTGACGGTTGGTGCAATAAGCTAGTTGACATCTCTCTAGTCTACCAGTTTTAAATTAGAAATGGCTAGCGTAGACAACCCCTGTGTAGCTTTTCTGAAATTACCTGAAACAAAATCTTAAAGGAATAGTCGACTAAATGATATCAAATACTTGCGATGATAAGTTAAAGAGTTATATTTTATCAATGTTTATACTCCAGCCTGCAGTATGATAACCACTACGCCACCTGTCATGAAATACCAACCTACTTCATTTCCTATTAATTCTTTAAGATATAGTTTCCCAACTTTAGTGTATGTTTCAGTTTTCATACAAATATCTTTTATGCGAGTTTAGTGTACATATTATAGATGCGTAATTAACTTACACGATTCCTTTCACGTTTTAGAAAGAACCTCTTTTTATCGTGTTTAATTCCAATAAAAAACAAACCCAGACAAAAATTATTACTCCGAATCACGTGATCTCTAATCTTGTAATGAAAATTCCAAGAACAGTTTCCATTCTTGAGCTTACTGGAAATTGTCACACCAGCCAGCTGTACTTAAGGTTTTCAGATCAATTTTGTTTGTCTTGAATTTGATAAAATACTTGTATAAGAGATACAAATGATGAATGTTTGATGCCCACCAGAAAATTTATTTCACCATTGATTTGGTAAGAAGAAACTCGTGCATTGAAATTAGATTTTGAAAGCAAATTAATGTGTGAATTTATCCAATAAACAAGATTAAAACAAATCGCACAATCTTAAAATATATTCAAAGTAAAGAGGTGGTCATGATATAAAACGGAAAAAAAAGGCTTAGCTTTAAGTAGTATACAAAATATATTTATAAATGCTGAAAGTGTCCACTATCCTAATTTAAAACTTGCAACTTTATCAAAACTATAAAAACAAAAGTTTTAGACTTAGTATTTTATATCAACTTTAAATTTGCTAACACGTTAGCAGTAATTTCCTTAACATTATCCGATATTTTTATCAGAATATTATCAATCTATACAGTCAACAGGGAACGTTAATTTCCTTCCATGCGCACTCCACAAATTTAAAGAAAATCTAATTTACTGTCACATTTGAAACTCCTGAGATTAACATTTAGTCCTATCTTAATTTTGAACTACGGACTAGCAGTAGCAATGGTACAAGAGCGACTTTCGGCCCTATTAAGCGAATAACATGATTGACTGTCACTTTTATAACTTCTTCTCAGCAGTACCACGTCTCATGTCCTGGAACTTTTGATATACAGCCCTCCGTGTGCATAGTCATATACTGAATAAACACTACAGCATAATACTTGTTTTCCAGTGTGTATAAACACGTAAAAAGCACTTTTTTGAATTTTAAATAAATTCTAGGGGGAAAAAACTAGTGCTTTGTATACGAAACATTTGTTGTTGTTGTATTTTTTGTGGTTATTTTAATACACAAAGGTAATAAATTTTTATGGAATTCTGTGTAATTAGAATGATTAAAACTGTTAAGTGATTCTTTTGTTTTAATTGTTATTTTTTTTAATTAAGCATAAAGCTACACAGTGGGCTATCTGTGCTCTGCCCACCACAGGTATCGAAATGCGGTTTCTAGCGGTGTGAGTCTGCAGACATACCGCTGTGCCACTGGGGGGGGACTTGTAAGTGATATTCGTAGACTACTGACGTATGAGATTAGTTATATAAAGTTCTGAACGAATCTGATAACCATGTGGGGCATCTCACTGACTGCGAGGTTAAACCTATTCCACAGAAAGTGATATCCATCAAACACCTCTAATATAAAAGACAGTGTGAGCCGACTGGAATAATCAGAAATGAGAAACCGATAGACTTATCTAATGAGACAACAGATTCAATAATACTTTCAAAACCAAGTTGAGTGGGGCAAATATATTAACAATTACCAGAGTGACGGTACCAGTACTTCAAGTGTCTATGAACAAACGCATGAGCACTGCTGTTTGACAAGGGGCTATGAAGGATTACAGATACATTTCTTTGTGTAAATTTAGAATAGACGGGTAGAAAAGGTCAAAATAGTCTTTTTCTTTACAATAAGGGCCCCCCGCTAGTACAGCGATATGTCTCCGGATTTACAACGCTAAAATCAGGGGTTCGATTCCCCTGGGTGGGGTGAGCAGATAGCCCTTTGTGGCTTTGCTAAATGAAAAACACACATTTACAATAAGCCTTTTTTTTTTAATAGCAAAAAAATACGTTTAATAAGTTTTGTGCACGTTAAGACTGATTGACTCATACACATTGTTTATAATTCAAGAGCACCCACCCACAAAGGTTCAATAGTATTGTGTGAAGGCTTATTACGTTAAAAAAACATCAGGTTTCGATACCAGCAAAGTGGAATTTACAATGGCTTTAAATCCGGATTTTTTTAATATTTTCGTGCTGGTAGATGTCGCCACACTATAATTGAAGCTAATGTTATTTGTAGTAAAGCACATTTATATAATGTGCTATCTGCACTATGCCCACCAAAGGTATTGGAACCTGGTTTCTAGCGTTATAAGTCTGCAGACTTTTCGTTGTGCCACTAATACTATTTAGTGATGGCAAATCATAGAAAGGTTTAGTGTATCTCAGTAGATACTAAATTACTGCAAAGCAAGAGACTCGGTTCAGTAACGTTGTTTGACTTGTTTTATTTATATCTTTAACACTGTTTAAACAGTTAGAGACAGTTAATATCTCTTTATCACAGACTGGGAATCGTGGATGTCAAATGTAAAAAAAAACAAAAAAAACGTTTCTTTGTTTTGTTTTGACGTTTCGATGAATATGCAATTCATCTTCATTAGAGAAAGTGATTTTCATCACACCAAACAAGTTCGCCCTTTCAGTCTTGGGGGCTTTATATGTCACGGTCAATCTCACTATTCGATGATAAAAAAGTAGCCCAAGAGTTGGCGGTGGGTGGTGATGACTAGCTGCCTTCCCTCTAGTCTTGCATTGCTAAATTATGGACGGCCAGCGCAGATAGCCTTCTTGTAACTTTGCCCGAAATTCAAAACAAACAAACATTTGAGAAAATGAGAAGTTTTAAAATTTTCACGAGAGCACTTATTGACTATGATTAGTTCAAATCAATAACTTTAAAAATCTAGTTTAGTGGACTAAATGCTAAGCCTACCAGTAATGGAGAAGAAGTTCCAAGAATAAATTTTTCTGCCTAATTAACAAATAGTTTACTCACAAAACTCTAGTATAATATTAATGACGTCACCATGATCATGAAGCGTCTACAAAAATGAGTTTTCATTTTGTTTTCGGGTTGGTAAACCATAATTTCATGCCCAGTCAGTTAACAGTGTTAACCCTAAAGCAGTGTTAACAGTACTATAATTATGTGTAATTAATCATTAAACGTAAAACCAACTGTAAATCTCAGTGATTTTAGGGCAGGAGTTGCGCGGTAGTTAGCACGCCTAAACTGAGAATCCGAAAGTTTCGCATCATATTGCTGTAAAAATGCGCTTCGCATTTGAAAGCCGTTGGTGAGTTATGAAACGTGACGGTAAAATCTTGTTATGAGACCAGATAAGAGTGGTCCAAGATTTAGTTGTGGTTGATGTTGACTAGTTGTTTTCTGTCGGTTCTCTTTGCGAGAAAACTCTGGAACAAATATTTAACACTAGCTACGTAACTCCAGTGTTAAACACAGTTAAGGAACAAGAAGAGACAAGAAAAATAATTGCTAATTACATTGTTTACAGACTGATGAAAAACTTGGTCACAGTTAGTAGACTATAACGTAGCTACAACTTTTGTGACTCCTGTAACCGAAACGTCGTAAAAACGAAACCTTTATCTTCTCGTCATCGTTCACCTTGCGAGACAAATTATCTGTCAACAGATGCCCAACGAGTTTGCTCGTTATCACCAAAACTAAAGCCTAAACTTCCAACAACAACAGCAAAACAAGTTTAAATTTCAACCGGGATTCTACCAGCTGTCACTGTTCAGTCTTCCAAAACGTTCTCGGAGGACGTAATTGAACTGAGTGCTCTATCCAGTATTTTCCAGTACGTAAAGCGTTTTGCAACATTTTCATTTTCTCATAATTCGTTAGTTGTAGTGCCATCTACATAATATTTCTACCTAAATTTTAGCTAAATTATTGATTAATAATACTGAAAGCATTTTCAGTTTCATTATTTAACAACAACTACTTAATACCACAGCTTTTAATAAAATTAATTAATCGTTACTAAATTCATCAATTAACTTTCTAGACTGTAAATCTGAGGACCCGTGACCGAAAACTCACACTCTGTATTTTGAAGGTCTGAGTGCATTATAAGAGTGGCAAGTGAGATTTTCCTTTCCGATTAAAGTGTGTGTTCACTTATAGCAAACCTACATTGGGCTATCTGCTGGGTCCACCAAGGGAATCGAACCCCTGATGTTAGTGTCGTAAATCCGAAGACTTATCGCTGTCCTTAGTTGTTTTTTTTAGGAGTGCTTTTTCGATTAAAGTAGCTCAAGAGATGGTGTTGGGTTAATAATCTGCTGGCTTGTCTCTAGTCTATCATATCAGAATTAGGGGCCCCTAATTCTAGTACAACGGTATGTCTACGGATTTACAACGCTAAAATCAGGGGTTTGATTCCCCTCAGTGGGCTCAGCAGATAGCCCGATGTGGCTTTGCTGGACGAAAACACACACACACACACACACACACACACAGAATTAAGGACTACTATCTGTGCATGAATATTCCCAGCAACAAATTTAACTGAGCACGCATAAAATTAGCTTTCCAAACTTCCTTCATGCTATCCATTGTATTTCAGGCTTTTCGGATGAGAAATTCGTATGCCAGAAGAGGAGGGGTGAATTTATCATCTTTGTGGAGTATTAGATTTTTCTTTGGTACCTAAGCTGTTAACGATTGATAATAGCTTTTAATGTCAATATTTTAGGTCATTTCAATTATTTAAATTATCAGAAGTTCGTCATCTAATCACAGCTATTTCAAAGTAACTTTACTATTGCGAGCATAATAATACTTTTTGCTGTTTGAATAATCACAGATATTTCAAACTAACTTTATTTATTTAAATTATCAGCAGTTCGTCATCTAATCACAGCTATTTGCTGTTTGAATGCCGTAGTTTTAGTTCATAACACTGGAAGGCCGTAGCGTTAGTTTTGTTCATATAGGAGTTAAGTATGTGAAAATTCTTTGTAATATCGCAGTACCAGTTTCGAATTATTTGAAGTTATATATGTCAAATATTGCGTTTTCTAGCTTTTGGTTAAATATTCTAATATTAGTTTCAGATCTGAATAGTTCCAAATATAAAAGGCTGTTTTGACTTTTCCCTGAAATAACCCAAAACCGTTGTTGGATCCTTTGTAATTCATGACTTTTAGCGCTAGTTTCGGATCAGTGTTTGTATATGCAGGGGATCTGTGTTTTGATAACCGATTCGAAAATAAAAAGGTGTTGTTTGTTTAATCTAAATCATATTGGGTTTTAATTTGCCTGAAACATTTCCCTACAGTATAAAACAAAAGCGTGTGTGTGTTTTTTCTCATAGCAAAGCCACATCGGGCTATCTGCTAAGTCTACCGAGGGGAATGGAACTCCTGATTTTAACGTGGTGCTGAAACAAAGCTCACTTTTTCTTTTGGTTTGTTGGTATCACTCTGTGGAACAGTTGCAAGTCTACAGATTTACAACCCTAAAAACTGCGGTTCGATTCCCCGTAGTGGACACAAGTGTGGTTTTGATTTATAAGACAAATCTTTTTCTGGTGAATAACTGTTTCTATAGTCCTTGCTCTTGGAAACAGTCTTCGCCATACATAAAATTTAGCCAATTATTTTATCATCCGTTTTCTTTCTTCACGAAAGTTATTTCAGGATATGCGTGTGATTGATCCTCATGTAATTATGATAAAAAGGTAAAAACCTACCAAGATATGTCTAAAATAACTCGATCTGTAACGGGTAGTTTATCCTAGATATGGAGTAATTTAACTCTCATTAATCATGTGAGTCTGCGTGAGCATGTGACGAGTCTTTTTGTAAACAGCGCGTGCATGACAATGATGGACGCTGGACATATGTGACAGACAACAACACAGCAAAAAAGATAAATTAAATGGAATGTTCGACATAAGAAATGCATTAAATAGCGGATTAGTGGAACAATACATCACAAACGTATCGTAGTGTTGTTTTTTTAAATCTGGGATAGCATGCAGTTTCATATCACGCAATAAAGGCCTCCATTAAACCATATTACACGTGAATAGTTGAAAACCAACATGGACTGGTACCATGAATAGAACATAAAGCATGCTTACAATACAATATACATTTATTAATATTATGTGAGAGGATACTAAAATTTATCTGTTGTTAAACAAATTTTATAGTTCAGAATTAAAACGCAAGAGGGAATCTTCAATAGATGCGGAATTTGAAATTTGCTTAGGCAGCATTAAAGTAAATAAACTATTAGACCTTTTCTTTTTCTTAGTTATATTTACGTGCGCCAGCAATACCAAGCGTGGGTCGAGGGAAAACCCGATTCTGTTTTATTACTAGGGAGGATGTCTACCAGCCTACCTTAAAGTTCAAATTAATTTAGCTAGGGTTAGGGTAAATTAACCTCCAAGATTTTATGTGGTCAAACGCATCAATCGAAAATGTTTGTTTTCATGAGTCTAAAACTGTAACTAGATCTCAAATTGGTTAAGAAATGATGAAGCTATGATCTAAAAGTTCGTACTTGAAAAACAAAAAAACAGAGACATTCTATGAGTCGTTATGTCGGGGATAGAAGCTAATACAACCATACTCAAAATGCAGTATATATTTGTATTTATCAAGTTGTAATACAGGGCACCAGACTTAATCTATTGTTTTCATAAGACCGTGTTCATTATGAACATGCAACAACTGGTATTATCAACATAATTCAATGAATACAGTATGTATTTATCAACATACTTTAAATAAAAATAAATCATGTTTATTGAAAACATTTATTGTTTTCATCCTTTCATACACTAAGCAAATTAATCCACACATAAATAAAAATTACTTATGTTCAGCATGGACAGTTACTACATACTAATTGTTATAGTAAGATGTAATTCACGTTACACCATGACTTCCCTGCCATGGTGTGATCAACGTCACACTTCTTTTATATATATATACATATTATTTGTTTATAAACGTAGAGTGTAGGCTAACAGTGGTTACTACTAGAGGATATTTTTATACCACTGTTATTATTACAATAGAATACCTTCATGTCACTATGGTTATTACGAAAGAATATCTTCATTTCACTACGGTTATTACGAAAGAATACCTTTATGTCACTGTTGTTACTACGATAGAATACCTTTATGCCACTGTTGTTACTACGATAAAATACCTTTTGCCACTATTGTTATTACGATAAAATACTTTTATGTCACTATGGTTATTACAAAAGAATACCTTCATGTGACTATGGTTATTACGAAAGAATACCTTCATGTCACTGTTGTTACTACGATAGAATACCTTTATGCCACTGTCGCTACTACGAAAGAATACCTTTAGGCCATTGTTGTTATTACGATAGAGTACCTTTATACCACTGTTATTACTACGATAGAATACTTTTATGCCACTATTGTTATTACGATAAAATACTTTTATGTCACTATGGTTATTACGAAAGAATACCTTTATGTCACTATGGTTATTACGAAAGAATACCTTCATGTCACTATGGTTATTACGAAAGAATACCTTCATGTCACTATGGTTATTACGAAAGAATACCTTCATGTCATTATGGTTATTACGAAAGAATACCTTCATGTCACTATGGTTATTACGAAAGAATATCCTCATGTCACTATGGTTATTACGAAAGAATACCTTCATGTCACTATGGTTATTACGAAAGAATACCTTTATGTCACTGTTGTTACTACGATAGAATACCTTTATGCCACTGTTGTTACTACGATAGAATACCTTTAGGCCATTGTTGTTACTACGATAGAGTACCTTTATACCATTGTTATTACTACGATAGAATACCTTTATGCCACTATTGTTATTACGATAAAATACTTTTATGTCACTATGATTATTACAAAAGAATACCTTCATGTTACTATGGTTATTACGAAAGAATACCTTCATGTCACTATGGTTATTACGAAATAATACCTTTATGTCACTATGGTTATTACGAAAGAATACCTTCATGTCACTATGGTTATTACGAAAGAATATCTTCATGTCACTATGGTTATTACGAAAGAGTACCTTTATGTCACTGTTGTTACTACGATAGAATACCTTTATGCCACTGTCGCTACTACGAAAGAATACCTTTAGGCCATTGTTGTTACTACGATAGAGTACCTTTATGCCACTGTTGTTACTACGATAGAATACCTTTATGCCACTATGGATACTACGATAGAATACCTTTATGCCACTTTTGTTACTAGTATAGAATACCTTTATGCCACTGTGGTTACTAGTATAGAATACCTTTATGCCACTATGGATACTACGATAGAATACCTTTATGCTACTGTAGATACTACAATAGAATACCTTTATGCCACTTTTGTTACTACGATAGAATACCTTTATGCCACTTTTGTTACTACGATAGAATACCTTTATGCCACTTTTGTTACTACTATAGAATACCTTTATGCCACTTTTGTTACTACTATAGAATACCTTTATGCCACTTTTGTTACTACGATAGAATACCTTTATGCCACTGTGGTTACTACTATAGAATACCTTTATTTCACTGTTGCTACCACTATAGAATACCTTTATGTCACTGTGGCCAGTTTGGCCAGGTGATAAATATGTCTCCTTTGCAGGTATTATTGACTTTTTTACCCACGACAAGAAGAAGATGCGACGTAAAAAACAAAAACTGAAACTAACTTCGACTTACCAAACACCTTTACTTCAACCTGCGTGTAGTCTTCGCCAAGGGAATTATTAGCCACACAGAGGTACAATCCTACGTCTTCCAACTCCACACGGTCTATTCTTAGACTTCCATGGAATCGTTGAAGCCTTGGCCAATAATGAATTCGAACTTTCTGGGATCCCTTTATTTTAAACCAGGTGTAGGTTGGAGGAGGCTGGCCCTGAGCAGCACAAGGAAGGTAAGCAGTTTCCCCTTTGTTAAGCGACACCTGGTGTTGGCGGGAAGTAATGCTGGGGGCAATATTCTCTTCTGGATCTAAAAGTTGAGAAAAATGATTGAAATTGTTGATGAAAAATTTTAAAAGTTAGTCTTAGTTTATTAAGAATGTAAAAGGTGAAGTAACTAACCAGTAAATAATATGTAGATAGTGATGTTTAAAATAACTGGTTAAGACGAACCAGTGAACGGATTTATACAGATAAATAATTTGTTTTTGAATTTTCACGCAAAGCTACACGAGGGCGATCTGCGCTAGCCGTCCCTAATTTAGCAATGTAAGATTAGAGCCCGGGCAGCTTGTCATCACCATCCACCGCCAACTCTTGGGTTACTCTTTTACCAACGAATAGTGGGATTGACAGTCACATTATAACGCCACCTCGTGATCTATTAAAAACTATAATAATAATAATAATATTTAATTTTTGTCTTTCGTGAGACTGCGTGCGTGCTTCATTTCAGCGGATTTAAACAAAGAGTGAATATTAATATACTTTCGTGAACATTTTTTTACAACAGCATATTTAAAAATTATGAAAGTTTTTGAAAGAGTCTAACAACAGGTCCCAAAATAAGAGTATATGTATTTATCGATAGTATTAATTATGTTAAAGTTTAATCCTAAATAAACTAAAGCGGGGACGTACAAAAGTTACAGAATTAATTGATTTCTCTATCTAACATAATGACCCGGCATGGCCAGGTGGTTAACATAACGCTAGTAAATCAACAAGATACATGTACTTTACCAAACAACCAGGCAGCACTTGACCACTCTATATGGATCTCACAACCACTAACACCGAGCAAGTTCCTCTCAGTCAACTAATAGGTCTGTATTAACTCCATGCTAGCTTCTCTCAGTCAACTAACAGGTCCCCTCATAGTCATTAACTCCGAGCGAGATTCTCTGTCTACTTACAGGTCCCCTCACAATCATTAACTCCGAGCTAGATTCTCTCTGTCTAACGGTCCGGCATGGCCAGGTGGGTTAAGGCATGCGACTCGTAATCTAAGGGTCGCGGGTTCGCATCCCCGTCGCACCAAACATGCTCGCCTTTTCAGCCGTGGGGGCGTTATAATGTGACGGTCAATCCCACTATTCATTGGTAAAAGAGTAGCTCGAGAGTTGGCGGTGGGTGGTGATGACTAGCTGCCTTCCCTCTAGTCTTACACTGCTAAATAAGGGACGGCTAGCGCAGATAGCCCTCGAGTAGCTTTGCGCGAAATTCTAAAACAAAACAAACTCTCAGTCTAATAACAGATCGCGCATCAGTGGGAAATTTGAGGAGATTTGTACCCACCACCTCTTTCCAAAGTTTTTTTTTTAATTAAGCTTTACATTATATACCTAATTGTTACTTTAAAGGATTGGTCATTACACAGATTGTTGCATTGTTAAGAGACATAAAACGTACGTTGCATTTCGAAACCAATGTAGTCTACAAATGTTGTCATTCAACCTTTGACCCTTTATCGTTTAAGAAACAGCGGAAGTGATATAAAACCACAACTAAAATAACTACATAGTTTTATCTGTTAAAAAGATTGCGCTAAGCCTAAAAGAAACGTAACTGTCACGTGCTTCAATCCGGCCCTCCCATTGGCTGTTGGTCTAGAATGAAAAGTTCTTTAAACTATCAAAGATATACCACAGAGAGAAATAATTTGATGATGATGTAGCAAAGGATTCGACCCTCAGTTATGTAAATAATTATGCATACAAACATTTTTGTAAAAAAATCTCTCTCCCTTACGAATAGAATTGTGGGGTTTAACACGTTTAGTTTCATCTTGCTTTAGTTGTAATTTTTTCTCTCATATTGTTTATTTAATAAAAATACTCTAGATGTACACTTGATGCAATAGTTTTTATTATTCCTGGGTGATTACTGAAAATGCTGAAACCCGTTATTGTTGTTTTGACATTAAGCTAGCGACACGGTTAGCTATGTGTGCTCTGTCCACCGAAGGAAATTGTACCCTAGGTGGTAACGTCTACTGATCCATCGCGGAAGTCCCGCATAGCCAGGTGGTTATGGCACTCGGTTTGAAATCTGTAGGTCGCGGGTTTGAGTCCCCGTTATACCAAAGATGTTGTGAGTACGTTATAATTTGACGGTCAGTTCCACTATTCATTGGTAAATGAGTAGCCCAAGAGTTGACGATAGGTGGTGATGAAATTCAAATTCAAGCCCACTGCTCAGAATAAGAACGTTTATTATGAAACCCTGCCATTTAGAAGCAAAAGATCCACAGTTACATTACATATAGCCTGAGCTAGGCTTAGTGGTTAGTGTGCCATCTTGCGGATCAGATAGTCTTAGGTTCAACTAAATTCAAATATGCTACTGATGTACACACCACATACATTTACCTATGGTAATATAATACAGTTAACCCCACTGTTCAGTTAAAACTAATCAAGTAAGCGGTGGAAGCTTCTAAGTGGCTTTCCTTCTTTTGGTGAGCATTTATAAATTAGAGACTGCTGTGCATGAACACTTGAGGTTACAAAGACAGAAATTTTAACCAATATGTCACGTGAGATGACTTTTAAGGTGGAACTACCAGTGATATTACTTATTTAATTTGTGTTGCATTATAATTTTTTTAAAACTGGTGACTTCTCGATGAATGAAAGCTAGGCGAGTTCTTACTTCTCCCTTGGAAGCCCGGCATGGTAAAGAGGTTAAGCCACTTGATTCGTAATCTGAATGTCGCGGGTTCGAATCCCAGTCACATGAAACGTGCTCACTCTTTCAGTCGTGAGGGCGTTATAATGTGACGGTAAATCTCACTATTCTTTGGTAAAAGAGTGGCCCAAGAGTTGGCGTGGGTGATGATGAATAGCTGCCTTCCCTCTCGTCTTACACTGCTAAATTAGAGCTTGCGCAGATAGCTCTCGAGTAGCTTTGCGCTGAATTCAAAAACAAACAAACAAACAAATAAAACTTCTTTCCTCTTGCCTAGACTGTTTCCAATAACACTTTGATTACAGGTGACAATAGTCAAACCTTATTTACGCCCACAGATGGGTCAACAGTAAGTTTACGGACTTACATAACTAAACACAACAAATAGAGTGCATATAGCTGATTGTGTCGTTTTGCACTACAACAGTAACGACATATATCAAGTGAAATGAAAAGTTTGGTTTGTCGTGGTACAAATAACTTGAAACTTGATTTCCTACCTAGGTTTGTTATTTTTTAAATAAATTTTTACTCAAATTCGTAAAAAAGAAAGAAAGAAAATAACAAAATTATAAAATGACTTCCAAAGTGAAAGACAGTTTCTGATGTAAGTTGTTTTGTTCTTATTTTTGCACCACAAATGTATTTGTAAATCATATTATTAAATCAAATTTAACCTGAAACTTTCAAGTGAAATAGGTATGACGAAAAGTGAATAGTGTGTGTGTATATATATATATATATACACGCACGCACATACACACACACAGATACATATTTTTGTATGAATTTTCACTAATCATAATTTTGTCCGTGATCAGCGCAGATAGCCTTCGAGTAACTTTGCGAGAAATTCAAAAACCAAAAACAAACAAACATTGTCCGTGATCTGAAGAAACCGAAAGCGGCAGGTCTATTGGCTAAAACCTGGGTTTCGATACCCGTGGTGGGCACAGTGTAAATAGCCCATTATGTTGCTTTGCGTTAACAGTTTGAAATAATTGTTTAGCCGATCTTCCAGTTAGTAAATATAAACCTCGGTTTAGTCTTTGTGATGTACGTGTACACTGTTACTATGGTAACCGTGATGCAAGAGCTTGGAATCCTCCGTCGAATCTTTGTTTTTATATGTATACATTGTCACTATGGCAACTTGGATAGAAAAGTTTTTAATCTTTTGTTGAATCTTTATTTGGTGTGTTGTATGTGACCGGGAAACATTTTGAGTGGCTTCTATACAACACTTATAAGACATTTCATATAAAAGGAAGAGCACGCAAAGTTCACGAGATGTAATGGTGTAGAAGCGAAAAGGTTGCTTATATTACTTATTTAATATCGTAATTGTGTAATAAGTATTGCACACAGATTGTCCACCACACGTTCTTGTTTATTAACCTTGTATCGCTGCTGCTTCTTTAAATATTTACACCGAAAATGGAATTTGCTATTTAAAATAAGAAGCTAATTAACCCTAATTCCCTGAAAGAGTTAGCCCTAATTCCTTGAAAGAGTTAACACTAATACTCTGAGAGAGTTAGCACTAATTACCTGCTTCCGGGCGTCAATTTTAAACTTGTGAAATGCAACAGCAGATATTACTTTCAAGTCTAGTTAATGTTTTATTTTGTGTCGTTTAGTTCGGTTTCCTAAAACGTATATATATTCCAAAACAAGTTTTTTTTCTGTAGTTTAATAAAGAGGTGGTTTCACGGTTATGATTTTCTGTAACGTTCACTTTGATGAGCCATAACGTTTGGATATTCACTCAAAATTTAATGCTAGCCACATAAAACGTCAATGTTCAACTTATTTTACATTGGAATTATGCCCTAAACTGAAAAGAATGTATTTTTTTTTAATTATGTTTTCCTTGAAAGTGTTTTTCATCATATGAAGGTGGTAAAAACTACTTTTCTGTAGCACAACCGACAAAGTTTTAAATTCATCTTTACTTTATATAGCACGCAAAATCGACATTTTCTCAAAAATCCTATAGCGTTACTCCAGTAACAAAGTTTTTTTTTCGTTTTACTTTCTTATGATGTTGAATTATAGGTAGGACTTTAAAAAAAAAAAAATTTCTTGCGGATGTCTCTTCTTCCGAGAAAAAAATTACATTGTTTAAAGTTAGCATGACCTTCCGCATATTTTATTTTCGTAATTAAATTATGTTGGCGTACAGCCGAATTTTGTCGGAGAAACCTGTTAACTAAAAAAAAAAACTAATAAAACATAAAAGGTTAAAATGCAATACTTTACAAACCATTATTATAAATTATTTTAACTCTTAGAAATCCCTGAAGGACTAGATTAAGAATGTAGTGTTTAATAGTGTAATAGGCCTAATACTAATTTGTTATGACAAGTATAATTATTAGTAATGCTTAATCAGATTGTAAAAGATGTTGACAACATACACAGTTTTTGTATATTAATTTATTGTTGTTGTGTTTATATGTATGTATGTAGATATATATATACACACACTTAATTCGACCATACACAAAGTTACAGATGCTTTGACTCAAACTAAGAGAGATATTTGAGAAAGTAGGACCTACACAGCGGTAGGGATACACCATATACCAGATTCAAACACTAAACGTTAACTCGTAGATGGTCATTTTCACAGATACTTCTTTCGATAAGGAATGATTTTATTTGTGTACTAGCTTCTGGACTCTGTTACATAAAAGTCTCAGTTGATTCTGTACTTTGTAAGAAGAAAGTTTCAGTTACTTCTCTTCTTTGTAACAAGAAAGTTTCAGTTGTTTCTGTACTTTGTAAGAAGAAAGTTTCAGTTACTTCTCTTCTTTGTAACAAGAAAGTTTCAGTTGTTTCTGGACTTTGTAAGAAGAAAGTCTAGAACATGGGCTGTATTATATCCATGTTCAAAGTCGCTTTTGTACATGATTTGTTGTGAATTCCATTTAACCCTGAAAAAGGAACGTTTTATATAAGATTTGACTAATACTGGCTCTATTAAGAAACCTTACCTATAAGAATGATCCTAGCATAGGTGTCACTTAAGATTTCTTCGTCTGTGAGAAAATTCTTTAATCTGCATCTATACGTTTTCCTCGCGTCTTCAAGCGTCACCTTGTGGATGTGCAGATCACCGTTGGAATAAAGTACATACTTGTCTCCTGTGAGAGAAAATAATTAACACTTTTATCCTCCATGTTATACATAATTAGGAAGAGTTGCCATATATCATACTAATAGGGCTCCATGTTACACATAATTAAGAAGAGTTACTAAATATCTTGGCCCGGCATGGCCAGGTGGGTTAAGGCATTCGACTCGTAATTCGAGGGTCGCGGATTCGAATCCTCTTCTCACCAAACATGCTTGCCCTTTCAGCCGTCGGGGCGTTATAATGTGACGGTCAACCCCACTATTCGTTGGTAAAAGAGTAGCCCAAGAGTTGGCGGTGGGTGATGATGACTAGCTGCCTTCCCTCTAGTCTTACACAACTAAATTAGGGACGGCTAGCGCAGATAGCCCTTGATTAGCTTTGCACGAAATTCAAAACAAACAAACTCAATATCTTACCAATAGGGCTCCATGTTACACATAACAAGGAAAAGTTACTAGATGTCTTAGCAATATGACGCCATGTTACATATAATTAGGAAGAGTTACCAGATATTTTACCAATAGGGATCCATGTTATACATAATTAGAAAAAGAGGTTATGATCAATTTAATCTGAATAGAACAAGAACCCCCCATTAAAGTGTAAAATGAACCGTCTTGTATGGTGTGAAAAATGTTGATATGGGCAATATAGCGTTTCGTTTTTTCAAACAACTCCTTAAATATCATAACATTATTTGTTTTGCTCGAAAATATTGCAGCAGTGTTACCTACTGGAAACTTTTTATTATCACCTTATCTGGCATGTAAAACAGTACGGTGTAGAGTTATAATTTAGAGATCTCATACATTTATTAAAAGTCAAATAGTCTTAACAATGCGTGTGAAATAATAATAATCATTCGTATTTTGGTGACGCTCTGTTTTCTGTAGCGCTTAACAACAAAATCATGATCCGGTATTGTTGTCTAAGTATGTATATAGTACTTCGAATGTTCACGAGGACTAGCTCCAGTTCTACTTTTTTAGATACTTTTACGTTTTATGCGTATTATTAGTTTGAGTATGCATTTCTAGGTTTTTTGATGAGTTTTAAAACATCTAAGCGACATGTCGGTGACCATAATTCGTACTCTATCTTATTAGATTGTCGCAAAGATTAAGGGTTTTATTATTATTACTTTTTTGCATAAAATCGTTTTAATTTCTTCTTTTTCCCAAACGATTTTCATAACCTTAACTAATGATAGTACTTGACATTAAGTTTTAGGTTTAAACTTTTTTATCATGAACCTTAGGCCTGGTGATCATGGATGCTTCATCTTCCTTCGATATAGAAACCGTAATTTTTAAGTTATGTGACGTAATTAGAAACATTTTCTAGTACATGTGAAATTTCGGAGGGTTTGTGATGTAGTCATAATGTGGAGAATAAACTGAAAACCTATTTTGATGTGATTTCCTCTAATTTATGTAAAAGTCATAAACTCTGGCCTGATACTACTACTGCTATCTTTCCGCTGATTAAAATCTAATATCTATAAAAGCTAATGGTCAATTTATTTATTTTTTATTTTTATGTTACTCTTTTATGATGAAGAAGGAAGTTTGGTGAACAAAGCTCGCTGAAAAAAGGAAGAGTTGGGGGGATCCCGTTCTTTGTTTTTTTCGTAGAAGTCCAAACCATCATTTTTTGACAAGTCGGGCAAGGCTTAGGCTAACAATAACTCACTAGAATACATATAGGTAAAAAGCAACACAGTAACTGTAAGATATTAAAACATAACTCTTAACGCAGATTAAAGTTCAGCGCCCTCTGTAAAATTACTTTTATTATTGAACAAATGTATGCCTCTCTCTCTCTTCTGTTTCTGAGGCCCGGCATGGCCTAGCGCGTAAGGCGTGCGACTCGTAATCCGAGGGGCGCGAGTTCGCGCCCGCGTCGCGCTAAACATGTTCGCCCTCCCAGCCGTGGGGGTGTATAATGTGACAGTCAGTCCCACTATTCGTTGGTAAAAGAGTAGCCCAAGAGTTGGCGGTGGGTGGTGATGACTAGCTGCCTTCCCTCTAGTCTTACACTGCTAAATTAGGGACGGCTAGCACAGATAGCCTTCGAGTAGCTTTGTGCGAAATTCCAAAACAAACAAACTCTTCTGTTTCAAAAATAAGAAATCAACCATTTGTGTTAACCCTAGATTTACTAATGGTACGAACCCTGTCGGCTTTACAAAACAAATTTTTGTGATTCATTTTGCTTGCGGATACATGGCTTTTGTTAGCCACGAGATTTTTAACATCATAGAAATCACACATAGAAAATACCACCAGTATTACAGTTAATTCTGCTTTTTACTCTTCGGATTCCCTATGTGTTATATTAAGAAAATAATTATTTTACTCAATGCTTTTGATCAATTATTTACGATAAGTGTTGTAACAGGGAAAAAAAACGCAAAATTATTCGTTATGTTGCCTTAGCGGTATAAAAACAGGGCGGTAATTTGAGGGGTAAGGTTAATTAATCATCGAGGTATTATGTTCTTACCTGAATTAAACGACGATAGAATAGTTGTTGTAACGTTATTGTCAGTAATCCATGACGTTACCTGGACGTATCCCGACATAGTAGGTGGAACGTAGCAATTCAGTACAGCTGTTGTTCCCATGACAACAGTTTTATCATAGACTCGAACATTGTAGGCTGTCTTAATTACTAGAAAAAAAAGTTAATAGGGTATTTAAATCAAATATATATATATATATTTGGCATTAAACAAGTTATGACTTAATAATTGACAAAGATAGTAGTGCATCGAGTATAAAATCAGAAAACAGCCACAGTTACACATGTAACATTATTCTAACTAAAGCTTGTGGGTAAATTTTGTACTGTAAGTACTTACCTGTATAATTAAGAGGGTAAGGCCTACAAAACTTATATAGTTCTTATAATAGACACAAACACTCTTCTAATACCAGGTTAAACCATGTTAAACACGGTAGGCAAGCATTACGTAAACAGATCCTATATATATATGAAAATTTACCCTAATTTATCAACCGTACACAGTAGCAAAATGTTGCGTAAATATACCCTGTACGTCAATATTTATTGCTGATTTATTAATCATACACGGTAATAAAGCGTTGTTTAAATAGACCGTGTAAATGAATACTGCTGATTTATGAACCATGCACAATATTAAAGCTTTGTTTAAACAGGCCATTTAAAGGGACAAAAATAAAAAGGTGGCGCTGAAGTCAGTATGGTATGATTTTATTTAATTAATGTGTACGTGATTTCCTATGTATAAATATAAAACTATCGTTTCTCATTAGTAGTAAGTCACTACTGGAAGGTGTAAGAAGGGACGATTCACTAAATTAGATAGGTTTACTTACGTTATCGTATGTAAGAAAGGCTATTTTCAGAGTAAAGAAACCTTCTGTGATTGAAATCAATGTTTGGAAACTATCCTAATAAATTTTCTTATCCAGGTTTCTGGAACTACAAAAGAATGTTTTTTTGAAAAATCACTATCTGGAGAATAGGGCACGTAAATAAATTCCCGTGCCTAATATAAGACAAGTTTAGGGTTAAGAATGATCCCTGAAATGCACGTACAAACAGTATATAGACACGAAAATACAGCTTGAAATACACTTTGCTTGTTTTTGTTTGAAAATGTATTATCATTTTTAGAGCCGGTAGAAATGCAGCTACCACACTTTTCAATTATGGAAATTCGACTTAGTCATTGTCATTCTAATGCGGTGTTAACCTAGCTCTAAAGATAGTGAACTCGAATTCTACAGAGCTTTGAAACTGTACTTTAGAAACATTAGTTTTGGGAATTGGAAACAACCCTTTCTAGTTCCTTTCTTCATTTTACGTTGATTTGGAACCTTATTAAAATGGAAATCCCTCCATCGCTTGGACAGTAAGACTAGAGTAATTCAACCAATACTAGAAGTTGTAGTTCAATAAGAAACAAACAAACAAGGAAATTTAGTCCGGCGGAAGGAAGATAGAGCAGTTCCGGTTGAGTCGCTGATAAAAACAATTGTTTGTAACCTAAGGACCAAAGGAGAATAGACCCGGAAAAATAAGTCTTTTATAGAAAATCAACCATCAAAATAGTCCGCGTGGTCTATGTCATTATTTGGTCAAACAAATAACAAGGTAAAGTGTTGTAACGTGAAAAGTTACAAGTTAACACTATCGTTATGCTAGCAATTTTATCCGATATTTGCTCTACAACACTGCTTTTTTACAAAAGATTGTTATTTTTAGGATTGAGCCCATTTTGGTATCCTAATTCCAAAGATGCTTTTGTTTGTTTATTTGGAGTTAAGCTCACAGCTGCACAACAGGCTATCTGTGATCTACTAACCCTATATATCGAAACTCGGTTGATAACGTTTTAGGTCTGTAGACACATCTCTGTACCGCTGGGAACATACACGGGGTTTTCCAAATTTATTTGTTCGTTTGAATTAACCACAAAGCTACACAATGAGCTCTCTGTGTTCTACTCGTCAGAGGTATCGAAACCCGGTTTCTAGTGTTGTAAGTTCGCCGTTGTGGCACTGGGGGAGGGGGGCTGTTCCAAGCAAAATAGAGACTTTTGCCCTAGTGAATTTCAGAATTTTGGCCCTGGTGGATTTTAGAATTTTTATCAAATGAAATTAAAGTGATTCGTGAAGAATGAATTGTTGCACGGGTGATTTGTTAAACACTGGGCTGTTTGTGCTGTACCAGCTACGGGTATCGAAACCTGGTATTTAACGGTGTGATCCCTGAGACTTAGCGCTGAGCCACTGAGGTGAATCTAGGAATTTTGATCCAATTACGATAAAATTAAGATTTTTTGACCCAGGAGAAACTGAAACATTTTATCCCAGTGAAAATAAAAATTACATCCCAGGTGAAATTAAGGACTTGAGAACTCGCGAAGTTATACGGATGAAAGCGAGAATAAAATATTGTGAGAGTCAATCATATTTCCTAGAAACGGTTCGAAGAAAAGTAAAAATGGGTGGAAGGAATTTTATTACGTGGTTTATTATCATTTCTGAAATGTATTTTTTATTTTAGTTTTCATGCTAGTTTAATCTTCTTTTTAATCACGAAAGATAGTACATTCAACTTACCTAGAAACAAACTTACGGGTATTATGGAACAATACATTTACTTGTTTATGTAAATCCTACCGTTAAGTTCATCAGAGAATAATAATAATGTAAGTTTTCAACTCTATATTGTGGCGGCATTGTTGTTACACGTCAACAACTGAATTACAGTTCAATAACTATGATATACTGAACAAAATAGACCCCGTATCACTGGGTAAGCTCAGCTTCTAGGGCAAAAAGAAAATGAATTACTTTCTAATGCTTTGTGTGTTTGTTTTATTAATTTCGTGCAAAGCTACACGAGGGCTTTCTGCGCTAGCCGTTCCTAATTTAGCAGGAAAAGACTACAGGGAAAACACCTAGTCATCCACCCACCGCCAACTCTTGGGCTGCTCTTTTACCAACGAATAATGGGAATGACCGTAACATTATAACGTCGCTACGGCTGAAAGGACGAGCATGTTTGGTGTGGCGGAGATTTGAACCCACGAACCACAGATCACGAGTCTGGCATCCTAACCACCTGGCCATGCCGGACACCTTAAGAATGCGAATATAAATTACTATGATATCTTTCTAAACACTTGCATGTTTTCTGTTTCGCTCGTACTTTTTATGTACTAACTGTATTAATAAAAAATATTATAAAACGAAAACAAAATTCTTGAATGATTTTTGAATTTAGTGTTTAGAATATGTGTTAAATGGTGAACTTCTTAACGTGTAAAAACGCATGTTCGGCTAGTTGTGTGCGTAACTGTACTAGATGTACTTGTGCAGTGGGGGCGTCATAATGTTACGATCAATCTCACTATTCGTTAGTAAATGAGTTGCACAAAAGTTGGCGGTGGGTGGTGGTGACTAGCTGCCTTTCCTCTAGTCTTACACTGCTAAATTAGGGACGGCTAGCGTAGATGGCTCTCGTGTAGCTTTGCGCGAAATTCAAAAAGAAAACAAAACAAACATTAAAAGTTCATACGTCATTCTGTGTTGTAGCCTACAGAGAGCATAATTCTTTTCGTCATTTGCGCACGTTTTTCTGATGTCACCACACTACAAATTGCAACGTTACTGATTGACAGACACACAATAAACTTCAGTATAGTGTTGCGAGTGGTTACAACAGGTGACCCCTTATGGGGAGACAATAGTAAATTGTTCAGTAAAAATAGATCTGGCATTTCCTGGTGGTTAGGGCATCAAAAGATTTAACCTTTTACCTATGTGTTCAATCCTACAATTAGTTCGTAAGAGAGTAGTCCAAGAGTTGGCAGTGGGTAGTGTTGTCTAGGTTGCATTACTTCTAGTATATCACTGCTAAATTAAGGACGGTTAGCACAGATATGCCTCAAGTAGTTTTGCGTGAAATTCAAACCATACCAACAAAAATATATAAACATAATAAACATTATTTTATGAAGATAACATACTACGCGCTTCTATTCGCCCTCCAGTGGCACATCGGTATGTCTGCGGACGTACACTACGGTATCGAAACTCGTTTTTATTCAATAATACCAAACGGTAAGATTTAGGGCTAATAACGCTAAACTTTTGGGTTCGACTTTATAAGTGCACATAGCTTAGATTCATCGTAGAGTAGGCCCGGCATGGCTATGTGGTTAAGGTGCTCGACTCACAGTCTGAGGGCCGTGAGTTCGAATCCCTTTCCCGCCAAATATGCTCGCACTTTCAGCCATGGAGCGTTATAATGTGACGGTCAATCCCACTATTCACTGGTAAAAAATTAGCCAAAGAGCTAGCGGTGGTTATAATGACTAGCTGCCTTCCCTCTAGTCGTACACTGCCAATTTAGGGACGGCTAGCGCAGATAGCCCTCGTGTAGCTTTGCACGAAATTAAAAAATAAACAAATGAATAAAGATATGCAGATATGTTTCCTGTCTCTGAAAGTCCAAAACATATGTATAGCGTTATTTCTGGATAGGCTGTTTTTGGTTTTTTTTATATCACAGTAAGGAACAGTAAAGAGTTTTGTCAAGTCTGAAGATCTAAATGGATTAAACCATCAGAAAAAGACCTTAAAAAACGGAAACGGACGTGCTGCCAGGTCTTTATTGACGAGATTTTCTTGTCAATAAATGCCATAAAAGCCCTTGAAAGACATTATAGAAGACATTATACTGTTGAAATACCAGTAAAGCTACTCCAGGGCTGTCGGTGCTCTCCGTCCCTGATTTTGAAGTGATAGATTAGAAGTAAAACAGCTAGTCAACAGGACCAAGTTGTAGGCTATTCTAATTGAATGTTGGTATCTGACTGTCACTCTTATAATTCACCAATGGCCTCATTGTACGGAGTGCGTTTTAATTTTGGGCTACCAGGATAGAGGTTGGTTATGTTCTATTAAAACATTTGGAAGCCTCTTAACACTTCTACGAAAAGACGTTTCTAGTCCTGATTTCTCCAAGCCCGTTCCCCTGGCTGTGGTTTCGCTAGATAGTAGATAGGGACAGTGGGAATCTCGTTAATCCATTCATTAATGGATTTAAATGGCAATTTCATTCAAATACAAAATTATTAGCCTAATATTAATAACCTTTCAAGTTGCTGTGGGGCCTATTAGGCCCCACTTTTCGTATTAGTCTTAACGTTGTCGCATTCCTTATCGCCACGCACATTCATGCTCTATCTGACGCCTGTGCATATCATCAATAGCCTTGCGGCGTAGTTTCAATTCCAAAAGCTCCCCTTGGAAACAGCGGAACGTCTGCGCGAATATATACTACTCGAAACTGGGTTTCGATACTCGTGGTGGACAAAGCACAGATAGACCTTTATGTGTTTTTGTGCTTACTAACAAAGAATAACCATTCCAAAATGGTCTGTAATAAGATTTTCACATCTAACACTCACTACTCTTCCTGCATGCTTTCCGTAATCCATCTAGTGTATAAGAACGATGGTCTTCCATTGGCTGTTTCAAATGCCTGACCACACAGGTATTCAATTTCCAGGTGCTGCATTTAGCGACTTGACTGATATGGCTTCCTATGGATGTTCATTTTATTCTCCAGTACGTTGAGGTAGCGACGGTTAAAGGCGTGATTGTCTTATCTTGGTGAGCTTATAAACTGTTTACCTAATTTCCAAATGAAGGGCTTCCTTGAATATATTCGGTACTATTGTCCGGGCAAGATTTTGCCAATGGCCATTGTGTTTATGGATTATCATCTTTTACAAGACGTCGCACTTTGCTTACCGTGGCTGGTGTATGACTTTTTGTCGGTCTTTTTTTCAATGGTCCGAGGTCACCAACCAGTTAATCCATATTCCGTTGTTTACGAATGCTATTAAGTGCAAGATATATTCCCATCTTGGAGATTCTGAATCCCTGATATGAACACATCTGTTTGATCCCAGTACATACTTTTCCCAAAAGCAGTTAATTATCAGTAGCATCGGAATGCGTACCTGACGCCAAACAATACCGAAACGTAGTTCTGATAGAATCCTTTCCACCGCGAATTTATATCAGTTATAATTGTCACGTGACTCGTTTTACAGATCAACTGTCAGTGTACATAGAATGTGGTCAATATTGATGTATATTAATTCTATAATTACATCCATGAAGTTATCCCCCAGTGGCCAAACGGCAAGTCTGCGAACTACTGATGCTGAAAGTCAGGTTTCGATATTCGTGGAAGGTTTAATACAGATAGTCTGTTGTATAGTTTTGTGCTGTCTCTAAACAAATGTAATATATAAATTATAAACAAATAAAACAAAATATCGCAGGTAATACTACTAATTAGTAATGGAGTTCCGTATTCTATTTTACATTGGAAATGGGTAAATTCAACAAATTAGTTTGTTCATGTTTTTGACACATTTCGTTATTTCCTCGAATACGCAATTATTTATTATTAGATCTAATTATATATTTACAGATTTCATCTCTGCTTTAAACATACACGTATCGGCAGAACCAAGGGGTAAAAAAGGGTTTAGATGAGTGATGAGTTGAAGAGCTTCAAACGCTGACCTGAAGTAAGCACAGAACAGGAAGCAAGGTCATTATCCATTTCGTACTAAAACGAAACAAACAGTCGTAATTACTAACCAGTGAAATATTAGAAATGAAACATTCTTGGATTGGAATGTCAACCAAACAACAAAGGTTATAAGTTCAATGACTTGTCCTATGATCCCAATCTAGAATTGTTTCATAATTCTTGCTTTGAGCTGCGCTTAACCGTCCCTAATTTTGAACTGATAGACTAGAGGAAAGGCAACTAGTTACCAGCACCTACCGACAACTTTTAGACTACTCTTGCCTGACCAAACAGTGGGATTTAACCGTCATTTTTATAACCCACCAAGGGACAATGAATGTGAAGTGTATTGTTGTAGCAACGGGTTACGAATCATGAATAGTCTGATCACGCTAACCACTAAGCCACACTCGGCCCATTTTATTATCTAATTACGAACGAGCGACTTCAATAATGGAAGTATTATTTATTATGGTAGATGCTAGAGAGAACCCCTACTTCCCGATTTAATTTGTCAACCATTACTAGTACTTATCCTATTCAGATCACTTGAAACGCTGTTTTTTAACTCTCCACCTGACATGGCTTGTTGGTTAGCGCACTTGAATCACAATCTGCTGGTCGCAGGTTAGGATCTCATTACTGAAAATTCCCCCGTTTCAATCGTGGGGGCGTTATAATGTGACAGTCAATATACTCAACCAAATTTTTTAAAGCATAACCTAAAAGTAGATGTTACACATCATAAACATTAAAGAAAATCATATGTGTTAAAGCATAATTCAAGACTAGATGTCCCACCATCGCTAACACCCAATAAAGTATACTGAACAAATGCATACTTGTTAACGTTTAATTTAACGCTAGATAACTCACAGTCATCAACATGTTTGTTAAAATACAACTCAATGCTAGATTTCCCATCATCCTAAACATTGAATAAACATGGTCAACAAAACTATCTCTATTAAACTATATATCAAAAGTAGACATTTTATCAGCATAAACCTTCAATAGAAGCTAATCAATTAAATTATAGCTCAGTGATAAATGTCATGATCGAAAATATTCATGATACTCCATAAAAGTATATTTGTTAAAGAACAGCTCAAGGCTAGATAAGAAGAAGGCTTCAATCACTGCATTACTTGAAGTTTTAGTTAACTTCACCAGTTTTTCTAATGAAATTTTCAATATAAAATGATTAGGAAGTCATATTGATTAATTCACGATACTTATTTAACCACACCAATAATTATAATGATTATAGTTATCAAAAACTTTTTTATTCTTTTACGTTGAGATTGTATTTGGGCCCGGCATGTCCAGGTGATTAAATCACTCGACTCGTAATTCGATGGTCGCTGGTTCGAATCCCCGTCATGCCAAACATGCTCGTCCTTTCAGCCATGGGAGCGTTATAATGTGTCGGTCAATCCCACTATTCACTGGTAAAAAATTAGCCCAAAAACTGGCGGTGGGTGATGATGACTAGCTGTCTTCCCTCTAGTCTTACATTGTTGAATTAGGGACTGCTAGCGCAGATACCCCTCGTGTAGTTTTGCGCGAAATTCAAAACAAACCAAACGATTGTACTTAGAATAATTTATTTCGTAATGTTAAATTTTGTTCACATGTTAAAGTTCAAATAGTTTACTTGCGTGAATTGTATAATTATTAGTTACCTTTGTAAACATTTTGGCAATATATTGTATATTTTGTTCCAAAATATTTTCAGTGACCAGATGGCAAGGAAAAGGTTCCTCTCTTTTAGCAGCTGTGGTGGTGGGCCACGAATAAAGCGACAGAATTTTAGTAGAAATAACAGACGGAAGAATAAAAACCAGAAACAAAAGAGACGATACTGATGTTCTAGTCTAACTGATAGTCTAGTCGCTTTGCGCCATAAAACGCAAACCAACCAACCAGCCTCAGTCTAAAGAGAAAGAAAGTGGAAAGTTAAAATGTAACCTACTGTAAAAATTGCGTACAGTTAGTGTTTGGACATGTAATGTGTTATAAAGTAATGTGAAGTTTTAATTTATATATCTGATATGTGACATTTTAGTAATTAGAAGTTTTATTAGTATCTAAATTCTAAGTAGCATTGTATTAAAATGTGCCCAAAAAAAAAAAAAAATGTTCCAAGGCATTACATTGATATTGCATTAAGGTGTTAAATTATTTTTGATAAATTTTGTAATGAGGAAAATCTCAATGAATAAGCTGGACTCACCTGTCTATAGCTTGTTATCCAATTTTTTATTTGTTTTTGTTTGTCATTAAGTACAAAACTACACAAAAGGCTCTCTGCACTCTGCCGACCACGAGTATCGAAACCCGGTTTCTAGCGGTATAAGTCCGCGAACATACCGCTGTGGCAATGGAGGAAAATTCTTTCCTTAACAAACGTTGTACTATAAAAAGTACACAGGGGATATTATATACACACTACGTGTTGTAGGTTAACTATGAGTTATATTCTACTACTACTTTACAAAGGCTGCACCTTTCGTATCGTCCTTTCACTGTACAACCGTAACTTCACGTTAAGTGATTTTGAGACTTTAATTGTATGAGAAGTAACTCGTGTGAGTATGTAATTCTTACTGGTATGCAAAATGGATTACCACATGTGATATATGGTTCTGTGGTGCTTGTCGGTATTTAACAAGCTCAGCAAATGTGACTATGTGACTTTTACTGAAATACAAGCTACAATACTGCGTGTGGACTTCCGATTTCTACTGGTATGTAAAAAGAAAATCTAACACCCTTGATAACAAACAACAAAACCTAACATCCTTGATAACAAACAATAAAATATAACACACTTGATAACAAATAAAAAATAATTAATACCCTTGATAACAAACAATAAAACATAATACCATTTATAACAAACAATAAAACATAATAACCTTGATAAGAAAATCTAAACTTATTGATAACGAATGACTAAACTGTTAATACAAAGATCTCCTTCCTCTCCAAATAAATTTACTAAATTAAAAAACGTACAATGAATTAAAGAATATTATACGGAAACTTTTGGCCACATCTTGCCATATTAACGAACGACAGATAAATAGATAATGTGTGGCTAAATAACTCACTTTCATTTATATGTCGTATTTAGATATTTTTCTCGGTTGCTGATACACAAAACAGTCCGTGTAAATAAGGGACAAGTCTCCAAACTCCCAAACGTCCCTCATTTTATAGATAATCGTTTTCTATACAGCTTTACATATAAGTTTATCGCTTCTTTTTGTCAATTATCGAGTTTTTTGTGTATATTGACTGTAGATAAGCACAAATGAATACTCGTGACTTTATTAGAATTAGATGAACGAACGGGTTTGATTAGAAAATAGAAAGAAATGAGCAACAAATCGATTGGCTTATTTTCAAGTTAACTAGAGTTACTGGTTAGGATCCATTCTAAGAGGATGTTATAATGACTAGAAACAATCTCTTTGTACACTACAGAGAATGTAGTGGTGGGTGATGGGCCGTATGATAAACCTTTAGAAAGACCAAATATCTTATCAAGAAAAGCGCAACCAAAGAGCTTCTGGCGCTTTTAACTGTCTACTGTCGTAAATCTTATGGAATAGTTATCATATTCAGCTGCCAAAATACACAGACTCTGTCTCTTTTTTTCCGCAAATTTCTTTTCTTGTCATCAGAAATGTGAGTGACAAAGCTTCTGTGCAAACTATATCGTGGTCATTGGAGAAGAATCTACAATTAATTCCTTTTTTTCAAGGTTTAAAAGCGTGCGCGGACCCGTTAGAACGAGGTTTGATCTTGTGCTATTTTTAATGTCTGAGCATGACTGTAAAGACGTGTAGGGAAGGGGAAATTTCGCTGATTTCAGCTTAAACACACATCATACTTTCTATTGACTTATTTAGTTGACTTGCTCCCTTTCTAACTGCTTTAATATTTTTCAGAATAATTTCTCCAGGCCTAAGTTTCTCCCAACTAATCTAATATTTTGGCGATTAATAATTATTTGAATAACTTTTTGAAGGTTTGTTTTTATCATTCGCTGTTTGACCGTCGTGACCTTTAGACTGATGCTTGAATGTATTTCTCCTCCTTGAATGGAAGTTCCACCAAATTAACTCAGTTGCCTCTGATGCTTTTTCTAACTATTGATATTTCGATTTTTTTATCAGTATGGTTAAGAAAGTTTTCCAACAGGTCCTGAAGGTGTTATGTCCTGAAGATGAAATTTTATTCTTTGTTTGTCGATCTGAAAGCTTCTTTTCCTTGAGGATTTTCTCTTAAAATATGAAAAATGTTTTCAGTTTCCTTCCTAACTTTTTAAAATACATTTCTCATTCCCCTGAAGAATTTTGATTATTGTTTGCTTCTATATCAGGCAAAATGTGTTCCAACCGTTAGCGTTTCCGTCTGCAGGTCTGCTGATCCAGTGCTCGCATCCCATTACTACAAAAAATAAAAAAGTAAAAACGCGCTTTGCTTTTTGGGGCCATGAGAGAGTTATAAGGGTGACATTTAAATCCCACTATTCAAGTAGACAAAATTAGCTCTTGAGTAGCTTTGCGCGAGTATTTGCCACATGTACACTAAACGAATTCTTCTCTGCTTAAAATTCATTAAATGTGCAACAAGGGAAGATTTTTGAACTTGATTTAGCCTCCAGTACACAAATGTTGCAGGCGAACCCCACTAGTAAAATAATTACAGCCTAAAATATCGCCGTCAGCGAAGTCACCCAACTGAGAAGAAACAAATTTATTGTAATCGATATAAGTATGAATTTACGAACAATATACTGCACTCATTAGCGAGTTGAGTTTTAGTGCGGATCGACTAAGTAGCTTGCTTCCATTAGAATGTAATTAGCGTTAAAAGTCAAACTTCAGGGACAAGGTACTTTCGTAAGTCTGTTGTTTCGAATATTTCAGAAAAATATCGTTTGAGGTATAAGATTAGGAGCTCAGAGTATGATTTTTATTGGGATTTAATTTGTGTCGTAGTGCATGACAAACAAAATAAGACATCAGGTAAATATGGAAAATCTTACACTACGAGTTTCTCCAGATAGTAAATAGCTTCGTGAACACATTTAGACCCTACAGTAGAGAAAGTACGGGTTTTTGAAACTGAAGCCCTTATACTAGGTTAAAAGTTGGGATCCTACTGTAAGTAGGATTTGTTCCTTGGTTTAAGGGCCTTGCAATGTTGTAAGATTAATAGCTGGAACTAATGTTCTTACAGTCTGGTAGGATTAGTTGTTGGAACTGATGACCCTACAGAAGGGTAAAATTAGTTCTTGGAACTGATAACCATACAATATGATAAAATTTGTTGTTGGAACTTATGACTCTGCAACATCATAAGTAGGATTAGATTAGTTCTTGGACCTCGTCAATATTTTGTGTGTAAATTTCGAATTTTTGGGAACCTACTTAGGGCCTTCTGGGAAATTTCATATTGTCCTTCTTTTTTAATTGTGATACCCATTTTTTTAATCTCACAGATTGCATTGTGTTACATTGTTGCTTAAAACGATTAGGTTACAACCTGGAATCCAAAAATTTCACATTAGGCCAGAGGTAATATTAGCTTGACATAAACTACTAGGAACTGATATTGAGATGTTTTTGGGCTTCTTTAGCCGTGGTACATATATCTGTTGGCTGTAGTTTCTTCGTACCTTTTGCACCTTAAAACATCATGTTTTCTAAGTTTCATGAAAATATAGAAACACTTTTCTTTCGTGGTTAGTTTCAAAAACGAATGTTATATTTGGTTAACACTTTAACGTGTCACCACAGTTCTGTCTATAACTCTGTTATAGTTTCTGTAAAGTATAATTACTTATCATAAGAGAAAATTACATATAGCTACATTTTTATACGTTCCTCTTTAAATATTCTAAATTATTGAGATAAAGACTGCTCGTAAACCTCACCCCATCCAGTCCACACCAATCTTTTATATGTTTCTTTCAAATAGCATTTTGCTGCCATTAAATGGATGTAGAGATTAATTATTTCATTTTACGGTTTTCTGCATGTACAGAAGTTATATTATATATCGGAATATTATGAAATCAACCATTTTCATGTCAAAAACCTTTCCTTCCTTTACATTACAGAGCATGGATGGTATAAATAACCTATTTCCAAGAGGTCTAGATCTTAACGGTTACTAAGTCGTTTCATTTGTTAAAGTTAACTAGAGAACACGGTTTGAAAAGTAGTGTCTTATATGTAATAAGCATGACAATAACGTCATAAAGGTGTACTCGTGCAAAGGTAAATAATAAATGTGTATGTATCTGATGTACAGTGACAACCTAATTATTTAATTACTTTATTATTCTATTTTTGAGCAACTTATCCAATTACTTTATTTTTATTTTTAATCACATTCACTATGATTTATTTTAGTTCACTATCATTTTTTAGAATATCGTCCTTCATTCTGCTGTGAAATACACAATTATTGGCCAGTAGTCGTTTAATATGGCAGCAGAATGTCGTGACATTCACATATTTTTGTTTGTTTGTTGTTGTTGTTTTTTTGTAATTTCTCACAAAGCTTCACGAAGGCTATTTGCACTAGCCGTCCCTAATTTAGCAGTATAAGATTAGAGGGAAGACAAGTAGTCATCACCACCCACTCTTGGGCTACTCTTTTACCATTAAATAGTGGGATTGACCATATCATTATAACGCCCCCACGGCTGAAAGGGCGAGCATGTTTGGTGTGACGGGGATTCGAACCTGCGGCCCTCAGTTTACGAGTTGATCGCCCTAACCACCTCACGTATGTTTATGTAGTTCACGACATATAGCCCTCAACGTATTATATGTTCCTTTCGAAAGATGCTTTGTAATCTCTCATTGTTTCTTGAAATTCTTAAGACATAGTTGCCTAAAGGGAATCTTTGTGTTTTTTGTTTGTTTTTAGTTTTCTTTCGGTGCATCAAAATACGTTCTGAGCTGTCCGTAGCAAATTTTTATTAGAATTCTGTTACAGGTTCAAACAGATATACTTTGTAATCTTCTTAAAACTGGGGTTGTTTAGATTCTTGTATTACTAAGGTCGTATTACGATATTTTTTGTGAATAAGCAGATTTACTTGTTAGAACCTTTAATATTCATTAGTGAAACACAAGATTTTATAACTTTGCCTAACAACCACTAGACATAAATCACAGCAAAATTAAACCATGGGTTTCTATGAGTGAGTCTCAAACAACTTTAACATTCCCGTGTCTTTGATCCTCGATGTTATTCAGAATGTTTCTGTCCTAAACATTCTCAACTATAGGTTACAAAAAGTACGAAAGTTATATGCTGAGTTATTTGCTACACAACAAAAATAGCTCTTTCGATTAATGTGTCACGCTTAGGAGCAGAGGAATTATCGATTAGCAAGGTTGGAAACCAAAGTATTTGTTGTTGGTTTTTAACATTTCAAGTGTGAATTTTAATTGTATGTACGAACGGGCTTCGAGATTAGGCCTTTCAGTTTCTGCTTGTTGTTCTACCGACAGGCCAGGCCTTTCACGTTGCTCTTGTTGTTCTACCAACAGGCCAGGCCTTTCACGTTGCTCTTGTTGTTTTACCAACAGGCCTGGCCTTTTACGTTGTTCTACCAATAAACCAGGTCAACAAATCTAATAATTTAATTAGTGGCCACCCAAGAGTTATTAATTTTATCCTGTCTCTCTGTGTGTTCTCCACGTTGGACTGAATAAGATTCAGAATGACCCTTCGTCTGGTAGATGATCTTAATCCTTGACCTTTAAAATTGTAGAACGTAGTCACATGGAATTTTTTTCGTGGACGCACATTGAGTGATGCGTTTACACAAAAGGTGCTCTTCAAACGCTAATTTAGGACCAAGGGACGCAAAGTATCCCTGAACACTTCGGTTGAGGAAAGTTTCTTTTCTTTAAAATCTAAATTTCTGTCACGAAATTTTCATGTTTTATCATCATTACAGATTAATTTACAATGTGTTTTTTTGTTTTGTGTTTTGAAGAAAGTGAAAAGTGACATTCCGAATTTTTTAATTTTCACCTATTCATAAACCTAAACTACCATACTCTACAAAAAAACAAGTACATAATGAAACATCTTGTACACTTCACTATACTTGGCAGAAAGTATCATAACTTTATAATCTGTGTCGTGTACAATCTTGAGGATAACTGGTACTCTTAGTCCACTTGATGACTGTAATAAAACCAAACATACACTTTTTACGTTTAAAAGCCATATCGATAAGCCATGACCATTACAAGCATTGTTAATGCTGTTTGTAAAATTAATAAGATTTGCAAACAGAGAAACTGGTGCTTATCTCATGATTATCGGAATATCTCCATTGTGGACAAACCTTTGTCTACACGGTGTGTTCTCGTAACGAAATGTAATATATAACTAGCTGCGTTTCACTTTTTTATTGAACAAACGAGCCTTTTGTGTAATGTTTCACTTGACTTTATAGCCATACAGTTGGGTGTGGCCACCTGGGTTAAACTGCGTATTTAACAACATGGGTTACGGCTCAGCATTTGCGATGTTGATGTGTGGGTTAAACACTTATAGCATATTTACTTACAAACATTTAAGAAGTAATTGCATGAATTGATCGTTTTGTGACGTGTTCATACCACACATATTATTATGAGAATGAAGAGTTTTACTGCAAAACGTCTTAACAACCATCACAACCCACAGATTGTTTTTTACTGTGAAATTGTGATGGTTGTTAAGGTGTTTTACAGTAAAAACTATGGAGTCGTCATGTTTGTTAAGGTTTTTTACAGTAAGAACTGTGGAGTCGTGATGGTTGTTAAGGCATTTTACAGTAAAAAAACTGTGGAGTCGTAATGGTTGTTAAGACGTTTTACAGTAAAAACTATGGAGTCGTGGTGGTTGTTAAGGCTTTTTACAGTAAGAACTGTGGAGTCGTGATAGTTGATAAGGCATTTTGCATCAAAGAACTGTGGAGTCGTGATGGTTGTTAAGGCATTTTTCATCAAAGAACTGTGGAGTCGTTATGGTTTTATAAGGCATTTTGCAGCGGGTGGTTAGCTGTACATTATAATATTATTATTTTTAATTCTAATTAATCACTTCTATTTCGTTTCATTTTTCTCGCTTTAACAAAATACACATTCTTGCTGTAAAATGACCAGAAAGAAAACACCAGAAGATACAATCAATATAAACACAGGATTGTAGACTAAAATCGTCAGCTAAATACCAAACTTTTATCTCGTTAGTGCAAGAAGTGTAAGGTATGTGATCAGAGAAATAAATGTCATTATAGCAAGTGAATGTTAGCTTATTAACATACAAATTAAGGGGTTTAAAAATCTATCGAGGAATAAAAATAATAGATCTCTATACTAACACGAAAATTAAGATACTAAAAATGTTTCTCACCAAAAAGAGGCCACTTTTCAGTGTTTCATCTTGGAGAGGGTTTTGTAATCTTCTAATCTATGATGTTATCATACTTTAAAAAGTTTGTTTGTACTTAAGTATACTGTTACATAATGGACTATCTGTGCTGTTACCACCACGGCTATCGAAACCCAATTTTTAGCTTTATAAGTCTGCAGATTAACCGCCGTACCACTTAAAAAGGAGAAATGTGAATTTTCATAAATACATGACTTGCTGTACTTAACAAATAGATCTTTCTTTTATGGGGATGCGACTGGAATTAAACTAATTCTAAAAACGTTTGGTAAGGCTTTCTGCACTCCAAGTACCTTTAGCGATGGGTAGAAATATCCTGATTAAGATAAAACACTTATAAAGAAACCGTGATATAATTACCGTTCTCTTATTCAGTGACGGGCATTTTCAATTACATTTAAGGATTCTCAGCTCTATTGAAGACATGTTACTTAGTTTGTTTTTGTGCTCTGATAGGAACTAGAAATATTCACACGTAGTTTATCCTATAAAGACGTAGGACTACAGACTTAAAAATATAGTTAAGAAAAGTTATAAGATAAACCTGCAGAAAAGAAATGACACAGTTATAAACGGATGCAAAATTTTGGTTACATACACAAAAAAACTTCTTCCTAAACCTTTAAATCATGCCTTACAACTCAAACCATGTTTTACAACTTCCTTATTGCTTTCACAACACTATTCCCTTTCTAAATCTGAGCTGTGCATAACGCAATGATTAGCGTGTTGGACTGCGAAGCAGAAGGTCCAAGGTTTTGAGTGGCTTTCAATTATGTTCTTCAATTCAAAACTGGACAAAGCCCATGTGGCGGTGGGAGATGTTGGGTGAATGTCTTCGCCGTTGTTAGAAGTTCAAAGTTAGAGGCAATTATTTATAAGCCTAATTTGGTCTTGGACCTAACCGTTTAGCCGTTGGGCACAGTAATTGTTTTGGTAATATTTATATATGTCACTCTGGCGTGCATTTTAACTCTATTATTTTATTCGTGCTTAAGCTACAAAGTCTGTGTTTTGTTCTTAATTTTCAAGTACTAAATACAGGGATGGCAGAACTCTACCATCAACGCTAATGTATTGACTGTCATTCTTATAATGCACCCACAATTTAAATTACAATGAATATTTTGCGGTGTAACACTGATTCGAACCTCGATCGCTAACTTTAAATTCCAACTTAATTATACTTGAATAATTTTTGTAGTGGACACAAGTTTAATGGATCTTTAATAATTTTACTTACACATCTATCTATCTCTCTGTCTGCCTATAGGCACAGTTGTGAATTCAATCAGCATGAAGTAAACTTATTGTTGAAAACATAATGGGGTAGACTAACTGTTCTTCTTAATTTCTTAGAAGCACGTAAAAAATTCTGAAATAAGGGAATGTCTTAGCAGTACAATAAACTGCCGTATTAATAGTTGCCCTAACATCAGGGGTTTCGACCATACTTCATCATCAAAATAAAAGATCATGTTAAAATATATTATATATATATATATATATATTAGATTCAGAAATTTAAACAATTAAAAGGATGATAGAAAATTATACTGATTTTATCGACCCTAGTGGCAAGTCTGCAGACGTATAACGCTAGAAACCCGGTTTTGATACACTTGGTAAACAAAGCACAGATAGCTTATTGTGTGTAGCCTTAGATTTGACAACAAACAAACAAAGCTGTTTATTTCTTTTTTCTTTCCATTGTTTTTGTTATTAAAGTGAGAAGACTTAAATGGACAAACATATTTTTTTCATGTTTTACTCAACATAAAAATAAAGCAAAACTATTTCAGATAATATTTTTATTACATAACAAACATATGTGATAAAATAATGATCAGTCTGTATGAAAATAATTTGACATTTTTAACATAGAAAGTTCCCTGCTGTTTGTTTATTAGGACTAATAAATAGACATTGGCTTCCACGTACCAGTTAGCTAAACTATTGTTTCGGAAAGCACAAACCTTGCATGACTTTAACTTATGTGAAGTAATAGAAGTAAGCGGTATTGTTTGTCAGAAAACTAGATTTGATCAAAACATACAAAAATCCAATTACTACTAATGGACCAGTCGTATAATGATGTTATATTAAAAAAAGGAAGTCCAAATAAAAGAGTCAACCTTGTAAATGTGTAATATAAAACTCCGTAATACTTAGCGGAACGACATATTATAAAAACGTTGAATATATGTTAAGTATCATATTTCTACGATTTACCTTCTCTCTTTTTGCATACGTACAAATCTTACCTTTATTTACATTAGTATACATGTTGTGTTTTATCCTTTCGCGGACCCCTTGCTTCCTTAAATTAACGAGGGAAAAGAGCTTCGTGAAACTTTAAACGACACTAATTACGAACCACTCCTACTTTCCGGAAGTCTCCCTAGTTTCTGTTTGTTAGAATGTGAATTTAATTACCATAACTGCCACTCTCCAAACTTTTGAGGTTCTCAAGCAGGGTAGTTAATTACTAGCTTTGTTTTTGTTTTATACATCCTTAATATATCTTCTACCAATTTCACTATAGTTAGTTAAGGCTTTAAAATTGGTTTTAAATTAGACATGTGTGTATTAATTTTGTAAAAGGTTTGCTTCACGAAAACCATCTATAATTGAACTTGTGTGTGTGTGTGTAATTTGATGAAAATGTAACTGCATATAGTTTGGCCTAACCTTTCATACTTTACCTGTTTGTGTTATCTTGATCAATAGTTACATTATTTCATTCCGTGGATGACAGCTTTTGTCACATTATATGATGGATGGGTGAATTAATTCAAATTATTTTATATAAACATAACAGTGAATAGTCCAGTCAATAATTAGGCTAATTTTTTTAGTTACTAGCAGCTGAAAATGGATTATTTAAAAGCTATAATTTGTATTCACTTTAGTCTGTAATAATGTGTTATAGAAATCGTGCTCTGTAGTTGTGTGCTTTAAATGGCCGAATTTAGCCTAGTAGGCGACATGCCGAATGAATCCGAGGGTTCATGGCTTGCGTCCCGTTACTTCAAAATTTAGTTCTGAACTTTGGAGAAGAGGATGCGTTTTAAGCGTGATGGTTAAATGTTACTGTTGGCAGGTGGTTAGGTGCTCGACTCGTAATCCGAGGATCACTGATTCGAATCCCCATGACACCAAATATGCTTGCCCTTTCAGCCGTGGAGGCGTTATAACGTGTCTATCGATCACACTTTTCGTTGGTAAAATAGTACCCCAAGAATTAGCGGCGGGTGTTGATTACGAGCTGTCTTTTTTTTTTTTTTAGTCTATCAGCTCAAAATTTGAAACGAGTAGATTTTTCCGAACATATGAAATAGAAGAGACAAACTGCAAAAAAAAAAAAAAAAAAATCACAAGGGCAAAACTCTTATTTCTAAAACGTAAAATTGTACAAAAATGTTTAATTACAAATCGCATTCTGTTCTTTAGTATTTTATGAATCAAGGGTTCTTGTAATCTAATTATCTTGAGAATGACACGTTTTTAAACTTTTCTTTTTTATTAAAACGTGAGAGAATAACTAATGAAGCTTACTTATGTAAGAATCTTAGTTTCTCTAACAAAACTGTGTTTTACATATAGGAACAACATTTAAAATTTTTTTTTAGATTTCTGACTTTTAGAAGTGGCTGGTTAGTGAAAGAAATTCTTTTAAGTACACCTTTATCAAACACATAATTGAAGACGAAGGATAGAGAGACATAGACTGATGTAAGACCTGTACGGATAGATAGAAAGATAAAATGAACAAAAGTAGATACGCAGATGTAGAGAGAGAGATGAATAAAAAACAGTAGATTGTCAGATACAGAGACCAGAATAGACAGATAAATAAAAACAACAGTAAATTAAGAAATACAAGGTCTAGAATATAGACAGATAAATAAAAAACAGTAGATTGTCAGATACAGATAAATAAAAAACAACAGTAAATTGAGAAATACAGAGTTCAGAATATAGACAGATAAATAAAAAACAGTATATTGTCAGATACAGAGACCAGAATAGACAGATAAATAAAAAACAACAGTAAATTGAGAAATACAGAGTCCAGAATATAGACAGATAAATAAAAAACAACAGTCAATAGAGAAATACAGGGTCCAGAATATAGACAGGTAAGTAAAAAACATTAGATTGTCAGATACAGATAAATAAAAAACAACATTAAATTGAGAAATACAGAGTCCAGAATATAGACAGATAAATAAAAAACAGTAGATTGTCAGATACAGAGGCCAGAATATAGACAGATAAATAAATAAGCAGTAGGTTGTGAGATACAGATAAATAAAAACAACAGTAAATTGAGAAATACAGGGGCCAGACTATAAACAGATAAAATTTTAAAAAACAATGGTATATTGGCAGATACATGGTGTCAGAATGTGGACAGTTATAAAAACCAGAAGACTGGCATCTAGATACAAAAATATATAGATAGTAAAGCTAAAAACACCAGTAAATAATAATCAGAAACTTGCTTTTTCGTAAAGGAACTGACACAGACGCCATTGTTTCAAGCTGTAAGAGGGAACCAGTTGGCTTTGTAGTAAAGATCTAGATTTTTGGACTGGCCAGCCTTGAAGCTGTAGGTGCGTTATAGGAGTATCAGTCAATCTCTTAAGGGAATAATGAGTGGTAGAAAGCAGCTATTTGGTTCATTTCCTTTTTTTTTTTTTTAGTTATAATTCAAAGTTAGTGACGGCGGAAGATTGAATTAGTAATTTTACCATAAGTACAAATACAAGTTTAAAACTTTTCTACTTCTAGTGAAAGCTACGAAGAAACTCATTTAATAAAGATGCGAGGAAATAACAATTTGTAAAAATCAATTCAGGCTAATGTATAAAATACAGAAACACAGAATTAAATGATATTTCCCTCCCTAGATATTCCAGATCTAGATATATGTTAATATTTGGGCATATGTACTGTGCATCAGGTGAGGTAATGCATCTTTTATTAAATACGAGTGAGGAACGGCATGGCCAGGTGGTTAGGGCACTCGACTCGTAATCTGAGGGTCGTGGGTTCGAATCCCCGTCACACCAAACATGCTCGTTTTTTGAGCTAAGGGTGCATTATAATGTTACACTCAATCCCACTGTTCGTTGGTAAAAGAGTAGCCCAAGAGCTGGAGGTGGGTGGTAATGACAAGCTGCTTTCCCTCTATTCTTACACTGCTAAATTTGTGACGGGCAAGTGCAGATAGCCCTCTTATAGCTTTGCGCGAAATTCATAAAATAAAAAAATACGAGTGAGCTGTATTTTAACGGATTTAGAACGCTAATATCTGGAATTCGATTTCTTATAGTGGACATGAACAACTAGTCTATGATGTAGTTTTACATTAACAAAAACATCGTTAAATACAAAATGTGTTTCAGTTTTGAAGTATGAGCCATCTTCGTAAGAAATACAGATATATGATCATATTTACTATATTTGTCTTTCTTTTCAAATTAATCTTTAATTACGAGTAGGGCACGAAAACTGGGTTTCTTGTAAATTAATGCAATAGAAAAAACTTAATCTTAACCCCAAAAACCGATGAAAATGATGACCAACTAAGATGGATTATACACATCCAGCTAGAGTGAATACACATGATAATACATATCTACCTAGAATTAACACATAATACACATCCAGCTGGAGTGAACACATAATACACATCCAGCTGGAGTGAACACAAATGATAATACATATCCAGCTAGAATTAACACATAATACATATCAAGCTAGAGTGAACACGCAATGATAATACATATCCAGCTAGAGTGGACACACAATGATAACACAGGTCCAACCTGAGTGAACACTCAGTGATAATACAGGTCCAGCTAGAGTGAGCACACAATTATAATACATATCCAGTTAGAGTGAACACACAATGATAATGCAGGTCCAACGAGAGTGAACACACATTGATAATATAAGTCCAGCTAGAGTGAACACACAATGATAATACAGGTCCAGCTGGAGTGAGCGCACAATGATAATGGAGGTCCAGCTAGAGTGAACACACCATGAAAATATATATCCAGCTAGAGTGAGCATACAATAATAATAATACAGGTCCAATTTGAGTAAACACACCATGATAATATAGGTCCAGCTAGAGTGAGCACACAATGATAATACAGGTCCAACTAGAGTGAACACACCATGAAAATATATATCCAGCTAGAGTGAGCATACAATAATAATAATACAGGTCCAATTTGAGTGAACACACCATGATAATATAGGTCCAGCTAGAGTGAGCACACAATGATAATACAGGTCCAACTAGAGTGAACACACAATGATAACACAGGTCAAACTAGAGTGAACACACTATGATAATACAGTTCCAGCTAGAGTGAGCACACAGTGATAATGGAGGTCCAGCTAGAGTGAACACACCATGATAATATAGGTCCAGCTAGAGTGAGCATACAATGATAATACAGGTCCAGCTAGAGTGAACACACCATGAAAATATATGTCCAGCTAGAGTGTGCATACAATAATAATAATACAGGTCCAATTTGAGTGAACACACCATGATAACATAGGTCCAGCTAGAGTGAGCACACAATGATAATACAGGTCCAACTAGAGTGAACACACCATGAAAATATATATCCAGATAGAGTGAGCATACAATAACAATAATACAGGTCCAATTTGAGTGAACACACCATGATAATATAGGTCCAGCTAGAGTGAGCACACAATGATAATACAGGTCCAACTAGAGTGAACACACCACGAAAACATATATCCAGCTAGAGTGAGCATACAATAATAATAATACAGGTCCAATTTGAGTGAACACACCATGATAATATAGGTCCAGCTAGAGTGAGCACACAATGATAATACAGGTCCAACTAGAGTTAACACACAATGATAATATAGGTATAGTTAGAGTAAACACACAATGATAACACAGGTCAAACTAGAGTGAACACACTATGATAATACAGGTCCAGCTAGAGTGAGCACACAGTGATAATGGAGGTCCAGCTAGAGTGAACACACCATGATAATATAGGTCCAGCTAGAGTGAGCACACAGTGATAATACAGGTCCAGCTAGAGTGAACACACCATGAAAATATATGTCCAGCTAGAGTGTGCATACAATAATAATAATACAGATCCAATTTGAGTGAACACACCATGATAATATAGGTCCAGCTAGAGTGAGCACACAATGATAATACAGGTCCAACTAGAGTGAACACACCACTAAAACATATATCCAGCTAGAGTGAGCATACAATAATAATAATACAGGTCCAATTTGAGTGAACACACCATGATAATATAGGTCCAGCTAGAGTGAGCACACAATGATAATACAGGTCCAACTAGAGTGAACACACAATGATAATATAGGTCTAGTTAGAGTGAACACACTATGATAATACAGGTCCAGCTAGAGTGAGCACACAGTGATAATGTAGGTCCAGCTAGAATGAACACACCATGATAATATAGGTCCAGCTAGAGTGAGCACACAATGATAATACAGGTCCAGCTAGAGTGAACACACCATGAAAATATATGTCCAGGTAGAGTGAGCATACAATAATAATAATACAGGTCCAATTTGAG
Source organism: Tachypleus tridentatus (assembly GCF_004210375.1). Lineage (NCBI taxonomy): Eukaryota > Metazoa > Arthropoda > Merostomata > Xiphosura > Limulidae > Tachypleus > Tachypleus tridentatus. Next base: position 165,892,115 of record NC_134831.1, on the reverse strand, counting down.
TGAACACACCATGATAATATAGGTCCAGCTAGAGTGAGCACACAATGATAATACAGGTCCAACTAGAGTGAACACACAATGATAATATAGGTCTAGTTAGAGTGAACACACAATGATAACACAGGTCAAACTAGAGTGAACACACTATGATAACACATGTCCAACTAGAGCAGGGGTGTGCAACAGGCGGCCCGCGGGCCACAACCCGGCCCGCCAAGCCATTTAGTGTGGCCCTAGTTGTTGTAATCTAACCATGTGGCCTGATCTGTAATCCAACGCAAATGGAATATTTTTAAAAGCATCGATCCTACGGGATTCCCAGGCTTCGACTCGACAAACTTCTAAAATTATCTTTGCCAGAGAGGAGCAGGCCGAATTCGATTGGTCCGTCTCCTTAGGGCATGAATAGGTGACGTGCACTAGCACTATTGTCTACGACTCAACGTCATGTCCTGAACCTCGCCTTCGCCCGCTGGCGACAATTTTCCCTAACCTCTGCTGTCCGTCATTCATTATTGGTGAAAATTTTATTACCTTTTACAGTTACTACAAGAGATTGAAGGTAAATTGATTATTATTTAGCATATTGTTGTGACTTTACTGAATTTATTAAAATTTTTGCTTTCAGATGCATCTGATTCTATGTACAGTGTGACCTCGTTATTCGCGGGGGTTACGTTCTTTACCCTCCCGCGAATAGCGAAAAACCGCGAATATTGGATGCAGTTTTAAAACGTATATGTATGCGATTATATACTATATGAAATGCTTCCCAAACACTAATGATACTTATACTCATTGATGCAGTAATAATGTAGCAATATTGCATACTGTTATGTATTTCACTAAATTGTACCGTGCGTTACCGGGCTGTGCTTTGCCGTTTGCGTTGTTGGGGAAGCTGAGGCAGTCAGCCAATAGCAGTCCAATCTTGTTTGGTGAAGACGACAATTGATAAAACGGCTTGATTGAGTAAATACAACAGAAATCTCCTCGAAAAGCCCTTTCAGTCTCTGTGACCTACAAAACGCAGTTCGCGCATAACCCGCGAATATGCGGGGCCGCGAATGGCGAACCGCGAATAGGCGAGGTCACACTGTATTTTGCTATTCTCAATTAATTTAAGTACCGGAAGGCTATGATCGGGATGCCAATTTAGAAACATGTGTTTCTGTCCATAAGAGGTTCCATGTGTAAATAAATTCTATGTTTTTTCTACTTTGCTATTTTCGTGAGAATAATTTTTGTTTTGATTTCAGGGCTAGTAAAATGTCAGCAGTTAAGAAACGAAAAATTGATGATGAGGGAAGATTATTCAACAGTGAATGGTGCACAAAATATCTTGTTGTCCCACATAATCAAGGTGTTGTCTGCCTCGTCTGTCAAACTACAATTGCAGTCATGAAAGAGTACAATATTAAGCGACATTACGCAACTAAGCACTCCTCCCGGTTTGATGAAACTGTTGGTCAGGCACGAAAGGACAAAATTGAACATTTAAAACATCCATTGAAAAGCAACAAGGTGTTTTACCACTTTCAAGAAAAATTCAGAACTGGTGACAAAACTGAGTTTTAAGCTTTGTGAATGTATGGCAGAAAAGGGAAAGCCTTTCAGTGATGGAGAATTTATTAAAAATTGTTTAACAATATTCACAGAATATGCATGTCCAGAGAAAAAATATTTGGTGGAGCAAACTAGCCTTTCCCGCTTTACTGTCTCACGCAGGACAAAATATCTTTCAGAGGACATCAAAGAAACTTTGAAAGAGAGATTGAATTCGTGTGAAGCTTTCAGTCTGGCTTTGGATGAAAGCACTGATATCAATGACACATCCCAACTTGTCATTTTCATCAGAGCTGTTACTGCAGGCTTTGATGTTTTCGAAGAGTTTTTAGATATGGCAAGCCTTTCCTCCACAACCACAGGACAGGATATTTGTGAACAAGTGCTTAAGGTTGTAGAAAAGTTTGAACTGAATCCTTATAAATTATGTGGTGTTACAACAGATGGTGCTCCTTCCATGACTCAAAATTTGTGTGCAAGTGTGTTTTCAGAGGTCATTCAAGACTTGTTTGTAGGAGTGTTTATCAAAGATATATCAAGACTCGTCTTTGTGTTTCTCAGAGACAGCACAAGACTTGTGTAAAAATTTCTCAGATACAATAAAAGACTGGTTTGTACAAACGTTTGCTGGAGACAACTCATTGTTCGCTTGTGATAGTACTTGTTTTCTGTGTGAATTCTATACAACTGTAAAGAGCACCCAAATAGTAAAATCATTAAAAGTCATAAATATTATATATACTAACTAGATTCGTCATTTTAGATCAAACAAAAGTCTTTTACTTGAAGAAAAGATACATTGCTTGACATACATAAATATATGTATATGTAGTTACATTTGGTGGCGCTCAAAACAGTCTGCTAATCCGAAATTTGTGGTTTGCAACCCTTTGCTGAAAAATCCGCACTTTGGAGCCGTGAGTGAGCTGTAATAAGAGTGACAGTCGAACCCTACTAATATATATGGCAAGAGTATCGCAAGGATTACCAGTGGTGAAAGAAGCAAAATAACACAAATTGTTTGGTTTTTCAGTTTTCGGGCAAAGCTACACGAGGGTATCTGCACTAGCTGTCCATAATTTAGTAGTGTAAGCCTAGAGGGAAGGTAGCTACCACCGGAACACCCACCGCCAACTTTTGGGCTACTGTTTTACCAGCAGATAGTGGGATTGACTGTAATATTATAACGCCCCACGACTGAAAGGGCGAGCATGTTTGGTGCGACGGGGATTCGAACCCCCGATCCTCAAATTACGAGTCGAACGCCCCTAACCATTTGGCCATGCCGGGCCTACCTGGTGGTAACGTTGAACATGGTAAAAAGTTATTAGAGTAATAATATAAAACTAGTTACAAACTCTTCATTAATATGGATCAGTAAAAATAACCCAACAGTTTGTTGCCATCCATAGTAGTTCAGTGGTAAGTCTGAAGGTCTTTAACGCTTACAACTAGGTTTCGATACCCGTGTGTATACAGCACAGATAACGAAATGAGATGTTACATTTGTTGTGTGTAAATATTGAGATGGAAAGTCATCCAAATTGAAAGCTACATAAATACATAATATATCCCTCTCTCTCTGTATTCACGTGTATACATCATTTTTCTCACTTCATCCTTCCCTCAATAGCTCAACTAGAACTATAGCACAACTCTTATTGACTGGCTGTTTGCGATGAAACTTACAGCTTATCCCACAGGACACGGTTCATCAATTAACATGCACGCGAAGTAAGGAACGTGACGCACTCTACGTGCATAGAACGTTAACACCGTGACTTTAAGGAGATCTTGGTCCGAGAATGGTAATGTTTCCTAACATTGTAGGGCCAGAAATATAGAAAGATAAAGTATGTCTCCTTATCTCTGGCGTTTCTATATTTTTTGGGAAAGCGAAATTAAGTAAAACAGAGTGTAATAGAAATGACAGCGTATGCAAGTGTGTGTTTATAGGAAGACATGGTGTGACTCTGATAAGGTTTGAGAGGACTACATTTTTACAAACAAGCCATAATTAAAGCTCGTTTACAAAGGAGACCTATTCTAAGACGCTGGCTCCTGAAAATGAAAGGGTTACCACGTTCTTAATCAATGATAGACCAGTATGGAATTTTGTTGAACACTCGTTCTGATTAAGTTAAAAATAGATCAACAACAGAACATATTATATGTTCTTGCAGACTTCTACCTAGTTTGCGTACAGTTACTGGCATATGTAAGTAGATAGACATATAAGAAAGTATTAACAGATAAACAGGGGTAAGTAGGATCCACAGCAAGGTAGGAAGGTGTTTAGGTAGGTAAACAGATAGATGGGTACGTATTTTGTTTGTGGTATACATATAAACACTTGTATGAATCAATATTTAAATTCATCTTAGTTAGGCCCGGCATAACCAGGTGGTTAAGGCGTTCGAATCATAACCCGAGGATCGCGAGTTCGAACCCCCGTCGCGCCAAACATGCTCGCCCTTTCAGCCGTGGGGGCGTTATAAAGTGACGGTCAATCCCACTATTCGTTGGTAAAAGAGTTAGCGGTGGGTGGTTATAACTAGCTGCCTTCCCCCTAGTCTTACACTGCTAAATTAGGAACGGCTAACGCAGATAGCCCTCGTGTAGCTTTGCGCGAAATTTAAAAAGAAACAAACAGTCATCTTAGTTACTTACTGTTGGTTATTTTAAGTGGTCTAGAGGAAGGCAGAGGTGATCGCCATCTGTGGGCGATTCAGAAAAAATCCAAGAACCTTGGCCCGTTAAAAGTGTTTTGAACTTGTTATTTTATATTTACCGTGCATTTAAATAAATATTGAAAATACCATGGCTAATGGCTTTGTAAGCCCTTGTCACAGTTTCGCCCAAAAACAAAACTGTATCAAACTTTGTTCACTTGATGGATGGAATTTTAAATAAGTTACGAGTGCACACAGGGGTACCGATCTCTCACTAAACATTGTGAATGTATTTGTTCTTTTTACTAGAAAAAATAAATTAACAATCGTAAAACAAACTTCATTGATTGAGATCTGCTACAAGTATATAAGTATACAATAGATTAACATGGTTAATGGTGAAGAAATGAACTTTATAGCTAAACACGTGTTGTTCTAATGGAAAAATCCAATCTTTTATATATTTCAGTTTCACGGTTAGTCTAACCAACGTTCACCAATGGGCCTAACTTTAGAGAAAAAAAAATAAAATAACTACGATTTCAGAAATCCTACTTGCTGATTGCTTATCGACTTATTTTGATATAATATACTGTAACAACAACACTCGGACTACTTCAGTCCAATCGAACGGTATCTGAGTGCGGGACGCGAATGAAAGACATGTAGTTCTATAGTCCAGTGCACTAACCACTTGGCTTCGCTCGAGATGAATATCCTAAAACCTTTCTTTAATACAAACTAAAACAGAGTGATTATAAACAATTTGGTGTGGTGGATAGGGCACAGAAACAAACAATAAGCCAGTGCGTGATGTTGCTTGTTAAGACCTTTGACCTGATCAAATCACTGGAGATGTTTTAGTATTGCCTTTCATGTATAGCAACAGCTGGTTTATTTTTAACATGTGTTTTTACACAGTTTTACAGCTTGTTTATTTTTAACATGTGTTTTTACGCAGTTTTACAGCTGGTTTATTTTTAACATGTGTTTTTTATACAGTTTTACAGCTGGTTTATTTTTAACATGTGTTTTTACACATTACTTTACTGTGCAGACAGCTCGTATTCTAGAATTCTTGCCTTTTTTTTCAGACTTTCTCCACTCTTGTTTCTGATGGTGTTTCATCAGTGCGAGTTGGCCTTCTGGTAGAGCCGTGGATTTCGGAGTTGAAGAGAGGAGTTCAAACCCTCTGCGATACTGCAAGCTATTTCCAACACTTTAAGATGTAGATACGTTATAAGAGTAACAGCCAATCCCTTAGTTAATATGGTGAGTTTGGGAACTTCTTTCGTCTTGGTCAGTGGCTTAAAATTAGGAGCAGTAGCAGATATCATTTGTCATAAATTCAACACATAAATATGTATGTTCTCTACCCCTGGTAATGTTACCTGTAGAGATTTTTAGCATTTTATACAGTACCCAAGTTTTCTTCATGTGTTTTGTTTTGTGGTCTTTAGTTTTTCCTGTTTGGTAAAATAGTGCTAAAGGTTTCTGTTTACTCTCGTAATGTTAGGCCCAGTTTCATGTCTGTTCTTATCAGAACCTTTTATATTAACATATCAATTATTAAGTTGATTTCAACTTATTAAAACAGTTATTTTTTGCTATATTTTTTTAGTTTACGCAAAGTTTCTACGAGTGGCATATCTTTCTTTATAATTTGTTGTAGTAGCAGTTAAAACCAGAATGAAGTCGTGTTTTTAAATATTACTCTTGGTGTCGCTGGTGTGCCGCCTTTAACTGTTTCTTTAAAAATGCAATCTAGTCTCTTTCCTTTCAAATACATTTGTATTGTAATTTCAATGTAACAATTGTCTATATTATACAAAACCTTTTATATCATATTTCAAATATATTTCTTTAGGCTATTTTTTTATTATTATTTAGTCGATTGTCTTGCTGTTTAGCCAGAGGGAGGTGTAACAGGTATGGCTTACTGACCACAATTTTTTTGAAAACTTGAGCGGTGTAAATCGCAATTAGGCTAAAGTATACGATGAATGATTTTTCAGTAAGACATACGACAAACTGGCTTGCGTAGGAGAAAATCTGGCAAATAAATGAAATTGTATTATCGGCGTTTACTGCAAGCTATGCGTATTAATTAACTTTAAGTTAGTTTGTAAAACAGATATTCGTTGAAGTAAAAGTCTTTCCTTACCATTAAATGAACTGGATTTTGTAGTTTTTTTATTTTTTACTGACAAATCAGTAAAAAGAATTAGAACAATAGTAGAAACCATTACAACTCTGTATACTATTACATTTGTTTTAACAAGTTTATTTTTATACAGTGAACTTGTCAATAATAATACACTTTTATACGTTACTTACACTGGGTAGAGCCTATTAATTTTTAGTGTAACAGGTTGCGGTCCTTAAGATCCAAGGTTCGTGCCACGATAGGCGCTGAACACATTTCATACTTTCAATTGCTTAGGCATTACAAGTATGACAGTAAATCCCGCCGTTTGTTTAAGTTTGTTTACTTGTTTCTGTGTAGTTGAACATAAAGCTACACAAAAGGATATCTGTGCTCTGCCCACCACGGGTATCGAAAACCCGGTTTATAGCATCGTTATAATGTGACGGTCAATCCCACTATTCGTTGGTAAAAGAGTAGCCCAAGAGTTGGCGGTGGGTGGTGATGACTAGCTGCCTTCCCTCTAGTCTTACACTGCTAAATTAGGGACGGCTAGCACAGATAGCCCTTGAGTAGCTTTGTGCGAAATTCAAAACAAACAAACAAACCGTATCAAATATTAAAAGAAAACCTGCAACACAAACAATGGTATCGACCATTCTCCAAAGTCGGGTATAGTTTCCTTGCAGTTACTAATCGAGACAGAGTAACAACAACTATATGCTTAGAATCTCTCTTGGAAATTTTTATTCTCTGTCTCTTCATAAATGTACCTAAAATTCATACCAGGTGTATATGTGTGCGTGTATATACATATATATACTAAAAACTTTTAATTTACTTTGCGGGTTTTCATTCTTTGTTTATTCCTCAAAGTTCCTAAGGAAAAGGTCCAGAAATCTAGGACTACTTCAACACTGTTAACAAGGTATTACTGAGGTACCATGAGAAAGCCCGAGGCAAAGAACTCCAGAATAAAAGTTTTCTAGAAAAATCAATGGATCGTGAGTTATAAAAACAGTAGGTTATAGGAGAGTAAATAGAAATTAAACTGTTCTAGTTGGATGGTTGTAGGTAAGGCACGTATAATGTTTAAAAACTAAAAATTTGTTCTAAAGAGTTTATTTCTTTTTGGTATAGTGCACAAGAAAAGAGAATGTGGTAAATGCAAGGGTAACAATTGGTGAGGTTTTCTTGAAACTTCGACAATGGTATATATCAAACGTGGTGTACAAATTAAAGGAAAACACAGTAATAATTGTGAAATAATACCGATACATCCCCACTACTAATCTGAGGGTCGCGAGTTCGAATCCCCGTCGCACTAAACATGTTCGCCCTTTCAGCCGTGAGGGCGTTATAAAGTTACGGTTAATCCCACTTTTCGTTGGTAAAAAAGTAGCCCAAGAGTTGGCGGTCGGTGGTGATGGCTAGCTGCCTTCCTTCTAGTCTTACACAGTTAAATTTGGGACGGCCTGCGCAAATAACCCTCGTGTAGCTTTGCGCGAAATTCAAATCAAACCAAACAAACAAACCATCCCCACTACATATTGTTATCAGTCCTGACTGGAATAATTATAAAATAAGACGTCACTAACCTGCCCGGACTCTTACTTCTCTGCTACCTATTGTTCCAAGAGTGTTGCTAGCTCTGCATCTATAAACAGTGTCATGTATATCACGTCGAAGTTTTTCGAGTGGAAAAGGTGGAAATATTAGAGAACCATCTTGCGGTGTCTCCCTCACACCTGTAACTGGAATAGCTGGCTTTCCATCGCGTAGAATCCATTCCACTTCTGGTCGTGGCTGACCACTGGCCTCACAGTTGATTACTGCACCTGTTACGTTCATGAATATCACGTTTCCAGGTGGTTCGTTCACAAATCTTGGTCCTACCGTGTTTCCGCTACTGCTTGGTTTAAGAAACGCTAAGTAACATGCAAAACAAAAGGCTATGATCAACGACAGAGTTTAAAAAATATTATAACAAATATGTGTGTGCTGCTTGGTAGCTTTCACGCCCTTTGAAGCATAACCTAAGATAGAATAAAAATCGCAGCTAAACATTACCCATTCTATTGTTTTATTACTAAGGGTTTTTTTTTCATATTGTGTATAATGAATAACCAGAACATTTGAGGTTACATTTTGTTTATACCAAAAATAGATTAAATGTAAGAATGACATTGTTTGCTCTTTATGACATTTCATAACATATATCCAGTTTTTTTCTACGTACAGACACTACAACATGTATCCGTTTCACTCATATTATATTTTTTAAATTTCAGTTGCTTAATAACGGATAGACAGTATACTTAGTTATTCTTAGACAGTAGTTATGTTTGTTTGTGAGCAGATGTTTGAATGTGACATGTGTAACACGAGTTCAAATAGTCTGTTTCAGTCTTAGATATAACGCAACACAGAACAGTTTGCACAGATTAAAAGTTTCTTGAAAAAAGACTTTAGACTCTAAGCCTGCTAATTTGGAACCAATGGTATTCTTCTTTCTGTTTCTCATGATAAATCACACATTGGGATGAAATACATCGTGCATGTAACATATTCTTAACGATAAAACAAACAGTAAAAGATTCTTACCTCCAGTGAGCCACCGAAATAAACTGGAAAATATGAGGATCACAAAAATATCTTTTGTCATTGGTCTAAAAATCAAAACTGCCACCATGATAACACAGTAAGATCGAGCTCTACTGAAAAATAACAGTTATCTTGACACCAACCAAACAAAACAGGAACGTTGTTACATCACGAGCTATCTCTCGTGTAACACGACGAGTTATTTTCTCCGTGTTACACCACGCGTTATCTTCTCCGTGTTACTCCAGAGTCGTGCAGAAAAATACTATTTACAAGCGTACAGACCATTCGTATAATCGGTGGTATTCATATGTAATACATTTGAGATACCTACAGATAGAGCAGTAAAGGAGTTAGCTGACAAACTTGCAGTATACTAGTTTTAACACTGCCTTCTCATACTCCACGTGTGTCTCTCTCTATCACCCTCTTTCACACACTTGCTCGCCCGTTCCTTACCGTTGTTCAAACCGTACACATGACCACTTTGCACGCACAACTCGTCAAAGTGAGCTCAGCACAGGTCTCCGTAACAACTTGTCAAGCTCAACAACGGGGAATGGGGTCGATTGATGGGCGGCCCGAAGTTACCTCTTCCTAGTGGCTGTTGTCAGCGCGCAGTATGTGCCTTTCCCGACAGACGTCGTGCTGGGAAACTCAGCCACTTAGTATCTACTCAACGTACCTATTTACTTCGTTTCTTACCTGAAAACACGTTGACATTGTATAAGTGTCCATCAACTCGGCGCTTCTATTTATTTCGCATCTTACCCACAAACAGAGTGACAGTTAATTAGTACCTAGTCTACTTTACATCACATCTTATTCTAGAACCTTTCATGTGAAAACGACAAAGAGTGGTATAAAAAAGTGCTGACGTTAGTGTATGGTTCTCGTCCTAACAGAATGTATTATAATATAACCACCTATTTATATTTAATGACATAGTCGCTTTACCCTTGTTTTCTTGTTATTTTCTTTCAGCGAACGTATACTAATTAGTTCCTTTTCTTGTTCTCATAACACAAACCAAATTTCTACGGAAGAATACAAAAATAACGTGTATTACCGCCTATAGAATAATTAGTTTTGTATAACAGGCATTGTCTGTCACACTTTTACCATGTTTGTATATTATGGTTACAACTACAAAGTTTGTTTTTTTGCAAAAGGATAAATAGTGTGGTACTGTAAATAGTGTGGTACTGTAAATAGTGTAAACGCATTGCCTTTTCAAGTACGTTACACGCTAAGTGGCATATTTAGGTAGGGGCTATAGGGGGCTCATCCCCAGGGCCAGCGGCCTTAATGGGGCCCCATTAGTAATTTTATTCTATGTAAAATTACATGTGGTGTAGGGGCCAAAAAATAATTAGCCCCTGGGCCAACACACCCTTAAATCCGCCACCGTACTTCAAATCATCCAATTATATTTACAAACAAACACTTTTAAACAATTGTCACTGTAAACATTTACCGCTGTAATTTGTGATATTATAGAAAATAAACTGTAAAGATTTACTTTTATAATTTGCGATGGTGCTGATTCTAAACATTTACTGCTGTAACTGGTGATAGTTTTGATTGTAAACATTTACCACTATAACTGGTGATGGTACTGATTGTAAACATTTACCACAATAACTGATGATGGTGCTCATTGTGTAGATTTTTCGTTATAACTGGTGATAAACTAATTTTTCTTTAATTTTGTTGGGTGGCACACTAAAATCTAAACCCAAACAATTGTTTATCTTGTGTTAAAACTCACCGAAACTTTGAATCCATGACAGTTTTTAAAAAATGGGAACTTTAAATGTTAAGTTGCTGGCTGTTGACCATAGTGCATGGAATGTTCAATAGATTGACTCTGTTTCAATACAGTAAATGTTTAACATATTGGAAATTTATCCCATTGTCTTAACTGTTCATTGTGTTAATCCTTTATTCAAATATACTAAATGTTCAAGATGTTGTACATTGATATCCCATTATACTAAATATCAAGTTGTGGAAATTGATTCAGTTGTACTAAATGTTCAAGGTGTTGGACATTGATCCCATTGTACTACATATTCAAGATGTACATTGATACTACTACACTAAATGTTCAAGGTGTTGTATATTGATCCAAATATGTTAGCTATTCAAGGTGTTGAACACTAATCCTAATATAGTAAATATTCACGGTGTTGTGCATTAATCCTAATATAGTAAATGTTCAAGGTTATAGTCGTTGCCCTCAACACAGCAAAGCATAAAAACCTGTGTTATGATCTATAGTGTAACCACATGTCATATAAGTGATTCGCGGGGTAACCAGTTGTCTTAAGGTTCAGCGATTCAGAGTGTAGCCACATGTAATAAGATTCAACGCAACGTTATACACTGTGTAACCATCTATTACATGACTTGATCAACAATTGAACACCATGTTGTTTATTTCACAGTCCGCTGTTGTGAACACAATGTTGAACATTATGTTATGTTATAGGTTTATTACTAGGCAGTTAGTTCTTCAGAGTTCAACAGCATTGAAACGTACATTATTTCGTTGTTTTACGTGTCGTAAAATTCAATATATTAGATTTTACAGAAATTGAACTCTGGACTTCAGCGAATATGAAGTTGTCGTGGTTATAATTTCTAATCTATGTTTTACAACTCTAAAAAATCACACTTTGGTAAAAGAAACAAAACGTTATACAATCATGAACTCGTAAAACTTGAATTTCTATATGAACATCTCAGTACAATCATGTATAAATCAATAATTTAAATGTGGTATTTTTATAAAAATAAACAAATAAAATGTAAGGTTTAAAAATAAAATAGGTTTAGTTTCGTGACAAGAAAAATGGAAATCGTTCTTCGTCGGGTTACAAAACGCGTACACCTCATAACAATTTAGTAACAGTCACAAAATACAATGGTTGCTTCAATCCTGAAAAAAAATATTTTGGACAAAGTCCAAAAGTAAATCGTTGTATAGAGGTTTTTAGGAATTTAAATTTTTTAGGTGATAACCAACCACAGTGTAAGCTACCATCACGTGACTATACTTTAGTGCAGTTCACTTTCACGAAATAAAGAGCTTTTGGCTGTTTTTATAACCATTTCCAATACTGTAAACATGGTACGTATATTGTTTTGTGTTGTTACATGTCCAGCAACAATGTTGTGAATGCTACCTCTTGAACCCCACAAGACCTTTAAAATAATTGTTTGTTTAGAATTGAGCACAAAGCTACACAACAGGCAATTTACGCTCTGTCCACCACGGGTATCGAAACCCGGTTTCTAGCGGTATAAGTCCGCAGACATACCACTGTGCCACTGGGGGCCACTTTGAAATTAATTGGTCCGTCTTGAACAGTTCTTAGAATCTCGTGAAATATTATATATTTTCCTTTGTGGTCTTACCTTTTTTATTATTGTTATCCATTATAATACTAAAGTTTTGGTCACAGTCCATATAGCCCATTTTGCAACTTTCTACTTAACAAATACAATATGATTCTTCTAGAATAATTCGGTTTTCGAGAGGTCTTTTGGTAAGCTATAAATTGTATCTTAGGAATTACATTTAAAACAGTTATCGCTATGATAGTCTGGCTAGTATGCTGTAACGTTGTTATTTTTATTATTTATTGTGGACGTTTTTACTTCAATAGTATAAAACTATCGTTACATGATTTAAAGGACTATAGCATTATAGTTACACGCCTTATTACTTTTGAAATTACACTGTTAAAAATAAGCCGCGCTTATTAGTGTTATAATATTATCATACAAAAATATTTTAAACTTTATAATATTGTTACAACAATGAAATATTCACACCGAACAGAAACAATGCTGTATAGTCAGATCTAGTAAAGTCTTGGAATACTTTGACATAGTGAGAATAGTAGACGTCATATTGCTTATAACTAACTATAATTCTAGTCACGTTTTCATTCATTGCCCCCCCAAAAAAAGGGTTTTCAATCAGAATGTTTTACAATAGTATTTCAACATCACCGAAGCTCACACCTTGGCCAGGTGGGTTAAGGCGTTTGACTCGTAATTTGAGGGTCGGGGGTTCGAATCCCCATCGCACCAAACATGCTTGCTTCATCATAACGTTTGGGCGTTATGATGTGACAGTTAATCCCACTATTCGTCGGTAAAAGAGTAACCCAATAGTTGGCGGTGAGTGGTGATGGCCAGCTGCCTTCCTTCTAGTCTTACATTGCTAAATTAGGGACGGCTAGCGCAGATAACCCTCGTGTAGCTTTGTACGAAATTCCAAAACAAACAAACACTCCCTATTCTTCTAAAATACAACAAAATTTTTATTAGTGTAGTTACAGTATTGTTCCAACTACTACAATGCAAGAAGTATAATGTTATAGCTTCAAAACTACAGTAATTCACTTCTTTACCGTCCAGTTTACGCATCATTACCACCACTTGTTCGAATTTACCTCATTTGTGTTGTCGTATCTAATTTAAGTAAAAACCAGTGCTTGTCACGACATATCACGCTTGGTTTATCGAAATAGGAGCCATAATTAAAGCCAACATGCATTTATCCAGATTTGATAGTTTGATTACTGCCTGTTCAATACGATTTTATTGAAAAAGATACAAGGGGGTGCCGTGAAACTCTATAAGTGTAATACGTGTTGGTATAAGAATCCTAAAGTAAATACGTAATGGAGCATGACCTAGCCTAGAAACAAGTGCATAAAATTTATCGTGAAAGTAAAAATATCGTTTTCATTTTAAACTTAGATCGTTTCTGAATTAAGCTATTTTCTATTCTTTAATAGATTGTTTAAGCAGAGTATTCATGATGAAACTTTGTAGAATGTACGACAACTGCCTGTTGTGGAGACACAAGTGTAGAGGACGATGTTTCGAGAGTCTTCTGCCTTTCGTCGTCAGGTCAGTGTGTGTGAAACTAAACTAAACTACCGTGGCAGGGGTTCAGTTTAGAGAGAGAGAAATCAGAAGAGTTCTCTCTCCAACTGGGGTGTTCAGGAACTTTGTAGTTCCTCTTCGTCCCCTTTCGTGGATTGTTATTAAGATTAAGTGGTGATTTTTTTATTTTTTATTTTTTTTTATTATTATTTTAATAAATTAATTATCGTTATTATTCTTGACTTTTTGGGTGGAGGATGTCTCTCTAAATGCTGTTTTGGGTGGAGGCAAAGGCAGCAGTGGAAAGAAAGGCCGGGACTTGTCCCTAAAGGAAGAAGTTGAGCAGATGTGAATATGAATATAATTCATTCAAATCCAGATCAAATCAAACGGCACGATTCAGGGTCTGGCAAAAGAGTTGCCTGGGCTGGGATCTAGAAATCCAATGCCTAAAGATTTTGATGTGGGGGGAAACGGGAGTGCCCCGAGAAAACCCACTTTCACACGACAGGCGCCGAAAGTTTTGCTTGTCGTGTGCCCTGTACCTGAAAAAAGGAATACATATTAATAACATGGATTTTATTTATTTAGATTCTTTGTTGAGTGGATTGTGATTCTTGAAATATGTTGTAAGGTGATATGTATTTTGTTGGTGCACTTGATAATTTGTGTAGTGATGCCGTTAGTTTGTTTCTATTTTCTGCTTTTAGATAATATTTGAGAGAAAGTTCTGTTATTCTGTCTCTTATAGTTGGTAAATTACTAATTTGGTGTAGATAATTTGTTGGCGTAAATGATGGTAAACTGAATGCGGATTTTAATATTCTGTTTTGTTGCACTTGGATTTCTTGGAGTGTGTTGTTTGACATATTGTATGTTACTTGACATCCGTACTCTATTAGTGGACGGATGTAAGCCTTGTATATTTGTATAATGGTGTTCGGTGCGCATTTCGATTGTTTACCAGTTATAGTCTTTAGATATGAAATCCTTTTTCTGATTGATGAGTGTATATTGTTTATGTGTTTTTTCCATGTTAGTTTTGTGTCGAAAGTGACGCCAAGGAATGTGATGTTTTTGCTCATGTTAATGGTTTTGTTTCCAAGTGATAGTTTTATTTTTTCTAGATTTTTTCTTTGCTTCTTTAGTTTTCTATAGAAAGTGATTGCTTGTGTTTTTGTCGGATTTAACACGACCCTCCACTTGTTGCTCCATGTTGAGACGTTGTTTAGTGATTCTTGTATGCGAGACGTGGCCATTACTGGGTTTCTGGAGGTGCTCCAGATTGCGATGTCGTCTGCGTATTGTGAATTGTGTGTGTATGTTAGATTTGGAAAAGGTATGTCACTGACGAAAATTATGTATAGAAGTGGAGAGAGGACTGATCCTTGGGGCACTCCTGCCGTTATATTAAATAATTTGGATATGGTTTTATTGACTTTTACTTGTGCTGTTCTATTGGTTAGGAAATTTGAAATCCATTTGACTATCGTGGGATTTATTTGTAGGTGATTTAGTTTGTATATGATGGCGTTGTGCCAAACGCTGTCGAATGCTTTTTTTTGACATCTAGGAATACCCCGATGGTTACTTGATTGTTGTTGTAAGCTTTGTAGATTGATTCGGTGAGTCGTGTGAGGTGATCTGTTGTTTGTCTATTTTTTCTGGAGGCATTTTGAGATTCTGGAAGGATGTTGTTTGATTCGCAAAAATGGAGGAGACGGTTGGAGATAATTCTCTCCATCAGTTTGCCAAGACAGCTTAACAGACTGATGGGGCGGAAATTATCTGGATTTGTTCTGTTAGTTTGTTTCTTGGGGATCGTTGTTATGATGGCTTTTTTCCACGTGTCAGGGTAATACCCGGTCGCTAGTGAAATGTTCATGATGTTTGTGAGGTGTTGTAGTAGTAGAGTGGAACTTTTTTTGAGAATAATATTTGGTATTTGGTCATGTCCGGGGGAAGTGTTCTTCAAGTTTTTGATATTAATCTTTAGTTCGGTTGTGGTTATTTTTCTATTGATTGAATTTGAGTATGCTTCTAGTGTCTCGCCGGGAAATCCTGGTGAGAATGAAGCTTGGTTTGTATTTATGTAGTTGTTGACATGGTGTTGGTGTTGTGTGTCGAAATCTGCTGAGTTTAAATCGCTAAAAGAGGATTTGTAATAGTCAGCTAATAAGTCAGCTTTCTCTTCGTCCGTCCTTGCGATTTTATTGTTGTGTGTGATATGTTGTAGCATGTGATTTGTGTTTTTGTCTGAAGCAATACTCTTGAATTTTTTCCAGAATTCTTTTGGATTGTTCTTGGTTTTTCTAAGTTTTTGCAGAAGTTATGCCAATTGTTTTCTCTGACTTTTTTAATTTCTTGTTTAATTTTTGTATTTGTTCTATTGATTTCTGTTTTAATGTGTGGATCGCGTGTGATGTAGTGTGTTCGTCTTAATTGTCTGCGTTTGATTATTAGTGCGTGAATTTCTGGTGTTAGCGTCCATTGAATAAGTGTTTGTTTTCTTTTTGATTTAGGAATTGTGTTTTTTTATGGCTTTCTTTATGGCTTCTGTAATTTGATCAACATAGTTGTCTAGTTCTGTTTTGTTATTTACATGTTCGGTTGGATGGGGTAGGTATGAGTCCAGAGAGGTATTAAAAGAGAGCCAGTCTGTTTCAGTGTAGGTGTATGCGGACGGAGTCACGTACGCCACAGCAGGGTGGCGCAGGTGAATCATACATGACATGGGGAAGTGGTCACTGGTGATTTCATCATGCACTTTAAAGTTAGATATTCTGTTAACCATGTCCTTGGGTGCAATGATGAAATCGAGTACATCGTATGAGCCGTTAGCGGCTGAGAAGTGTGTAGGTGTATTGTCATTAATTAAGTGCATTTTATTGCTAGAGATAAAAATTTTTATGCACGATCCTCTGCGTGTGTCTCTGTTACCCCTTAATTCTGTGTGCGGTGAATTAAAATCTCCAATAATAATTGGTTTGAGTTTACGATTAACACATTTTTGAAGGAAGTTAATGTCGATATCTTTGGTTGGTGAGCAATATATGGCTAGAATCGGAATAGTTAGCCGGTTGTTAAAGTGGATATTACAAAAAAATGGTCTCATTAATGTCAGATTTAAAGGAATCTTCTATCGAGATTAGATGCGATATTTTTGTACTAAAGTAAGTTATTATACCTCTGTTGTTTTCTGAGTGAGGTATGCTGTGTGAGATGAATCCGGGGATTGTGGTGTTCTGTTTTTCTGTGCAAAGTGTTTCTGAAACGATGATTAAGTTGGCGTTTATATGTTTGTTTATGTTGTATATTTCTATCCTTTTGTCTTTAAGATTTCCTTGGCAGTTGATGTGTAAGATTTTAATGTGTTATATCATTGTGTTGTTTTATTTCCCTTGCGTGAATTTTGAGTGAAAGATGGTGTGGTTTGAGGTGAGGAAGGTTAAAATAATAACTTGCAAGGCTGCAAACAGCCTTGAGTGATTCGTGCCTCGATTCGAATGAGGGGAGATCACTCAATTCTATCAGCATTGCTAGCAAGTTTGTAGTGAAATCTGTGGGGTTAAATGCTTGTGTTGTTTTCGGGCGTGTTACGTCCGCGTAAGTACGTGTTGGTTGAGGTTGAGCGTGTTTGGTTTGCGAGTCAGTTGGAGTTGGTAGTAAAGGTTGTTTGGTGTTGTTTTGGTAGCCGTGGGTTTGATTATTGTTGTTCGTGGTTTTGAAAAGGAATCTGTTGCGTATTTGGGGCAGCCTTTGTAACTGGCTGTGTGGGGGCCCTGACAGTTAGCGCATCTAACTTGGTTACGCTCGTTAGGACACTGAGCGACCTCGTGAGATCCGCCACATCTAACACATCTGTCCTTGGCCATACAATTAGTTTTTGTGTGTCCGAACCGTTGACATTTGTAGCATTGGATAATTGGTTTTTGGTGTGTTTTTTCCGGTTCGGTCGTGTGTCTTTTGAAAAATAAAAAGCAACCGTTTTTTAATAATTTTTCCTGATCGTCTTTTTTGTTGACGGTTACCTTGATCAGTGGCGTTTTTTGTTTCGTTCTGAATGAGATAATTCTGTTTGATGATGCAATGTCGTAGCCTTGAGTTGTTAGTTCGTCAGTTATTTCATGATCTTCAATGTCGAAATCGACACCTCTGAGTGTGTGTGTGAGGTGTTTTCGGTCTTTTATAGTGTCCTGGTGGATTGTGGAGAGCTGTTATGATTGGTTGGATAATCACTGTTTCTGATTGGAGGAGAGATTTCCTGTAGATTCAACCGAGTTATTTTTTGTTATATCACCAACATTTTCAATAACAACAAACCTCTTTAATCAAGGGATCAACAAATATTATTTTCCAGTTTTATTGTCTATACATTTCATTTTATAATTTTAGTACATAGACGCACAACAATATTAGGTTATGTCAGCAAGATATAAAATCCACTGTTAAAACGTAGTGTTACCAAAACGCGCTGGCTTTTCTATATATTAGAGGTTGTTACTCTAATTGATTTTTGCTTGTAATAATTCTATGTATACGCCAAGAATTCATCTTATGAATTATCGTAATTTTTATTAGCTCGCATAAGAATTTACCGGAGTTAGACAGCCTGGACCAACTTTTTTTTTGCCTTTTTATTGGTCAAACTTGATTTCGCAAAATCTATTTATTTCAGTTAACTTTAAAATATTAGGTTATGGTATACTATGGGGTGGGGTTAGTAATACTTCCTTTGTCATTTTTGATGGGCTATAAGCTAGTACATAATAAGATTCAGTGTCTTTGTCAAGTTTCTTCTAAATGGGCCGGCCACAAGGACATTTAAATGGTACCAAACAAATCATCTTTGTCCTGAGGTTTTACCCCACATTTTTCAGAATCTGGATATCTTGCGGAAACAATTCCGAAAGCGGGCCCTAATTTGGCATTTACATTAGAAATTTTTAACACGTATACAAGTAGGATTACTAATTACTGTTTGCAACTTGGTTAAAGAAATTTAATCTACATTATAGTGGTAATGACTATTAAACTGGAAACGTGTTAAATATATACAAGTTCTACGTTAAATCTGTATTATAGCGGCTCTATACATGTGGGTCATAAGACCACGGGTTCGTTAGTATCAACATAGTACTTTGCCCCACTAGTGCATCTAAGTTTCAAAAGCTCCTACAATAAATCTTTATCTTCGTTTCAAAATATTTTCCCGTCTATTCTAGTATCAAAAATTTCAAATGCCAGTCATAAGGAGTCCTGGGGTCGTTAGCGGTCCACTACAAATATGTAAAGATGAAGTCACATCATGGTGATGGAAATGGGGGCTCTCTTATTAAACTTTTCAGGAATATTTAAAGATAGCTTATTGTACAGCTTTGTTCTTAATTACAAACAAAAGTCAATTTTATATTTTTTGCCTGTTTCAAGCTTCACTGTAAAGAACTAATGAACCAAAGTAAATGAAGTATTTCATTTTTTTGCGTTTCAGTGTTTTTGTGTCAACAAACTTCTGAAGTCTCCTTCCCACACAATCCATGGAGTTCGTAGACAAATTAGTTTTTATTTGTTGTTTTCTTTCTAAGGGGGACGAAACAGTCCTAGTTTTCTCCCATCTGATGGGACGTAACACTGGATTAGTATTTGTTTGTTATAACTTATAAAGGTTCGTTGGAAATTTATACAGTTTGAGGGAACACACCATGATTACCTGCCTCTCATTACAAGCAATAGACTCGAGGCTAAGGGTTAATTTGTTAGGTTGATGTAATTTCCTTCCTTAGTTTAATCAACCTTCATTTATTCTTTTCGTCCTATAGAAGGTCGTTATCGTCTAGGAATTAAAAATCAAGAGAAACAGCTTTTGTTGCGTGCTGAACGCGATAGATGCGGTTGATCTACTGAGCTTCCATTAATTTTCTCAAGAGTGCGCGTTTATATCGAACTCACTAACGTTCTGATGCATTATTCCCGTCGTATTACAACATTCGTCATATACAATTCTTCTGTATTCGAGGAGGCTCTAGGCCTAAAACTAGAGAGCGCACATACCATGAATAACGAAAAGAGATTTCTTAACCCTACTTTGAAAGTAGATCTAGCGTTATCTGACAATATCATGAAGACAAAATATTGGGTAAGCTTTGTTGGTTTCTTGTTGTTTTAAAGACATGCCAACGAGTTGGAAGGAATCGTTAGAAGGAAAGAACGACCTTGTGAAATACAGGGCGGTCCCAAATTATCTTTCCTATTTTAAAATTTTACTGACTCAGGAAATACAACCATGCAGTTTTCATCACCTTGTAGCGCAACTAAAACAGCTTCTTTTATCAAACGTATTAAACGTTTGTTTTTTACTTCAGTGAGTAGTGTTACCCCATAAAATAGTAACTGTGCAAGAAAAGGTGTAATGTGTCGTTTGACTTGCAGGGACCAAGTCAGTGACTGTGATGGTGTGGTATAATTACAGGCGCCAGTACAGGAAAGAAATATGGGGGTATGCTAAGGATATCGTGTATCGCACACCTATAGCAAATATAACAACTAAATATCTGGATAACGTACGCCATCCCTACTGTAACTATAGACATGTTACAGTGAACGATAATCGATAATCGCTTAGACGTGTTGAGAGTCACTAATGTTTTATTATTCACTGTACTTAGGCTTCAAAACTTATTAGTTTACTGTTGTTTTTTTTATAACGAACTTCAGAGTAGTAGAAACAAATTTTATATTAAGTTTTTATTGATTAAGTATCATTTGAATATTAACCTTTTGTTAGTAATACGTCTTCTATAAAGTGTACGACTCTCAGGCTTAGCGCGTTCTGTTGAATCACTGCGCTGGATTTATTATAAAATGGCAAGGTTTTAGAAATAAATAAAGTAGAAACAAACAACTAACAATACATACATAAAATAATTTCATAGACGACATTCTTTTTTGTCTGTAGAAACATTGACATTCTTGATACAGTTACTTTATTCTTATTTTATTTATTTCTGACATTTACAGAACATCTCCATAGTTCAACTAGTGAGGCTTTATTATAACAGGTCATTTTGCACATTTTGAAAATGCACTACTGGAAGAGAGATTTAAACATGTAACAAGTTTCAAAATCGATATTTGATTTATCATGCTTGTTTGCGTGACGTAATGAGAGAATGCGCAGATGTTTGTTCACATTTAGCACTTGCTAGTGACAGAATCCCTTAAAATTTAATCATATACTGAATTTCTGTTTTGATATTTAAAACAGCTTTGGTTTGATACTTGTTCCCATGGCAGTAGTATATACTGAAGATGGAGGGGTGGTGTTAGGAAAGAGATGGTAGAAGTGGAAGTAGCAGATTAAGTGCCAGACGGACCTGGGGCTAACTTTCCCTACCGGGCCTATTATGATCGCGACTAAAGAGATAAAAAAACAAGTAAACCTCATATCGAGCTTTCATAGAGCCTGAGCCTGGGGCTACAGCCCCAATATCCCCCGACTTAATTCACCCGTGAAAAGTGTAGACTGATTTTTTCAGCAGGGGTGGAACTGTGGCGGAACGGAATTTCTCCTTTTAAGGATTCAAGTTATTAGCATTCTTGGTCTTTCGATTTAGATCGCAAAAGGGTGTTCTATCTCTTTCATCATCTCAGTTTAACCACTGTTTTTCAGATGTTGGCAACCAGACGGAGTTGCTTAATGAGAAGATTGCGAGTACTAGGTAGGATAAACAAGATCACAAAAGGTGAAAAACGTCAAATAAAGAACATTTTCTATACAACATGGACAACAAGTGGGGCAACTGTCACTTGTCAGTTAGTTAGGAACGGGGTTTTGATTCACATTAAGGCAGCTAGTTTGAACTTTGTCGAGATCATCAGATTTAGAAGGAACTACACCTAACACTTATACTGTTAAAGGTCATGGATAGTCTAGCCAGAAGTCCTGGTCCATATAAATGCCATGAATAGCCTGGCCAAAAGTCCTGGTCCATATAAATGCCATGAATAGCCTGGCCAGAAGTCCTGGTCTATTTAAATGCCATGGATAGCCAGGCCAAAAGTCCTGGTCTGTTTAAAGGTTGTGGATAGCCCAACCAGAAGCCCTGGTATACATTCCATTAAGTACATGTAGGACCTCCTTTTGCATCAATGTCTTAACCGCTCTCACGACGTCAAAGAGATTAGGAGGAGTTGGCTGGGGTCCTCCATTACATCTATTGATCTGACCATCACCTTCTAGTTTTATACAAAAGGGGAAACGTACTGGTTGTTAGGCAGCCCATTTTCACAAATTCTTCACTTTTAAACAAACTGAAGACAAACTTTTATGCAGTCTGAAGATTTATAACGTTAAAAGTCGAGTTTCGGTACCCTCTGTAAACAAAGCCCAGATAACCTATTGTGTAGTTTTACGGTTAGCAACAAACCTAATCCAATGAACCATCAAATTACCGACTTGTTTTACATTAGTGTAAATAAACTTAACGAAATAAGTGCATGATCACTCGTTTTACGTGCAGCACACACGAGGACATTTTGGAAGTTCGGCAATGTTTTGTGTGAAAACTTGTGATATTGACAGGATTTTAGTTTAAAACGTTCACATGCCGTTTTGTATTACCACTAGTGACTCAGCGGAAATTTTGAGGGTTTATCGCGTGTCAGTATCCATAACTTTATTTCCTGAACCTTGTGTCTTATTTACTTTGTTTCTGTGGTTTTAAGCACAAAACTACACAATGGACTATCCGTGTTATGCCCACCACGGGTATAGAAACCTAAATTTAGCGTTGTAATCCTTTAGACTAGACGTTGTTCCACCAAGGACCCAAATCTTGTGTTCTTAACTGTTTTATATACGTTTACAAGTAATATATAACACTGTAGTGTAGTAAACGTGTTACGTATTATAATTTATTTCGGACGATCTACTATGTTATGTACGTTACTATTTCAAATAACTTGGGAGTTAAAACATGTTAATATATATCAAATTTATGATGTTGGCCAACAAGATTGATACACACAGTTTTTTTCTTAACACAAATATATTTTAATACATTAATAATAATATAATTGATAGTAACTGTTATTACTAAAAATTATTACAAATAATGGTTTATATAGAAAAGTTATATAAACTATACTGAGTCTTCTATCTGGTCTATAACTGAATATTTTATCGATGATCTAGGTCCATGATGAACAAATTAATTTTGAGTTGATACTGTCATATCGCTTATACTAGCTAGCTCTCATTTTTTGATTGGCTTTACACCGCTTACAAGTTCACTTCTTACGATGAAGATATTTAATGTCCTCGTAGAAATAATAACGTCCAAAGTTCTTGGCTGAAGATAAACGGTTCGTAATGTTCGAAATCTATAACGTTCCTGGTCAGATATCTGAAGTTTTGCGATTACTAGGCAGTAATCACAATTATAACTTCCTATAGCACACTGTCTAATAATAATATTATATTACTGTCTGTCGGCTAGCTGCTTTTGTACGAGTCACACGAGATTCTAGAACGTTCAACAAAGTTCAAACACACTAGTGTTTTAGTAAAAGAAATATTGTTGATTCGTACTCTCATAAATCTTCTACAAATTTTGAGAACAGACGGGACTTGCGCAGTACGCACCAAACGGTATATGTAAGATTCATCAAACTTAAGCACTCGTACGTATTAAAATGATCGTATAACGATACATCCTTTACAAACGACTTGTATATATAGATATGTGCTTTAAAATATAAGAATAGTTTTAGGAAGACAAGAAAAGTCATAGTGGTCGTGATCTATTTCAGTACTAAACATTTATTTACTGTCAGAGAGTACATATTAGTGGATTCGATATAAATTACCATTTTTAGTTTCATGTGCAAATCAGTGTGATTAATGTCCTTTAAAACTCGTCAATTCAATACACTTACAAGTGAAACTGACGTAAATGCAGGGCACAGTGGTTGTGGCAAAAAAGAAAGCGCAAAGCTATACACATGGAGTTCTATCTACGTTGTACCCAATGCAGGAATCCAACCCCAAATTTTAGCATTATAAACTCTCAAGCTTGCGGTAGAACCCTATCGTGAAGGGGACGAAACGAAAATTTGACAAGAAATAAAGTCCCCAGTGGCGGACCTGAAGACTTATAACGCTACAAACTGTACTTAAATACCTGTGGTTAGCATAATGCAGATAGCCCTTGTGTTTTGTGTTGTTTTTTTTTGCTTAACAACAGACGAACAAGGACAAGAAAGAAAGGGTATCATATAGTTCAAAGACTAAAACTTGAGAAAGGACAGACAGACATTGAAGGAGAAGAGACCAAAATTGACTGTGAGAAGTATCCACATATCTTCAACTAGAAAGGACAGGCAGACACTGAAGGAAAAGAGACCAAAATTAATTATGAGAAGTGTCCACATATCTTACCTCCAACTAGAAAGGACAGGCAGACATTGAAGAAGAGACCAAAATTAACTGTGAGAAGTATCCACATATCTTATCTCCAACTACAAAAGACAGGCGTATATTGAAGAAGAGACCAAAATTAATTGTGAGAAGTATCCACATATTTTATCTCCAACTACAAAAGACAGGCGTACATTGAAGAAGAGACCAAAATTAATTGTGAGAAGTATTCACATATTTTATCTCCAACTACAAAAGACAGGCGTACATTGAAGAAGAGACCAAAATTAATTGTGAGAAGTATCCACATATCTTATCTCCAACTACAAAAGACAGGCGTACATTGAAGAAGAGACCAAAATTAATTGTGAGAAGTATCCACATATTTTATCTCCAACTACAAAAGACAGGCGTACATTGAAGAAGAGACCAAAATTAATTGTGAGAAGTATCCACATATCTTATCTCCAACTAGAAAAGACAGGCAGACATTGAAGGAAAAGAGACCAAAATTAATTGCGAAATGAAGATATGAAGTTTTTGAACACACTTGCTCAGTAGAAAACTAGGGATGTGCAGTGTTTAAACACAGGTGTTCAGTAGAAACTAATGATATACAATGGTTTTATTTTCATTTAAACAGTTGATTTAAATATGACTTAAAACTGTATTTTAAAATATTTACTTTGAAAAAGACGGAGAAAGAGAAAGATAATACAACTTAAAGTTGAACATAATTTATGTACAACAAACACGGTTGTCCTCCAGGACTTAGTGTTAAAATACGAGGTTCTATTCCTTCCTGCTCGGCCCGGCATGGCCAGGTGGGTTAAGGCGTACAACTCGTAATCTGAGAGTCGCGGGTTCGAATCCCCGTCGCACCAAATATGCTCGTCCTTTCAGCCGTGGAGGCATTATAATGTGGTGACCAATCCCACTATTTGTTGATAAAGGAGTAGCCCAAGAGTTGGCGGTGGGTGGTGATGACTAGCTGCCTTCCCTCTAGTCTTACACTGCTAAATTAGGGACGGCTAGCGCAGATAGCCCTCCAATATCTTTGCGTGAAATTCAAAAACAAACAAACAAACCTTCCTGCACCTGAGTATAATGTATCGCCCATGTGTAGATTTTGCACTAAAATAAACTAAAGGCTTTGTCATTGAATTAAAGTAAAAACACCAAAACAGTTTTACATTCATCTTAAAACACTGACTTGTATTTTAAATGGAAAAAGCTAAAAATGCTACACTTAGTTGTACCAAAATTTCTTTACAGAAAAAAAAACGATAGAAAAATTTCAGCTTTGTTGTAAACATCACAAATATTTATCAAAACGCTCACAAATTTCGTTTGTAACTCGCTTTCTAATATAGTTTTACACATTTTATTTTTTTATCATTTGCCCATTTAGATGAAATTTAAGATCGTTTCAGTGGTGATCAATGCATTGTCGCTTGAAATAAAAAAAAAAGTTTCATAGAACTACACAATTCTTTATCCCTAATTGCTCTCTCCAGTAAGTCCTTTAGTCCTATACAGGATAAATCTTCAAAACGTCGTGCAAGCGTGAACTGACGTTCGATAGATTACGTCATGTTACATGCTGATTTATGAAAACCTGACAACCTCCTACATCATCTAATAGATCTAACGTAACGTTCAACTCGATAATGAAATTGATCACGTAAAAGTCAGCAAGCTTTCAGTAGAAAAAGTCTCATTGAAAATCGATTTGAGAGAATTTTAAGAAAAGCGTTGAAAAAGACACGATACTGCAAGATCGACATTCAATAATATATATATACATATGTATGAAAACAGGATGACATGCCATAAAATGGTAATAAAATAAGTTTCGGTTTGGTTTATTTTTTATCTTTCGATCTCTTCGAGTGATAATCGGATTATATAATTATAATCGGGCTTTCTCGAAATGAAAAATTGTTTATGCAAATCCTGTTATTCCTACTGAGTGTATACATTCGTTTTCCACATGATATGAAGCTTTAAAAGCAGCTGTTTCTGACGAGTCATGTTAGATCAGAGAATACTGCTAAACGACTTAAAGTTAAATTTATCACTTTTTTTTTCAGCTACCACTGACCCATTCTTCTGTCTCTCTCTCTACCTGATGTTCTATTTAAGCAGCCACCTGCCTAAATAATCGTTCACCTGTTTGGAAACTTATCGATTCATATCTTCCTTTCTGTCTATCCGTTTTCATTCTGGCATGTCTGAGGTTTCAGTTATTTTTTTTCAAAATCAACCAACCATTCCTTTGTGTATCTCAAAATGTAATGAACTCCGTGCACGTTTATTCACCTGAATTTCAATCTATGAATTTTTGGCATAAGCACATATAATACTTGAGTCTGATTTGTCAATCTCTTCTTTGTTAACTTGATACTTGCCCGTTTATCTGCGTTTTTTGGGGCGTCTAATCTGTATCTCTTTATGTAAAGCTGTTTATCTACATTTGTTCAAAAATCGTTCTATTTATCTGCATTTTAATATGTACATCTATGTTACCGCCCTGTATGTGTCTGCTTATAATTGTTTGTCTGTTGTTCCTTCTGTCTCATTTCTCTATTTTTCAATCTGTCTGTCTGTGTCTTTCAAAATAAAAATTGTGAGATCGGTGTTTACATAAAATATCTTGCAGCCGTCTCAAATCAAATATTAGTTTGTTGTTGTTTTTTTCTGAAAAGGCGTCTGTTTCATGCCATACTCTGTCTCTAAGATTCGAACCATCACACTTAGCGTTATCGATAACACTTATCGATTAGGATTACATCACACAACCCTCCACATCTAGTCACCTTTCAAGCTATAGCCGTACTTTTACTAGTGTCAAGAGTTGACCAAGCTAAAAGTTAATACTCAAAATCAACAACAACTCGGAACCAATCTATGAGGCGCAGATAGCCCAGTTACTCTGCGCCATAAAACGCCAAACCCACCCATCCAATCTATGAGCTGCTACGCTGCGACTAAAAATAATGTTAGTTGGTTTGGTTTTTGAATTTCGCGCAAAACTACACGAGAGCTATCTGTGCTAACCGTCCCTAATTTAGTAGTGTAAGACTAAAGGGAAGGTAGCTAATCATCACCACCCAACACCAACTCTTGAACTACTCTTTTACCAACGAATAGTGGGATTGACCGTCACATTATAACGCTCCCATGGCTGAAAGGGCGAGCATGCTTGGTGCGACGGTGATTCGAACCCGCGACCCTCGAATTACAAGTTGAACGCTTGAACCCACCTGGCCATGCTGGGCCTGTGTAAAACTGAACAAGCCACTAATCAGGTTTTCTCAAAGTGAACAAACTACTAATCAGGTTATATTAAACTGAACAAACCACTAATCAGGTTGTGCTAAAGTGAACAAACTACTAATCAGGGTTTGCCATTATTTATATATTATTAAGTGTTGAAACTCGAGTCATGAAACTAGGAGTGACAAACACTAAACACTATCAACAGAGATAGTTAAACTGAATATAAATTAAAATATTTTAAACACAGTTGTCTTCTTTTAAACAAGGAACAAGCGACATAAATTTCATTTGTAGAGTTAAGTTTCAAGGAGAATTTTTCGCAGTGAACACTGTGAAATAACTATATTCATTAAAGATATTGTTACATAATTAAGCAACTTGGCGTATCCAATAGCGTTTTCAATTAGCGTCCTTAGTCATAGCATATTCCACGAATCTGTAGCTAAAAAGAAGTGAAGCGTATGTCAAAGCGTAATAAGTCACTTTCGTCTTTCTAGAGCTCGGCCCTATAATAGAGATTTGGACTTGGTATTGGGGGGATGGTGTTGACTGGCTGTCGTCCATTTATATAGTAGTTCAGAATTAGGGACCGCGGTAGAATACCTTATTATCTTTACCCTAAATACAAGAAACGAAGTGTACTTTGTTATTACAGGGATCTCGAAACGTTTAATTATCACGCCCCCTTTTATTTTTAAATCGCGACTACTTATAACGCTCACAATCAGGTTTATATAGTCCAATATAACTGCTCTAAAACAAATGAATAAATTGTTTTTCAACTTCCTTCTTAAATAGGTCTAAAATACGTATGAAAATGTTTTCGTTAAATATATTTCGATAAGTGTTTATGTTATGTACAAGTAATTTGAGGAACTAACAGAATAGTTCTATGGTTTATTTAAAGTGTAACGTATTCAACTACAGAACTGGAGTATGTGTATGTGTATGTGTGTGTGTGTGTATGTGTATGTGTATGTGTGTGTATGTATGTGTGTGTGTGTGTATGTGTGTGTGTGTATGTGTGTGTGTGTGTGTATGTGTATGTGTGTGTGTATGTGTATGTGTATGTGTGTGAAGGAACAAGAGACTTGTTATTTATACGCCACAATACAGTATTAACATCGCGTGCCACAGACACTTAGTCTAGTCCTGTTTGACCAAATAGTAGAATTTGACCGTCACTCTTTTTATGTATTTACGACCCCTAAGTGTGCAGCATAATTTCTTCTTTCTTTCTTTTCGTATTTTATTTGCGGTAACGGGACGCGAATGTTCGACCCACAGGCCCACTGTCTGGAATCATAACTACTGGTCCATTCCCAGCCAAATACAACATGTGCATATGATTACATAGTAAACGTATGACTAGTTTGTATGAAACGTTTATGTCATTCAAAATCGATTTCATTCAACTTCTCTTGTGTACGTGCACAATATTTATTTACGTAAAACATTCACGAGAGATGCTTTCGTTCTCGAGAAAATCAGCGTTTATAAACGTTTCGTATTTTGAAGCTCTTACACCTGTATTATGTGTAGTTATAAAATGAAGCTACTTATATGTTGTAGTGTATAAGTGTTTTTTAAATCGCTAGTGAAAAGTAACCCTTTGAAACAGGTTCATCTTGGAGTAAACGTTAAATAAATTAATCGTCAAACTGTGTTTAACCATTTCAGTTTATGATATATACATTAGCTACTTATTGATACAATAAACTCCTCCCAGAGACAAACATTACACCAAGCTACACCTGTCTAATCAACTGCACCTATAGATAACCATCACACCAAGCTACAACTCTGTAATCAGCTTACCCAGAAACAACCATCACACCAAGATACAGCTTTGTAAACAACTTCACCCAGAAACAACCATCACTCCAAGTTATATCTGACTAATCCAATGCATCCAGAGAAAACCATCATACCAAGCTACACTTGTCTAATCCACTTCACCCATAAACAACCACCACACCAAGCTACGCCTGTCTAATCAACTGCACCTATAGACGACCATCACACCAAGCTGCACCTCTCTAATCCACTGCACCAGAGACAACCATCACACCAAGCTGCACCTCTCTAATCCACTTCACCCAACTGAAGCTGAAGTTCGTTGTTGTATTGTTTTTGCTTGATTGTTGTGTTCATAATTCATTTAACCATGTTCAGATAAATACATCACTTAACAATATTCAGATACATATAGTATTTAACAATGTTCAGATAAACATCATTTAACAATATTCAAATAAACATATTATTTAACAATGTTGAACATAATAAAACAGTCACTTTTCTCTTACAAGTAGTAGTAGTTGTTGTTTTTTTTACCACCTGCCGCTTCCAGTAATTTACTGTTAGAGGAACGTTTGAATTAAATGATTGAATCTACGTACATCAATGAACGTGTTAATATTATCTCTACCTACGTGTACATTCTTAGCCTACTTATAAGTGTTCGTGCAAAGTTTCTCATTTGCTTTGCCTCATGAATATTGACTTAATTAATAAACCATGAAGAAAAACAGTTAGATATATCTCAAGTTCCTCTTTAGTGACATGATGTGTTGTCTTTTAGGAGCACTATTACTATAAGGAAGGCTTGTAAGAATTTTGACTTCTCAACACTTTGTCAGGATGTATTAAAACGGGTTTCATTATCTCTACTTACAACCATTCGAATAGGTTCTACTGTCCTACTTACCAATAAGTAACAAGTAGTATCAACAGTATCTTCTACTGTAAAACTAAGTACACCCTACTCCATTACCCCTCAAGCACAAAGTACGATGGGTTCTAAACATGTTGCCTTCAAGGTATATGAGGACTTGCTAGGGTTAAGATTTCTTTGTAATAAAGCTAGGACTACCTTTATGTTTTGTATCTCCTTTACTTTACTTTCATCACTTTAGTTTTACTCTTCTTTATGCTATAAAACGAACATTCTAGATTACCCGCTACCCACTTAACTCTTTTCTCAAATTTACATATAGATAACTACTGTTAATGCGGTTCAAATCGAGAAAATAACTCAAAAATATGATTTCGTACAGAATTTCGCGCAGCCATTAACTGATAAGGCTTACTGATTGGGTAAAACGTTGTTGGTGGTTGAATACGAACGTGATTAAACGAGGCGTGACGCAGGGATCGAAATTTGAAATTTAGTATCACAAAACGTCAAGCTTACTGCCACTGAAATAAAACGAAACTGGAAGAATTTTCGTTACTGCATCTAATTGTATTTAATCTTATTTTTTGCTCATGCGTGGTAGATGTTTGGTGTGTAAAACATTAACACTACTTTGTGTAATCACTAAATGAATCACGTGATTGGGACTAAGTCTAGGCCTAAGTTCTTTCACTTGAAAATAAAATTGTTTTCGTGCGTATTTTACAACGCTAATACACATCAGAATATCAATATGGAGAGTAATATATATATTGCTGAGTTTTCTTTTTCTTTTAAATATACCTTTTGTGAACTGACAAAAAATAACACAGCGAATGGTTTGGAGATACCTATGTCCATCCAATATGTTAGCAAGATTAGGTTCAGTTGTCATTACTTGTAGTTCAGTGTGAGATAACTATAGGTTTAGTTCTTATTATTTGTAGCTCAGCATGAGACAAGGTTAGGTTCAGTTCTTATTACTTGTAGTTAAATGTGAAACAAATTTAGATTCAGTTGTTACTACTTGTAGCTCAAGTTGAGACAAATTTAGGTTCAGGTCACCTTGTAGTTCTGTATGAGACGTGGTTAGGTTCAGCTCATATTACGTGTAGTTCAGTTGAGATAAGGTTAGGTTCAGTTCTCATTACCTGTAATTCTGTGTGAGACATCTTTAGGTTCAGGTCTCATTAGTTTCATTTCTGTGTGATATAAAGGTTCAGTTCCCATCAATTGTAGTTGTGTGTGAGACAAGGCATATAAAACAGAATGAATAGTTTGGCTAGCCAGTTCCAAGTTAAACCATTATCACATACTTGTTTTGTACTACATATAATACAGTTCAATCAGTTGGTCTACAATGTGCATATAGATGATTGGGTTTTGTCAAAGTTGATTTAGAAGAGTAAGAAAAAAGCCTTAATAAACAGACTAAAATCTACAGTAGCGTCGAACAACATCAATCATCTATAGAGAACGATTATCTACAGCCAAAAACACAGAAGACTGAACTCTGAAGTTGCTAAACAAGTAACATTGGATTCCTCCTATCGTAGTCAATGAACGTGCTAAAATCATGACTTTTCTAATCACTTCAGTTAAGAATAGATAGATTTCTACGTGTTTGTAACGTCACTGGCAAAACGCATGCTCTTAAGTATTTGCTTGTTAGAGTTTCGCCAGCTTGTTGTTAACTGATAGCTTTACTGTAAAATCAATAATATTTCTGTACAGTTTCATGTTCATGTTTCATGTGGTTATTAGTGTTAATCAGTGGTAAAGTTGTGAGCGCTTTTTTACTTGAACGTAATTATAAAAGGTTAGAGCTTTACGAGATGAGTCCGAGATCCGAGACGTGACAATACTGAATATGCTTTACAATTTCAGCTGTAAGTGCGTTATGAAGGTAACAGACTATCCTTTTATTTTGTCCAAATAGACGGTCAAAGTCCTTGTGGCAACAAGTGCTAGTAGTTGGCTGCCTCTTTTTTTTCTCCCCCCCCCATTACTCAAACCCTAGCGGTAACTGGCCAGATCATTTAGCTCACTCATATTGAAAATTACTGTTTTATTATTGGTTTTGTTTGTCGTTGAGAGGGAGGCTGTAAATCAGCAAGTTTGTGGTTCTCATTCTTCTACAGAAAAAAAAAAACGCAATTTTCTGTTTGTATCAATGAGCACGTTATAAAATTAAAGTTCAAGTAATAATATTTCAAAAGTTAAAATTGAATTCTGTTAAGAAATTTCCTTCCAGTATATCAGTTCAACATTAGGGATATACACAGATAGGAGTTTGGAGGCTTTGCTTAACAAACTGGAAACAAAGAAGCATGATATTAACGTGTTTACTTTTTCATACATTTCAGTCTAGGTTTTGTTTTAAAGCAATGCTATCTTTTCATCTTAACCCTCGTCGCTTATAATAATTGTACTAATTACAAAGTCATATCGGGGTGGAAGCTGCGGGCCAGGTGGTTAAGGCGCTTAACTCGTAATCCGGGGGTCGCGGGTTCGAATCACCAAACATACTCGTCTTTTCAGCCGTGAGGGCGTTATAATGTACTGCCAATTACACTATTCGTTTTTAAAAGAGTAGCCTAAGAGTTGGTGGTGGGTGAGGATGACTAGCTTCCTTCTCTGTAGTCTTACACTGCTAAATTAGGGACAGCTAGCGCAGACAGCCCTAGTGTAGCTTTACGCGAAATTTCAAAACAAACAAACAAACAAATAATTACAAATACGTTATCTCGGGTTTTTGTACAGTATTCTTCATAAGTATCAATACACCATCTAGAATGCATCTGCACAACTTTCAAAATATTCAACACGCCACCTGGTTTTGTTTATTGCGTATTAATATTTGTAAATAAAGTATTTATTGTTTACTTCTGATACAAGTTTTCAAAATAATAGTCAACCTATAGAATTATTGATGTGTTTAGAAAATTTCCATTTGTTTTACAGCATAAAACAACACATTGGACTATCTGTGATTTGCTTACCGCGAGTATCGAAGCCCAGTTTTTAACCTTATAGCCCACTGTATTGGTTACATATCCGTAGTGTATATTTTGACCTTATACAATTGGACAGATGGTTTATGTGATAGAATCACTTGATAAACGTAACCCTTAAAACATCCCATAATCTTCTTGTCGTTACATCTAAATTAACTGTTCTTAGAATCCTCCCTCATTACCTGGTGAATGATCTGACATTAACTAAGTGGTAAACGACCAGGAAAACCTCCCTCACAATCATATGTTCATCGATAAGTTAACAGCACGTTTTCAGACGTATTTCACAGTTTTCTACGTGTGTACCAAAACACGCTACTAACGGAAATCTATACTTTCTCGGCGCTTAACAAAAGCAATTACATCTCGAGCAAAGAAACAACATTGTTACTAGAGAGATCAATAAACATAATTATAGCTATTACAAGTGTGACATTTAAACTTCGTGATATAAAACAATAACAACAAAGAAAATGACGTTCACATTCTGTCCAGTAATTATTTTTCTGTCAAAAATATAGACACCAATTTGAAATTTTTAAAAGAGAAATGAACAGACATGCGTTTTAAGTGAATTGTTACTAGGTTGAAGTAAATAAATAGGTGCATTCATGCAGAATTAAACTGACAACACCGTCATAGGCTTGTTACAGTTTCGTTATTTTAGTAAACAAAGTGAAATGGAATATGATACCGAAAATGGTGAATCAAGACCCATCTCTTGAAGGGATTCGTCGACATTTATTAACTTTTATCAGCTTAAATGTTTTACATCATGCAGTTAGTGTAGATGGCGCTTCAACTGAAATTCTGGATTACATACTTGTGATAGGACTCGGCTATAGCTTATAAGAGAGAATGGTATAAGTGCTATTGTTATTATTAATATTACTGATAACTTGTGTGGGAAAAGTTGTGAATGACGTTTTTAAATACTATCACCTGTTTTCTTGTGACACATCGTTTTATTTGTTAGGCTTAAAGATATTTTGAATCTGAACGGCTCCTTGTATTGAATGGCCAGGGCAACAACTGATATCCATTCCTAATTTTAAGTTACTGGCCAGCGGAATGGCAATCAGCCAACAGCACCTGCCGCGTACACGGCTTCTCCTAACTGAGAATCTGGATTGCTGCACGGCGACATAATGCTGTTTAGGAGTAAATTACAATGAGAACTTTGTGGTGTAGTCTGATTAACTTGATGAGTTCCAGTTGTGAGAAAAAGTTTCGTCAACACAAATCTACATAAACCAAGTGTAACAAACGTCATTATTCACTCTTCTTAACCTGGTAGTTAGACGACTCTGACTGAGGTTTCGTGGTTCGTGTCCCGATGACGCTAAAGCAGCGCTAAAAATTTTGAATCTCTGGATGTGCTATAAGTAATGCAATGTCCGAGACATATAATTTTCAAGATATCCCTGTCTATGGCATTATAGTTGCCAACCCCCTTGGTCTGTATTCTTTTTTATCATTTCCTTACCTTTAACCTCTGGGAAAGTTCAATAAGATGAACCAATATATTATTTAAAGTTATCCTTGATACCTTTAGGTTTTAAAACACTAGAAACCACAGAAAAATGTCACCTATATTATAAATAGAAGTCTCCAGAAGAGTTAGACCCCCACCCCACGAATGTTTGATGTAAACTTACATTTTTTGTACTGTTTTTTCCTTATTTTGTAGTAACTACACAATTTTTTTTTAATACAGATGTAACCTAGAAGTATTTTGAAGTCTACTGCTTACAGATGGTATTACTCCTTATCTGTGTATCATTCGGATATCATCAATATATCAGAATGTTGTATATATTTTCTACAGGTATGCATTTATGAGTTTACG
The DNA here is from genome assembly GCF_004210375.1 of Tachypleus tridentatus. NCBI lineage: Eukaryota > Metazoa > Arthropoda > Merostomata > Xiphosura > Limulidae > Tachypleus > Tachypleus tridentatus. The sequence goes on along the minus strand of NC_134831.1, from coordinate 165,856,977 downwards.
TCACCCCATTAGATGCATCAGAAGACCTATTGGTACAGTAAACAGATGTTAACCATTCTCAGGTGGGTACTGACCCATTGCTCCTAATGTAAACTTCCTTATTTTATTTCTTCACATTGTATGAGACATATTTTCTCTATTTTGAGGCTCGTGTTGCCTCAGTGGAAATTCCGATGGCATATAACGCTAAAACCCGGTTTTCGATCCCCGTGGGAAGCACGACACATTGTGTAACTTAGCGCCTAACAACTAACTGTTCTGAGCTATATACTATAGAATTAAATAGTACAAGTTAAAAATGGTTATTTTCTAATATGAAAAGCTGAATAATGTCCAAGAGTTGTATTTAACGTTAAACGAAACATTACACTTCGAAACAATATCCAAATACACTACACCACAAACAACCTTTTACCTCACTATGGCGACACCTAGCAACAAAGTTGATGTAATGTATCACAGCGAATATTCTCTCTCGCTATGACAACGTTTAACAATAGCAGTGAAATATGACATCACATTCCCTTCTGATGACAACACTTAACAACGGTATTGAAATACAACAGATACATTTTCCACCCAGTGTCAGCGCTTGGCAACAACACCTGGTGACAGAAGTTAACAGAAACAAAAAACATAGGTTATTATAGTCCGTATAAATCTCTCGATGTCTACGACGTTGTGATTGAATAACTCTTAACTCGAACAGTTTTATTGAGGCGTTGGGCAGGTTCAAAGACGGTTACAGTTACGACAGAACGTGTTCGTCCCTATGCGTCTCGAGTGGTTTTTGGCTCATAACTTAAAAAGTATCACGAGTAGGCTAATAGAAGTGCAATATATTATAAATATTATACTAACACAGATCTACATAAATTTTATGTAAATTAAACGACAAATAAACTGTTTATAAACAAATAACCAAAAATAGGAGGAGCAGAAAGTGTTCGTACATTTCAGAACGTGTGAAAAAACTTATATTCCCGTAAAATTTTGTTTAGTTTAGCGAATAAACTATATTATACCATTCCAGAACTAGACACTGAGTTCATAATTATCGGAATTTAGCCAGCAAAAAATTTACTTCCGGCAATTTAGCACCGTTTTCGTCATTATCTGCTTGGTCATCATAGCGAACAGGAAACAACTGTCCAGTTGTTGTTTAAAAAACCGAATTATTGTAAAATACAAGTCTCGTGTGTCTCTTTCCGGTATTGCTACACAACTTAATGTAACAAAATCTACAGTTCAAAGCATAATTGCCAAGTTTAAGCTTAGAGGATCAACTGCTAACCTCCCTCGTTCCGGACGCCCCACCAAAAGTCCAGACAGAACCAAGAGGAAGGTCCTCAGAGAATTTAGTAGGAACCCTTGTTTAACACGTAATGACATACAGAAACTGGTAAGGGAAACTGGGGTTAAAGTAAGCACCTCTACAGTTACGAACATGTTACGCTCTTCTGGGTTCAAAGCATGTCGTCCTCGTAGAACTCCATATTTAAAGCCTGTTCATTTAGAATCACGATTGAGGTATGCAAGAAAGCATGTAGATAAACCCTTTACCTATTGGAAGAGTATTCTTTGGTCACACGAGACTAAAATCGAGCTTTTCGACCACAATGATGTTCGCTATATTTTGCGTAAGAAGGGGGAACGAAATCTTCCAAAGAACACCGTCCCTACAGTTAAACGCGGAGGTGGCTCGATCATGCTATGGGGTTCCTTCAGCTCTTCTGGTGTAGGCAGCCTTCACCGCGTCAACGGAATCATGCAAAAATAAGAGTACGTTGATATATTAGGCACATATATCAAGGATGATGCTCGGAACTTGCGGCTTGGGCGTCGTTGGATCTTCCAGCACGACAATGACCCTAAGCACGCATCGAAATATGTGCAATCCTGGTTGCAGAGGAACCATATAAGCGTTCTGGAATGGCCATTGCAATCACCCGATCTCAACCCAATTGAAAACGTTTGGAATGAGTTGAAGACCAGGGTTCATCAGCGTCATCCGAAAATCTTGCAAGAGTTTTTCTGTAAGGAAGAATGGAAGAAAATACCAGTCGAGTACTGTCAAACGATCATGGAGGTCCATAAGGAGAGATTGCGCCAAGTAATTCACCTGAAAGGCTACACAACTGACCATTAAAGTAGACGCACGAACACTTTCTGCCCCTCCTATGTTTGGTTATTTGTTTATAAACAGTTTATTTGTCGTTTAATTTACATAAAAAATTATGTAGATGTGTGTTAGTATAATATATATAATATACCATACTTTCATTATCCTAATCGTGATACTGTTTTTTAAGTTATGAGGAAAAAACTACTCACGACGCAGAAGTATGAACACTTTCTGTGGTGACTCTGTTTATTATTATTTATTTATTGCATTATGTATCATTTTTTACAAATATATACGAAATACAAAAGTCAAAGTCAAGTGACTAAATGACCTTTATGGATTATTATGTCAAAAGGAGAACTGTTAGTATGAAGGCGTCCCCTTTTTGGTCAGTTAACTTACAACGCACAAATTCGAGGTTTTATTACCAGCAGTGATGATTCGTGTAGCTTTTCACAAACAAATCAACAAGAACAAGAAAGAACAAAAACAGCAGCGAAACGAAAACGTTTCTGGGTAAGCTGTTAAAAGAAGCTGAAATAATCTAGATTATTTGTATTATTATAAATCTTCAGTTTTATTATCGTAAGTGTTTATATTTCTTCAATTTTTTCTTTTCTTCAAGAAGTATTTTATTTTTTACTATTGAATATCCCGACTCCACAACTCACTTTAAACTGTTATATATTCTTTTCTTTTTTTCTCTATTATTTGTTTGTTCGAGATTTCGGTCTAATTTTTAAAAGTCACGAGGCTCACTCGCTCACCACCTGTGACATAGAATTAAGTATGGTCGTTCAGTTTGAGTTACAGACCACGTGATTGTTAAAACCTAGTCTTAAACGTAGTTAGAGTTACCATTTCAGGTCAATATCCTGCAGTTCTGGAGTGATTAACCACGGTAAACTCGGATGAGATGGGAGCGTCTGTATGGAAAGCAAGATAAAACTATGATCAAGGCTTAAGTTTATATTGTATAGGCTATAAAGCTAACTGATTATATCTCCCTTACGACTTCTACGCATGACAAGTATAATTACTTGGTTCAACTCGTCTCCAGTTTTATCGCAGTGAGATGATAGTTGGTGAGAATGTATCATCAGAGTCTTACGGTAATTACCTCATGACTGTACTAGAACAGTTCTGTTCTAGACTGAGTAGAGTCCCCCCTTCTTGTATTAATCCTCAAATTACCGTCTTGTTTTTACACTAGTAACATACTGCACCATGTTCAGTAACTTTGTTTAAAATACACAGGAGAGCCTACGAATGGTTACACAAATTAACCTAAGTATTAGTTTGATTCGTGTTTTATTAGGGACCCTTCCTAGTTACAGGTCCGTGCAGAATTAGTTTAGAAAAATGGTTTTCAAATACCGATGGGGTTTGGACACCCATCTGTAATGCTAGAGTTGAACAAAGTAGGCTTAAAGGTTGGGGGTTATACACCACAAAAAAACGAACCATAAAATTGGTGTTTATGACAAACAAAACGGAAAAACACTAACTAGCCAACAAATAATAATAACAATTAGGCCACTGTGAATGAGTATAAGAAATTAAGAATACAGAACTGTTAAGAAACTACAAATAAATTAACGTGAAAATAGAACTCCTAGTCTTCAACTAATGTTCACATCTTTCTTGTGGGTGAAGCAAAAAAAATGGAAAAAATATAAAAAAGATTATTCATAACTTTATTGTTCTCTGGTAGGTCAAAGGCATTGGGTAGTACAACGCTCAAAATCCGTGGTTCGATTCCTCACAATGGGCAGAACACGGATAACCCATTGTGTAGCTTTCTGTGTTAAAAAAAAAGTTAATATTTGTAGGATAACCGGCCATGCCCTCGTGTCTCAAAATGTGTCACTATTTATTGTTAAAGATTATCCCAAGAGTTAGTAGTGGGTGGTGATAACTATCTGCCTTCCCTCTGGTTCTATCACTTTTAAAATTAGAGATGGCTAGCGCAGAAAAAAGCCCTCGTGTAGCTATGCCCGAAATTTAAAACAAATAAACACACAGGCCCAGTATGGCCAGGTAGTTAAGACACTCGACTTGTAATCCGAGGATCGCGGGTTCGGATCCCCGTCACATCAAACGCGCTCACTCTTTCAGCCGTGGTGGCATTATAATGTTAGGTCAATCCTACTATTCGTTGGTAAAAGAGTAGCCCAAGAGTTGACGGTAGGTGGTGATGACTAGCTGCCTTCCATCTAGTTTTACGCTACTAAATTAGCGACAGCTAACGCTGATAGCCATCGTGTAGCTTTGCGCAAAATTTTAAAAACAGCACACGTCTTCAAACTGCTGTTTAATAATGTTTGTAGGCTCGAATGATCAGTGTCATTTGATAAGAGATCCTATTGAATTTTACTGAAATGAAAATACAGTAGAATGTGGTCTGATATTTTTATAGTTTTACAGTGCACACAGTGAAAGCCTAAAACTATTTTACTTCGTATTCTTCAAGACTTTTTGGGGGAGGCTTCCACCCATCTCCTCAGTCGTTATTTAACAACTAAGTTATTTATTACATTTAGTACTTTGTAACACTCAAACTTACCCTTTCTCCTCTCAGCCTTAGGTGCACTGGTTGATCCATCACTAGTGCCACTTACTACATAAGTATGTAATCAAGTGTATGAATAAGGGAGATTGGATATCTCTGAAGGAATCTAGGGCTGTTTATTCCTCCTCTTGCTTTAATCAGTTATTTAGTTTTTAAATGTTTTATATTTTTACCTAGACCCGGCATGGCCAGGAGGTTAAGGCACTCAACTCCTAATCCGAGGGTCACGGGTTCGAATACCTGCCCCCGCTAGTACAACGGTATGTCTACGGATTTACAATGCTAAAATCAGGGATTCGATTCCCCTCGGTGGGCTCAGCAGGTAGCCCGATGTGGCTTTGTTGTAAGAAAACACACACACACTCGAATCCCCGTCACACCAAACATGCTTGTCCTTTCAGTCATGGGGCGTTATAATGTTACGGTCAATCCCACTATTCGATGGTAAAAGAGTAGTCCAAAAGTTGGCGGTGGTTGGCTATGATTAGCTGCTTTCCCTTTAGTCTTTCACTGCTAAATTAGAAACGACTGGCTTTGCGCGGAATTCAAACTAAACAAGAAACAACCATGTGGGTATAAACTTTACAACGCAGTGTTTAAAGCATCCTTTTCATAAATCATCCAAGTAAACTTTACCAACACGTTCATCGTTAATTTAAGTGCAATATAACATGACGTTACATCCTAGAATCAACTGCGCTGTTATATAAACAGTAATACTGATGTCACAACTTATATTGCAGCTGGTCCGTTTCAACATTCCTCTAGTGTTTTGGGGTGTGTTTTCTAAATTGGTTCGTTTGAACTTTTCTCTTGTGTGTTGGAATGAAGTCTCATGGGTATAGTTCGATGCTCACGTGTTCCTACTTGAATTTGGAAATTCGATTATGACGACTAACTTAAAAAACAAAGTAAAAATTTACAAGTTTTATTTTAGGGTTGCAGAAAAAGCCTTTTATCAATTGGTGGATTATTTGATAAGTTTTCTTTTTGCAAAAACTGTTAATAATTTCTAGCATCAAACTTCGTTATAGACGGGGAAAAGTCGACTTTTTTACATTTATTTATTTTGTTGTTGAGGGGGAAAAATTATTCCACGCATGTGTGTGTATGTAAATTTGATGTAAATCTGACGTACATTTGCACTCATAAATATTTAAGAAGGAACAATGCACTCGGCGTTGTATGAGTGGTGTCTGATGTAAAATTGCACTTTGTTAGAAAATATTTTTGCCCTTTATATATCTCCTGCTTAACGAAAATGTATTTGGGATTTGCGAAAGAGCCTCATAGTCGGTCTTAATTGGCACATTCAATGGAAGCTCCTAACTAAACAGTCTCTTAGGGGACTCCTGGAATATGTAATGAAGCATCTTAGGTCTAAATGTTTGGATCAAGGAAAACTGAATTTTGAAAGTGAAATAGAATAAGTTTGTGTTATAAAAGTAGGACGTGTGTACTAAAACATGGCGGTCTTTTTATCTGAGAATAAAGTAGGACGTGTGTACTAAAACATGGCGGTCTTTTTATCTGAGAATAAAGTAGGACGTGTGTACTAAAACATGGCGGTCTTTTATCTGAGAATAAAGTAGGACGTGTGTACTAAAACATGGCGGTCTTTTATCTGAGAATAAAGTAGGACGTGTGTACTAAAACATGGCGGTCTTTTATCTGAGAATAAAGTAGGACGTGTGTACTAAAACATGGCGGTCTTTTATCTGAGAATAAAGTAGGACGTGTGTACTAAAACATGGCGGTCTTTTATCTGAGAATAAAGTAGGACGTGTGTACTAAAACATGGCGGTCTTTTTATCTGAGAATAAAGTAGGACGTGTGTACTAAAACATGGCGGTCTTTTTATCTGAGAATAAAGTAGGACGTGTGTACTAAAACATGGCGGTCTTTTTATCTGAGAATAAAGTAGGACGTGTGTACTAAAACATGGCGGTCTTTTTATCTGAGAATAAAGTAGGACGTGTGTACTAAAACATGGCGGTCTTTTATCTGAGAATAAAGTAGGACGTGTGTACTAAAACATGGCGGTCTTTTATCTGAGAATAAAGTAGGACGTGTGTACTAAAACATGGCGGTCTTTTATCTGAGAATAAAGTAGGACGTGTGTACTAAAACATGGCGGTCTTTTATCTGAGAATAAAGTAGGACGTGTGTACTAAAACATGGCGGTCTTTTTATCTGAGAATAAAGTAGGACGTGTGTACTAAAACATGGCGACGGTCTTTTTATCTGAGAATAAAGTAGGACGTGTGTACTAAAACATGGCGACGGTCTTTTTATCTGAGAATAAAGTAGGACGTGTGTACTAAAACATGGCGGTCTTTTATCTGAGAATAAAGTAGGACGTGTGTACTAAAACATGGCGGTCTTTTTTTATCTGAGAATAAAGTAGGACGTGTGTACTAAAACATGGCGGTCTTTTATCTGAGAATAAAGTAGGACGTGTGTACTAAAACATGGCGGTCTTTTATCTGAGAATAAAGTAGGACGTGTGTACTAAAACATGGCGGTCTTTTATCTGAGAATAAAGTAGGACGTGTCTAAAACATGGCGGTCTTTTATCTGAGAATAAAGTAGGACGTGTGTACTAAAACATGGCGGTCTTTTATCTGAGAATAAAGTAGGACGTGTGTACTAAAACATGGCGGTCTTTTATCTGAGAATAAAGTAGGACGTGTGTACTAAAACATGGCGGTCTTTTATCTGAGAATAAAGTAGGACGTGTGTACTAAAACATGGCGGTCTTTTATCTGAGAATAAAGTAGGACGTGTGTACTAAAACATGGCGGTCTTTTATCTGAGAATAAAGTAGGACGTGTGTACTAAAACATGGCGGTCTTTTATCTGAGAATAAAGTAGGACGTGTGTACTAAAACATGGCGACGGTCTTTTATCTGAGAATAAAGTAGGACGTGTGTACTAAAACATGGCGGTCTTTTATCTGAGAATAAAGTAGGACGTGTGTACTAAAACATGGCGGTCTTTTATCTGAGAATAAAGTAGGACGTGTGTACTAAAACATGGCGGTCTTTTTATCTGAGAATAAAGTAGGACGTGTGTACTAAAACATGGCGACGGTCTTTTTATCTGAGAATAAAGTAGGACGTGTGTACTAAAACATGGCGACGGTCTTTTTATCTGAGAATAAAGTAGGACGTGTGTACTAAAACATGGCGGTCTTTTATCTGAGAATAAAGTAGGACGTGTGTACTAAAACATGGCGGTCTTTTATCTGAGAATAAAGTAGGACGTGTGTACTAAAACATGGCGGTCTTTTATCTGAGAATAAAGTAGGACGTGTGTACTAAAACATGGCGGTCTTTTATCTGAGAATAAAGTAGGACGTGTGTACTAAAACATGGCGGTCTTTTATCTGAGAATAAAGTAGGACGTGTGTACTAAAACATGGCGGTCTTTTATCTGAGAATAAAGTAGGACGTGTGTACTAAAACATGGCGGTCTTTTATCTGAGAATAAAGTAGGACGTGTGTACTAAAACATGGCGGTCTTTTATCTGAGAATAAAGTAGGACGTGTGTACTAAAACATGGCGGTCTTTTTATCTGAGAATAAAGTAGGACGTGTGTACTAAAACATGGCGACGGTCTTTTTATCTGAGAATAAAGTAGGACGTGTGTACTAAAACATGGCGGTCTTTTATCTGAGAATAAAGTAGGACGTGTGTACTAAAACATGGCGGTCTTTTATCTGAGAATAAAGTAGGACGTGTGTACTAAAACATGGCGGTCTTTTATCTGAGAATAAAGTAGGACGTGTGTACTAAAACATGGCGGTCTTTTATCTGAGAATAAAGTAGGACGTGTGTACTAAAACATGGCGACGGTCTTTTATCTGAGAATAAAGTAGGACGTGTGTACTAAAACATGGCGGTCTTTTATCTGAGAATAAAGTAGGACGTGTGTACTAAAACATGGCGGTCTTTTATCTGAGAATAAAGTAGGACGTGTGTACTAAAACATGGCGGTCTTTTATCTGAGAATAAAGTAGGACGTGTGTACTAAAACATGGCGGTCTTTTTTATCTGAGAATAAAGTAGGACGTGTGTACTAAAACATGGCGGTCTTTTATCTGAGAATAAAGTAGGACGTGTGTACTAAAACATGGCGGTCTTTTATCTGAGAATAAAGTAGGACGTGTGTACTAAAACATGGCGGTCTTTTATCTGAGAATAAAGTAGGACGTGTGTACTAAAACATGGCGGTCTTTTATCTGAGAATAAAGTAGGACGTGTGTACTAAAACATGGCGGTCTTTTATCTGAGAATAAAGTAGGACGTGTGTACTAAAACATGGCGGTCTTTTATCTGAGAATAAAGTAGGACGTGTGTACTAAAACATGGCGGTCTTTTATCTGAGAATAAAGTAGGACGTGTGTACTAAAACATGGCGGTCTTTTATCTGAGAATAAAGTAGGACGTGTGTACTAAAACATGGCGGTCTTTTATCTGAGAATAAAGTAGGACGTGTGTACTAAAACATGGCGGTCTTTTATCTGAGAATAAAGTAGGACGTGTGTACTAAAACATGGCGGTCTTTTATCTGAGAATAAAGTAGGACGTGTGTACTAAAACATGGCGGTCTTTTATCTGAGAATAAAGTAGGACGTGTGTACTAAAACATGGCGGTCTTTTATCTGAGAATAAAGTAGGACGTGTGTACTAAAACATGGCGGTCTTTTATCTGAGAATAAAGTAGGACGTGTGTACTAAAACATGGCGGTCTTTTATCTGAGAATAAAGTAGGACGTGTGTACTAAAACATGGCGGTCTTTTATCTGAGAATAAAGTAGGACGTGTGTACTAAAACATGGCGGTCTTTTTATCTGAGAATAAAGTAGGACGTGTGTACTAAAACATGGCGGTCTTTTTATCTGAGAATAAAGTAGGACGTGTGTACTAAAACATGGCGACGGTCTTTTTATCTGAGAATAAAGTAGGACGTGTGTACTAAAACATGGCGGTCTTTTTATCTGAGAATAAAGTAGGACGTGTGTACTAAAACATGGCGGTCTTTTTATCTGAGAATAAAGTAGGACGTGTGTACTAAAACATGGCGACGTCTTTTATCTGAGAATAAAGTAGGACGTGTGTACTAAAACATGGCGGTCTTTTATCTGAGAATAAAGTAGGACGTGTGTACTAAAACATGGCGGTCTTTTTATCTGAGAATAAAGTAGGACGTGTGTACTAAAACATGGCGACGGTCTTTTTATCTGAGAATAAAGTAGGACGTGTGTACTAAAACATGGCGGTCTTTTTATCTGAGAATAAAGTAGGACGTGTGTACTAAAACATGGCGGTCTTTTTATCTGAGAATAAAGTAGGACGTGTGTACTAAAACATGGCGACGGTCTTTTTATCTGAGAATAAAGTAGGACGTGTGTACTAAAACATGGCGGTCTTTTATCTGAGAATAAAGTAGGACGTGTGTACTAAAACATGGCGGTCTTTTTATCTGAGAATAAAGTAGGACGTGTGTACTAAAACATGGCGGTCTTTTTATCTGAGAATAAATTCGGAAATAAACAACTAAAACATCGTGTGTTTCAGCTAATTTAATTTTAACGTCAAGCTAATCTAATCAACTAATTTTGTAACATTCTTTTTGATATAATATTGAAAACTACAAAAAATAAATGCATAAATTTCACGTATTTATTTGGAAACAGCGACAAGTAAAGTGATATTGTTAATTTACAAACGTTTCGTTTGCCGTTTATGCATTTCTTTGTGGGTCCATGACTGCAAAAAAATGTTTAAAGAAAAATATATCAGTTGATTGTACTAATTACTCCTAGGATTCCTTATTAATTTAGCAATTGGTTTAGTTTGAATTTCGCGCAAAGCTGCTCGAGTGTTATACGTAATACCCATATCTAATTCAGCAGTGTAAGACTAGAGGGAAGGCAACTAGTCAGTACCACTCACTGCCAACTCTTGGGCTACTCTTTCTTCAACGAACTGTAGAATTGACCATCACAGTATAACACTCCACAACTGAAATGGCCAACATGTTCCGACGAGAATTCTAACCCGCAAATTTCAATTGCTAGTCCAGTACTCTAACCACAAGATTCATCGTTTGTTTGGTTGTTGTAGAATAAAGCCACATTGGGCTATCTGCTGAGTAAATCTATAAAGTTATCACTTTTCAACCAGAGGCTGAATTTAGCGAATAAACTCGGTGATTTCATTCCGTGTTTACATTATTTTTCTCCATAATTACTTAATTACGTAATTGTCTTAATACAACATCTTGACACTACGTGGTGTGCGGTATAAAAATGATTCAATTTTATGATTAATAAAAACATTACACTACATGGATGATATTCCATAACATAATGTTTTATGAAATTTGGCATGTTAATTTGTTGCAATATTTTAAAAGCCTTGTATCTCGTGTATATATTTACAATTTATTCTATCAAAAGGAGTTATACGTCATTTTTAGCCCTCTGGCGGCTCAGCGGTTCATGTAAAAGCTTACAACGAAATAATTCGGCTTTTGATACCCGCAGCGGTTAAAGCACAGATAGCCATTATGTAGTTTTGTTCTTAATCACAAACAAACTTTAAAACAAACTGCTTGTTAAATGTATTATTATTATTATTTCGTGACTTGTGGGCTAGCTCTGTGCTAGAGTTCTGGAGTTAGGGACTAGCGAGATGGATTAGAATCCGTGACAAGTCACAGAAGGCAAATAACTAAATTTGTCTGTTAAGTTTAACCTCCATTTATAGTATTTTTTCTTATTCTCAACACAACACTGTATTGTAGGTTTCATAGTTTAAAAAAAACAAACCATAAGATTGTGATCGAAAACTGATAAGAATCTACGGGCATTTGAAGATTACTGAACCACACACCCTTGACCTAACCCGCTCTGTTTTATAAGACGAAGTTAGATCATAGGCAACGGTTTGTTTTATTGTATGACCTCAGACACAGCTTAAAAAACTGTTTGTTGTTTAACACACAGCCACACAGTGGACTATCTGTGCTGTGTCCAATACAGGTATCGAAATCCGTTTTTTTTACCGTTATAAGTCTTCCGAAACAGTAACTTTAGCATGCAGTCACTTTTCTATGAACACATTGGAGAATGTCACGTGACTAAAGTATACGATAAACTACATGAAAAAACAAACGTCAAATAGAAAATAATACAAAAAGGAAAAACAAACTTGTAATAAACAGACATGTGTTGGCCCTATAGTAGAACTCTGGATTTCGAGGCTTGCCATACGAATTCGAATCCATAACGTTCTTCGCATTTTAAGCAGTGGATGCGTTATAAAAAGTTAGAGTCAATATCTTCACACAGATGGTGGGTGCTAAGATTCTGCTAACTGGCTGCTTTCCGTCTGGTCAATAGAGAAGACCATATTCTGTTAACACAAAGTATAAATATTTTAGTTTCATGAAAAACTACACCAAGAAGGCGACACGAACTACTTTTATTATTATATACAACATTAGTTTTGAATTTCAACAATTTTCATTTACATACATTGATGTCATCGACTTCTATAAACGGATTTAATCTTTTTCAAGCATTAGAGCTTTTAACTTTCCTTTAGTGTTACGCTAGGAGAGCGGATCTACGGATTTACAACGCTAAAAGAAGAAGGTACGATTCGCCTCGGTGAACACAGTAAGTAGCTCGATGTGGCTTTGCTACAAGAAAACAGATTTATTTTTTTTACACAAGTATTAACCATTATACGTAAAAAAATATTATACAGATATTTGATGTAATGTCCATTTTGTTCAGCTGGATAGCGTGAGCCTTTCATTTTTATAAAGGCTAAAACATTATCAGAAACATATATATATATTTAATAACACTGTGCTATTTATATTTCTTTAAAGCTTTTTAACAGATACTAGTTTTAAATATTTTTACATGTAATGGATATAATTTAACGCCCTCTAGTGGACAATGTAGTTTTCTTCTTTTTTTTCTTGCTTGCTTTAAGAAACTTTATCACCAGTAATTCTAGCTCAAATGGTAATCCCCACGACGAGTTAGCAGCAAACCTAAGGGCTTACGATTCTAAAAATTGGGTTTCGTCGATATTCGCGATGGTTCCAGAACGTTGTATAGTTTTATATTTAAAAACATGAAAATGTATGTCAACATAATGTATGCTAACAGACTACACACGATTAAAGCGCTACATTTAATTTTTAACCCGAGTAAACCATTGAAAGTTCTGGATCTTTCTAGAAGTGTTGATGGCACAAAGAAAGCTAATCTGACGGACTATATTACATTCCCCGTTATATAAAGTGTTTAAATTGCCTCCAATTTTCTGTCTACGTACTTTGGTTAACAAAGTGTTTTGTTTTATTCATTTCCCAAGTGTTTCTATATTTGTACGTACGTGTATAATTTATGAGTCTTTTTACATTCAACTTTTATTTTCGCCCATTTATAGCCGAGCTTCACTGTCTTTTGACTATTCCCTCCGTCTCAAAAACAAAAAGAAAGAGAAAAATTCTGAAACGTCAACAGTAGGCCTGACAGGGCAATTTAGTAAGTAAACATAATATGCTTGTATAGGGTATATTATGTATGCCTTAGCTATTAAAGTCGTCAAAAAGGGAAAGGATGACGAAGTGGATTTTGACTTGAGATAAACAGAATCATCAGAGCATCTCTAAGCCTGAGTTACATTTTACTAAATCTTTTGCTTTAGCACTTTAGTGTAATGTATTTGGGGAGATAACTACTTATTTATTATAATCAGCCATTTACAACGTTCCATTAATCCCGTAAATCGTACTGTGAAGTACACAGAAGAATATTTGAAATAGCGTAATTTAAACGGGAGATGGAGAAAGATTGCTCCTAGATTTACGTAATGGGGGACTGTCCCCCTCAGATTTTATTAGAAGTATCAATGTATGTTAAATTACCAAACAATATAGTAGTAAGATGTGTTCTACTAAATATGGTAACCATCTTCTATCCTTTCCTCCTGTAGGCTGGGTAGGGCTTAGTGGTTATCCCAAACTGTGAATCTGAGGGCTTATGATTCATTTTCCGTTGCTACATAAACATGTGGATGAGCGAAAAGAAAGACTATAAAAGCTTGCTTTTCGGTCAGATTAGAGTAGCCTAAACAGTTAATGGTTGATGCTGTTTAATATCCTCCCGCCCTCTATCTTTTCAGCTCAAACGTAAGAGTCACCAATGTACAGCGGACCTTTAAACACGTAAACAAGTCATGGCAACAGTCAGCTGGTTTATCAATTGTTCTCATTAATTTCTTTAAAATTCATTGTAACCCTTGACCCGTCTTTGTCCTTGAAATGACCTTCAGATATGTTAAACACAGCGATAGAAACTTTTCAACCATTTCTAAATGCATAGTTAGTTATTTCCCAAAAGTTAGAATATAAACAACATCTGTAATATCGCTATAGTCGTTACATGTTAGACGTGCTCACATCAAAGGACCAAAACCACCAGTCATTGTCACTACATAAACTAGACCCGCTAGCGTGATTGACACTCTTGAATGTGCTTTTGGTGGTTTGTGCAAAGTAAATTGTTAGCACGTGATTCCTATAGATCGATAAGCATTTTCTTTTCATTCAAATAAACTGCTAGATATCCTTGTGGATCAGTAAACCCTGAACCAAAACATATAGTTGTTAAGGCTTCATTTAAGAACATGTTAACAAAAATAGAACAGTATCACTCGAGTTGGGTGTGTATTTAATTAAGCTACACAGTAAACACACTGTAAGTGGATATTCAGTAACTTGTATGTATGTTGTTTATCGATGAACACAAACAGCGTTATGTTGAACTTTTAAACAGTGTAACATAACCAATTCTATTAAACACAAACAACGTTATATTCAACTGCTCAACAGTGTATCATGACTGTTTTTTTTTTACCTACCTGTACAATATAATTAAACCTTGTGTTACTGTGTTTTGTATCCTTCATTATGCCTAAATCAAACCAATCTTTTACGAGCAAGTGCTATTTAATAAGACTATATATCATGACCAGATTTTGAATTAAATGGGTCCTGAGAATAGGTGGTCTTTTCGCACACCATACCCTATTATATACAACTTACAGCTGCTGAAAAGCGCCCCCACCTGTCTGCATTTTTGAAAGGAGAGGCTATGATAAATAATTACTTGTATAATTATTGGTTATAATAACAATTCTATAAAAGCAATTTTAAGATGGATTGTTTGTTTTGAATTTCACGAAAAGCTGCATGAGTGCTATCTGAGCTAGCCGTCCATAATTTAGGAATGAAGGGAAAGATGGAAGGAAGTTAATCATCACCCACCGCCAGCTGTTGAGCTACTCTTTTACAAATGAATAGTGGAATTGACCAAACGTTATAACGCCCC
The DNA here is from genome assembly GCF_004210375.1 of Tachypleus tridentatus. Lineage (NCBI taxonomy): Eukaryota > Metazoa > Arthropoda > Merostomata > Xiphosura > Limulidae > Tachypleus > Tachypleus tridentatus. Next base: position 165,841,856 of record NC_134831.1, on the reverse strand, counting down.
CACGACTGAAAGGGCGAGTAACTTTACAGGCGGAATTCGAATCCGCGACCCTCAAATTTCGAATCGAGCGCCCTAACCACCTGACCATGCTAGGCCTATTTAAGATGGTTGGTTGATTTGGTGTTTTATGGCACAAAGCAGCTGAGCTATCTGCGCCATTTAAAATGGAGAAACATGAATATAGTGAACTATGCTGCAACAGTATTAGGGTTACATTTTTTAAAAAATTATACTCCTTTTTTTTTATCCCTTAGGTCTGGTGCACACCTATACATCACCAAAAATGGGGATGTATAGAGTCGGAATGAGGACATGCAGCTATGGAAATAGGAGTGTATACATTATATCTGAAAATTAAAGATCAATCTTTGAAACCATGTATTAGTAGTATTAAGTCAGTAAAAGCAATTAACATGGGAATATGACATGTTCAGTGTATATATATAAACACACACATAACCAAAACGTGCTTAGAAAGGGAACGTCATAAACTGAGTTTGCGCACTACAAGCAAGAAGTGTGTGTAGTAATATTTGAACCAACCTATCTATTGCTGAAAGCGCTTTTCAGTCAAAACAGAAATTATCATGTCGACTGTAATACGACAAACACTTTAGTTTATTACTTACTGGAGGGGAGGAGGTCTGAAAGTAAACATACACCATCAGTGTGTCTACTACAACTTAAGTTGATTATCATGACCAATGCTTTTAAACATAAAAATTAAACTGAACCTTAGGGAATTGTTTATCTTTCGTTGTCAGGTTAAAACATGGAAACAAAAACACTGGTGTGAAAAACATTATTTCAGTATAGTCACAAAGTCTGTTGCAGACTATAGATATTCGTATGAAGTTCATAGAGTTGGTCCACGTACTAATGAAAATAATGAAATACATAGAAGCGTTTAGAAGGCAAATGTGAGTTACTTATTTTAAAATATCGTGTTCTATGTCTCGAATCTGTTAACAAATGAATAGGGATAAAAGAAATCGACACCCTCAGTTTTATTCAGAGCCCCCTGAAGTTTAATGTTTCTGATAAGAATAAAAAATTAAAATCATAGTAGAATTAAATCTGATTCATTGTTGATTCCTCACTAAACGAAATCAAACAAGTAACAGTGAATGTTGTATTGTTAATAGTTCGAGACACACTAAACTAAACTATACAAATCATGAATTATGTTACAGTTAGTGTAACACGAGTCGAAGATAAATGGACTTGTAAAGTTAAAAAACAAAAAACCCTTCAACATCAGCCAGATGAAAATCGATTCCTTTCAGTCGCATGACTCAATTAGATCTTCACTGTGGTTTGTAGTTAGTAGCGGAGAATTACTGTAATCATGCAGAAAACAAGACGTTCAGAAAGAAACAAATTCATAATCAAGACTGATGTGGGGAAAAGTGTTAATATTCGTGAAACAAAGAGTTAATACCCATGATCGTTGTGTATTTTCTTATAGCAAAGCCACATCTGGATATCTACCGTGTCCACCAAAGGAAACGAACCCAATACCCATGAAAAAAAAAAACGTTAATATAGATGAAAAAAGATAATTAATACCCCTGAAAAAAGAAAAGAGGTAATAGCCACGAACAAAAATTTACACCCATGAAAAGGAGTTAATACCCATCACAGTCATACTTATAAAGATGTGATTAAATGTTCTAAATTCTAATAGGCGAGTGTTTCACCACGAAACGACTTTTTACGTGTAATGTTACGTACTTTAATTTACTTCGGATAGGTCTCCGATTTATTATGTTACATATGTTAACGTATAAGTATTTCAAATAACGGGAATTTTGAATTTGAATTTGGAAGTCAGTAAAACGTTAATATGTTTGAAATTTATGTTATTTGCCAACAAGATTCATTTTCGTAGACTCAGTTTGTTTGTTTTTTTAACACAAATGAAATAGAAACCCTATAACCCTAGCGCTTTCGAAAGGTGTACCTTTCTTCTTCAGGAATAAATATATTTTAATATGCAAACATGAAAACAATACAAATTATAATAACGGTTATTACTAAAATTTATTACAAATAATGGTTTATATACAAGGGTTTTACAAACTTACAGACAATATCCAGTCTAGAACTGAATGTTTTATCGACGGGTCAAGTCCACGACGAGCAAATTAATTCTCTGTTGATATTGTTACACATCGCTTAAGCTAGCTAACTGTCGTTTCTTGATTGGCGTCACACAGCTTAACAATGAAGATATTTAATGTTCTCGCAAAAATAATTAGGTCTGAAGTAATTCACTGAAGTTGAACTCCGTAACGTTCCTGGTCAAATATTTGTAATTTTCCGATTAATAGGCGTTAATCACAATTATAGCTTCCTAGACCTACAGCAACACTGACTGTAGCTGTCCAATAATAATCTCTCCTTCTCTTGGCGTGTCGGTTTCTATATAATAATCACGCGAATTTCTCGAATTTTCAACAATATTCTAGCACGTTTTCGTAAAACAAGTATTGTTGGTTTTCCCTTTGAAAAATTTTCTACAAATTTCAAGAATAAGTGGGACTTGCGCAATACACAGTCAAGAATGTGCGTCACATGCAAAAAAGAAAACTATACCGAAACAAGCGTGGGTATTAAAATAAACATATAACGGTAAATCCGTTACAGTACTGGATGAACAAACTTTTATAATTTGCTAAACAGGTAGCTCTATTTTTATCCGTTTCTGTATTTCAATATTTATTTATGTAGACACAACTGTAGACACGGAAGAAGCCAGGCAAAGCCCTTGCAGCGGTAGGTGCTGTTGGTTGGCTGCCTTTCCTCTGATCAGTAATTTAAAATTAGGGATGGCAATACCTGAACCAAATTGGCTTCTGATATGGGGAATTATCCGACGTGCCTGTAGTTTCGTACAGATTGAGTATTCAGTTCTTTTACGTTTAATAGTATTTTTTTATAATCTTCTTTGACAAACACACAGCTTTAATGGTTTTGTGTAATATAATGGCTAGAATTGATCGCCCCCCGCTAGTACAGCAGTATGTCTCCGGATTTACAACGCTAAAATCAGGGGTTAGATTCCCCTCGGTGGGCTGAGCAAATAGCCCTTTGTGGCTTTGCTATACGAAAAACATACACAAACCCACGCCAGAATTGATCACTTGTCTATATATATATTTAATTCTGCAGCTTCTAATACTAATACATATTTAAAAAACTGAAGTAACTTTCACAGCTAGTTCATTATTACAAACAACTCTGATATAACTTTTTTAAAGCATCAGAATTACTATATATACAGCGAAACATAGCACTACCTGGTGGCGTAAATATTTCCTACTTCTTTTGTATTTCCATATTGCTCAAGTATATTGTCCATTTCAAGTTCATTAAACACACATAATATCAGTATACTAGGTTTCACGTTCATTCTGTAATGGTGTATCGATTACTAGAGGATAAACTCATGCTTCATGTAGGAAACCTAATTGACCATGGAAACATTATTCATGCAGAAAAAAAAAATGATATAGATGGGATTAAATCCACAATCTTCCGCGTACGAAGTGTTTTCTGTGTTTTATAAGTCAAAGCCCAAAAACATACAGTATTATTAAGTGGAATAGATATATGTTTATTATACATATCAGAAAGATATGCTTTACGTAGATAAATCCTTTAATGTTGTTGAATTATGTTATTAGTTGGACACCTTGTCTTTGTGTATAATCGCCTTGTTTGATTGAGGTCTGGAGACATTTTCTTCATCGAAGTCTTGAGAAAGCGACTTTAGTGAATTTCACAAATTATGTTGTCAAGAAGTAAAAAAATAAATAAACTGTCTTTGTTTGTCGCCATCTTGCTTCCTTTTCTTTTTCCTTCCACAACGATATTGACTCATTTTTAACTCATTATTCACTGTCTTTTAAAGTATTAACGAAGCATTGTGTCTCTACTAACGGAAATGGTGTAATATTTTAATCCCCTAGCGAGTAAACTGAACTCTTTCTTCGCGTATGAAGCATATTTAAACTTTAGGCCAAACTGTCGATTTTTAGGCGAATGTATTAAGATAGTTGAAAACGTATTCTTGTTATAAAATGATAAATTTTTAAAATTTCGGCATCAAAAAGTGTCAACATCTTGTGTCTATATCGCATTTGTGTATTATCTGAAATATTAAATTATTTTCTTTCCCGCTATGTGTTAGCTGCAGAGCATTAAAAACAAATGAAGTTGTCACAGTGACCATCAGGGCTAAGTTCCGTTGATTATATTGCGGGTAAACTCGTGTTTCGCATACAAATTTATTTAATCTTTAGGCCTAATTGTCGATTTTTATGATACTTTTGTCGTTAATGTTATAAACGTAGTGTTTTTTGCACTCTTACAGAATAATGCACGTTAAGTGCCATTCACTTATGCACTGTATAAACGTAAAGTACCACTGTACAATTAGCCAGTAAGATTACTGGGTTTCCATGTGAGCCACCACGCATACTTGCATGACTGATGACACACGTTTTTCTTTTAATTACATAAATGAGTACAAAAACGGGAGCATTAAAAAGAAAGGAAATGTTAGCGGTTTTTTTTTTTTTTGTTATAACAGTTATGATACAAAACGATAAGAGTACAATAACTGTACATTGGAAGGTTTTTGTGAGGCTGTTACAGAGCGATTTTCAGCCTTGAGTTGATTTGGGTCACAAAATCAACATTCTATTTCTATGAGTAATTATCATTTAGAATAGCATAATTATCCTACATTTTTGATACATATAAAGTTTCAGTTAGTGTTTGTTTTAGCACAAAGTCACACATTGAGTTATCTGCGCTCTATCACTGCGGAGAATCGATTTTTAGTGTTATAATTCAGTAAATTTACTGTTAAGCCACTAAGAAATATTTTGTTAATTATTTTATAAAATGGAATTCATCTGTGGCTATACAGAATTCATCATGTGACATTCCGTCAGTTCCTGACAGCGATGGAATTCTTCTTCGTGATTATACCAAGTGGTTTGGAATATTCTTTTAATTCCTTGTACCGATGTGTACCAGTACTTCTGATCATGCGTAAACTGATAACTGTTCAACTTCACAATGGTTCTACATCCAGTATTTCGTTGCAGAAGACTTCGTTGTAAGGCTGTCACGTACAGAGCACGCCACTACCGTCTATGTGTTTTCCACAATCCAGTACCATTTCAAAAGCATTATTGCTTATCACGGATGAAGTAAGACTTGTTGCAGGTCGCTTTCTGTATATTATTAGTTCCCAATGTAGTTAAGTACAAGATATACCCCTGTCTTGGAAATTCTAAATTCCTTATTTGAACACAAATCTATAATCTAAGTGTATGAATATTTTACGTCCGAAAGGAATATTGCATACCATTCCCAAAACGACCGATTTTCACGGGTGTTACACTATCTACGTAATTACAAACAATGTCAAAATATTGTTGTGGAACGTTTCTTTAGGCCGCGACTTTATATCGACACTACTTACTGATTTCCATATTAGAAATCGCCTTAACCCAGCGTGCTAGACACTCTGTAGTACTCACTATATACAGCGTACGAGTCCACAAACCCTAAATTATAGGGTGTTTTTTTTCTTTATTCAGCTAGTGCTAATACCAGTTGTTGTAAAAACATCACGCTCATCCATCTCAATAGGTTTTTTAGTGAACTTGTTGTACGTGTTGCCAGTAATGACTTCAACAAGACCTTTTATTTTAGGCTTCTATTTTGAGAATGTTGAGATACAGCATGTACTAAAAATAACTGACTGAAAGGGGTGTAGAGTGGTTACTTTACTAAGCTCATGCCCCATAGTGGCACACCGGTATGTCTGAAGACTAACACCTCTAGAAACCAGGTTTCCATTCTCCGTGGTGAGCAGAGTACAGATAGCTCATTGTGTAGCTTTGTGCTTAATTCCAGACAAATAAATACAAAGCTCATTTGGCGAAGGGCATTTTTTATATTAAATATCAAATTATAACAGCACATTTGCAGACAGATCGGAGAGGGGTGTGAAAATTTATCAGACTTGTATATTAACATAATTATCATTCTGCCCAGAGACTGCAAGTGTCTGAAGACACTGTGTGCCGAGAAAATATTTTAAACCAAAGGAGACGATAGAGGATAAAATGAAACCACTGTTTTCCTAGATTATAGTAAAAACTGGTTTGTTTGTTTGTTTTTATTGCGTAGCCACAGTGAGTTATCTGCGCTTTATTTGCCATGGGGAGCGAACCTAGGATTTCAATAATGCAAATTCGCAAACTTATGGCCCATAGGGTGAAGAAGGGGTTATACTGAAGCCAAACCGAACGTTCCTGCTTCCACGCGCAATTATCCCCCCCCCGTATCAATAGTAACTTTACGAACTATCAGCTCTGAAATCCTGAGTTCGATTACCAACGATAGGTATAAGTTAGGTAGTCTATGGTTCGGTTTTGAGTTTAAAAAAACGAACACTCATTCGTAATGGTTCAAGACTACTTTCGTTTCTAATTAGTAAACAAAATATAACAGCGTCAAGTTCAGTGTAACTAACCTTAGTACAAGTTATTCTTGTTTTATGCGTTTTGTAATTTAACGGCTTACACGTTATACCAAATTCTACGCCCAAGAAAGTAATGACCCGGCACGGCCAGGTAGTTAAGGTACTCGACTCGTAATCCGAGGGTCGCGGGTTCGAATCCCGTTCACACCAAACATGCTCGCCCTTTCAGCCATGGGGGTGTTATAACGACGCTCAATCCCACTATTCGTCGGGAAAAGAGTAACCTTTTAGTAACCCTAAATAGCAGTTTATTCTAAAAGGCAGGTCACTAATATCATCAGAAAGAACTCTCGCTGCTTTGACGACGATTAAAACTTTTTTCCAATGAATTAAGGACAAAACGATTTCTTTACGATGGAAATGTGTAAGCTCACAGTCCTACAAAATGTATTCGAACGTACATGAAAAGAGCCTTCTATGTCCCCGTACCCGCTGTTCGTGACATCATCCATTAGTAGTCCAGTGAGTTAATACTATATGGTCACGAGAAACAGTTCTGACCACACTATATGCTGTAGAATTAGTCTAGCTGGATCGTTTACGTTACTTAATAAGCCACTTGCACTAATAAAGAACAGGTGTATTCAGGAGTATTTTGATCCGAATGCACCGTAATGACATTTTGTTTTTTACTGTAACGTTAATAGGCATTTATAACACAGCTTTAATTACGGAATAAATATAAAACGAAACTCGTAAAACGTGACTAAATATGGCGTGTTTGAAGCTTTATTAAAATGTACGAAGGAAACATAAAGAAATTCACGCCTTTGTACAGTATATTTCATTGTAGTTTACATTATATAAACATAGAGCATAAAAGCTGATAATAATACAATATTGGTTATGCGGGTTCTGAGAGGCTTCGTAAGCCACTACATACTTTCAGTCATACAATTAGGACTGTCAGTAAGGAAAATATCAGTTCAAACAGCTTCATACTTCCACATGTTTTTAAATCTACATAATACATATTGATTTTTTCATTCTTTAAAATTTCACAGTATAAAGAATTGACCACCAACATATGGTACATTCATCCTTTTTTGTACTAAATACAGAGAAAACATAAGTAGTAATTAGTAATATTGATTGTGTGAGTGTCTCGTGTGTTATTAAGGACTCTGCATCCACACACCAAAGTAATGGACCCACAAGCAGCTCAGTGTAAGACGTTTTAAAGTGTTGATGTGTTTATGGATCCTAGAGGTAATTATATGGCTAAAGTCGAGATTGAAGGCCTAATAGAATAAAGCATTTGTCCTATAAGTTTGATCTTAGGTTCGACCATGACCTAGATTTCTTCTTTCGTTCCTTCACGTATACTTATCGAGTGGATATTTTCAGTCTTGGTAGCAGACGCGCTAAGGACCGAAGAATTCATCCGGTCACACTAACGACTAGGACACACCCAGTCCATTGGCGTTTTCGTCCAAAAGAATAGAAACACTGGATATGGAAGAGCAAAATATTTAACAAGAGCTATCCTTACAGTTCGGATGGAATTCTGCCGTAATCAACCTTACGTAGTAACATATTTCCCAGTCTTATTCTGATGAAAGGGCGTGGTTTGCCCTGTAGTAAAACTCTAAATTTCGAAGCTAGCAAGCTGGTTCAATTCATGTGATAGTGTAATATATACCTTATTATTTTGTAGTTTACAATTACCCGGTATGGCCAGGTGGCGAGGGCGCTCGACTCGTAATCTGAAGGTCGTGGGTTCGAATCCCTCTCACCCCAAAATTCTCGCCCTTTCACCCGTGGAGGCGTTATAACGTGACAGTCAATCTCAATAATTGTTGGTAAAATTGTAGCCCAAGAGTTGGCAGCGGGTGGTTGTGACTAGCTGCCTTCCTTCTAGTCTTACACTGATAAATTAGGGCGGGTAGCGCAGGTTGCCCTTGTGTAGCTTTGCGTGAAATTCAAAAACAAACAAACTGTATTTTACCTATAATGATTTCATTCTCTACCAGTTATGCAAGAAACCTTGTTTGCACTACGAGCACCATTCTTGCTTATATACTACAATTTTCCGCCGAGACAGGTAGTTAAGGAAATAAATGCCAGGAGCTCTTTATTGAGAAATCACTGAAATATTCCCTGCAGTTTAAGCTGTGGGGCGCTATCAACACTACATAAGTTGATATGTAATTAGTAATTACACCCAGGACCGTGTTTATCTTATTAAACAGTTAGACAATTACTAACTGGTCAGTAGTTCAAAACTAAGTATGGCGACACGTGTTTTATAAAATAATATTCCAGTCTGTTTTAATATCTATTGTAATAACTTTATTACGTTAGTAGTAGAATAAAAAAAAACAGATTTTATGATCAGAAGATTGGTTATGGAAAAGTAAATACCTCGGTATTGTTAATAAAATTTCAAAATTAATGATTTATTAATAAAATAATATCGCTAAAGGTTTTAAGATTGCATCCTAGTAATTTAGTTACGAGTGAATATTTTAAAGTGGCCAAAACCCACCACTTACAGAGAAGAAAAAAAAATATTCTTTTTTCATGTAAATTTTTCCTGCACTTTCCAGTAAGGGCTGATCATATCTCTATGCGCCAATGTGCTTGTGTGTTATTGACGCTAGTAAATACTAATCCTAATAACATAAGAATGACACAAATACCATCAGTGTCTACTGAGACATTATGTATATTTCACGTAAGTTTCTATGTTTTAGGGTTAAGAAATCAAGCTAAATAATTGCTAAAGCACCCGAATAGCGGAGTTAAATCCTATTTTTATCGATTATTGTTTTGCAATTAGATTTAGAGTTACGTGTCTACCTTACACACTTGTTCCACGTCAACAGATAACTTAGGTGATTGTGCGCAAAATCTCGCTAAAGTTATATCAAAATGAGTGGGAAACGTACAAGCTTATTACTTGTACTTCATACTTTTCAATACAATATCAAAATAACTTGGATATTTCTGAATACTTTGCGCTCTCTCAAACAAAAAATACAAATCCATAGCACGCGAGCCCTTGTAATACGTAAAACACGAGGTAATTTAATGGCATTTTAAATATTTTAATTACTAATGAAGCAATTTAAAATAATTTATGTGTTTGAATAATGTTATAGCTGGTGCCTAAATCGTCATTATTCGTTATATATCGGACCAAGTATTTAATTAATATATATATATTACAAATTTCTTTTTAATTTCGCCAAAGGTAAAATTGAAAGGAGAATCTGTGATGTGGAAACCTAATGATTTTTCTGATTGGCCGCTCCCTCTACTGGGAACTGCAGATTAAGAATCATTAGCACAACTTGGGCTGGTAAGTCAATGAAATACAGTTAAGCCTCGTATAAGGATAATTTGTATTCAGCATTAACGGAGCTTTTAACTCTTTTTCAATCACCAATAAACCATCTAAAATTAATTTAGGGTAATTTATTATCAAATAAAAACACTGTTTAAATGTGTATTCTTCACCAATTAAACACCGAGAAAATTATGTGGTTGGTCTAGTGAAAATATTACGGTTACCAACATTCCAGAGTGAAGTGGGCCTTTTTCTTCCGTAGAGAGTGATACTGTAACAGCCCCGAAACGGTTAAATTACAATAATCCTTTTCATCATTTGCTAAGTAATCTAATTTTCATTGTATCGCGTTTTAAAACCTAAACAAAAATTCTTAAAACAAATAAAAACCCGCCAAGTTGTATCAAACCCATTCAAATATTACTTCGTTTTCTCTTTCGCTGCTGGTTAGGTCTTAGAATCTTAATTCTCGCGACTGCCCAATAGGAGGTTAGGTTAAGAAATCGCAGTAAATATATAGGGAACGTTGTACCGTGTACCAGATCTTTCTTTGTTGCGTGATTATACATGTAAAATGTACGAGTTTTGTTTAATGATACAGGAACAAAACTATAATACATATACCATAGCATTCACAAAAACTCATAAGTTCTTTTAAGACCTGAGATTTAAGTGGTTTATATTTTAAAATACAGAAAATAGATTTTGAAGTTGACAAAACCATGTTCTATAATAAAGTTACAATATCATGCATTGCACATTTTAAATCAACTGTAACAACCAGAAACGCCAGCGACATCTATACTCGAATTGTCAAACAAATTATACAAATAATTTACAAATAATTATCTATCTAAAGTCGACCTGTCAAAGCTTTCCAAAAAAGGTTTCTTACACAATTCTGGAAGGTTATTTATACAATAGCAGATATACATATATTACAAATCTTAAACTATTATGTACAAAATTCCACAGAATTAAAAAAAAAGGTAACGTGACAATTATGTTTTTGGAAAAGAAACCGAGAAAACGATTCATTTTTTGTATCATTTGAAGACAATTTACTATTAAATTGTTTGATTTATTTTGTTAGTTAGTAATAGTAATTAAGGTTAAAACGAGTCCTAATTAATATATTAAAATTTACTAAGAAAGATTACTTACAAATTTACCATTAAAAATGTCCTTATTCCTGCGGGGGTAGGGAGAGGGCGTGTGACATTATCAGTAATTACTCAACAAAATCGTAATTATCTTGTCATAAAGCAGTAAAATATAATTGTAAAAATGTCTGAACTGCATATAAACAATATAATTAAAATAATTTGTGTTTCCTATAACCTATTTAATAAAGTCAATAAAAAAATTGAAATTTCTTTTAACTCTATTTAGATGTTTTGAATTTCTGATAACTATAACTCAGTTTTTTACCATTTTCTCTTCAAAAAGCTTTGAGATAAAATTATTTAATTTTTAGAATTTGTTTCCAATAACTATACTACATTTTAGTTCTCAATGTTAAATAATATTTACGTAATTTTAGAAGTAGAAATGTTGGCCCGCCATGGCCAGGTGGGCTCAGGCGTTCGACTTGTAATTCGAGGAAGGCGGATTCGAATCACCGTCGCACCAAACATGCTCGCCCTTTCAGCCGTGGTGGCGGTATAATGTGACGGTCAATCCCACTATTCATTGGTAAAAGAGTAATCCAAGAGATGGCGGTGGCTGGCTATGACTAGCTGCTTTCTCTCTAGTCTCACACTACTAAATTAGGGACGGCTAGCGCAGATAGCCCTCGAGTAGCTTTGCGCGAAATTCAAAAAAACAAACAAACAGAACTGGAAATAATAATTATGTAATAATAACAGGTTAATTTTAAGCATGTAGCAAACTAGAAACTTCATAGCTGCTCAGTAAATCAGTTTAAGATTATAAGTGTGAATGGAATCTTTCATCCATGCTCTAAGATTTGTTCATTATTCTACTGCTTTGGAGTTAAATATGGCATTGTCCAGGTTTATGCTCGGCAGGGATAAGCGGTTTAGGAGCTTGATTCGTAATCTGAGGGTCGCGGATTCGAATCCCCGTCGCACCAAATATTCTTGTCCTTTCAGCTGTGGGGACGTTATAACGTTCTGGTCAATCCCATTATTAGTTGGTAAAATAGTAGCCCAAGAATTGGCAGTGAGGTGTGATGACTAGCTGCCTTCCCTCTAGTCTTACACTGCTAAATTAGGGACGGCTAGCGCAGATAGCCCTCGTGTAGCTTTACACGAATTTAAAAAACAAACCAAACAAGCTTTAGAAAAGCAGGTACTCTACTAGAACATGTTGACTTACACCAAAGACAAGAAACAGTTAAACTAATACGAAAAATTGGCAGTCCTTGTGCAAAATATTGTCAGTGAAATAAGACATCAATGTTCTTTACTTTCACAATAATTTATTTGTAAAGTTTGTTCATGTTCATGTTATTTAAATCATAATTTAAACTGAAAGATTTTGAATCGTATTATGAATGAAAATGGGATGATTCACATGCAAACTGAACATAATTTCTCATTTATGTTTTAATTTCTATATCTACTTAAAAATGTACTTAAAAAAGAATGAAGCAGAAAAAGTTGTAATAAAATTTGCATTCTGTATTTTGTATCGTTGATTCGAAACTTCACTTTTTAAAGTTCTGTCACTATTCTTGCTTATATGGGAGTATTCAATAGCAAATAAGTATATTATGAAATGAACTATATGACCAAAGGTCCTGGAACTAACTTAATTCTAAGTTTAAGGAGAGCATTACTGAGGCACGTAGTAACCTCGTGTTCATACAGTTAGTCCGTTCACATAATATAACCAGGTGGTTAGGGCGCTCGACTCATAACTTGGAAGTCGTGGATTTAAATCCCCGTCACACCGATGTCGCGGTCATTCCCACTATTCGTTGGAAAAAGAGTAGCCCAAGTGTGGGCAGTGGGTGGTGATGACTATTTGCCTTCCCTCTGGTCTTATACTGCTAAATTAGGGACGGCTATCCTAAATAGCCCTCATGTAGCTTTACGCAAAAACCAAAAATCAAACAGACAAACACATATAATTCTTTAACTAGAAAATGCTACTCTTCCTAGGAGGGTGGTTTTAAAAACTATATCACGTGAACAAACAGTACACAAATAATTGAATTTTGACCTTATACAACAAAACGAGATAGTACACGTAATTGTTGGTCGATGTGATAAGACATCTTATGATTGTTAGAATAATTTAATTCGGATGAAGATTTAGTGGAATATTCGAAGTCGAGTTTCAGAATTAAAGAGAAGGATTAACGAAATGTTATAATTCGTGTTTCAAGATTAAAGGACCCCAGTGGCATCGCGATATGTCTGCGGACTTACAACGCTAAAAACCACGCTTCGGTTCCCAATGTGTAGTTTTGCGGTGAAATACAAACAAACAAGATTAAAGACAAGGATTAGTGGAATATCCAAAGTCGTATTTTAAGATTAACAACATTAGTGTTTATTGCAAGTGTTCCGGGTTATCCACCGAAATCATTATCCCAATATTCGGATACTAAATTAATAAGTAAGTATAGACCATTACTTCAAAACACGTTTTTACTTGTACTTGCTTACAAAACCAGTATTTCAAGATATACTTGTATCCGAGTGTTATCGAAACATTTTGTCTCGCCGTTGATACCAAACAATGTAGCTTATCAGTAACGCAGAGAAGGATATCTCTATCTTTTGTAGGTACCGCCCCTGTTCGTGTGAAACGCTTATCGTAGAATAAGTTATTTGAATATAGTCACTAGCTACTTATAAAACCATCGGTCGGGCTGCTGATTTGAGCTTCAGCGAAGGTGTTATAATCACACTCTTAGAACTGATTTGTATTAGTTCAGACCAAACTTTCATATTTTTGGTTCATAAGAATCGTCCGCTTGTGGGTTTTTTTATCGCTTTGCACAGACAGAAAAATCAATCTTTTGAAAGAAACAATAAACAATCGAAAGTACAATAAAAAAGATAAAGGTGGAATTGGAAGTTTTAAAAAATATAAACATGGAAGAGGAACAGGAAAAAGGAAAACCTGAGTTTGAAAAAATTCTCGCAGACGTTGGACACTATGGAGCTTTCCAGAAAAATCTCGTTCGTTGGTTTCTCTTTCCTGGCGTTGTTCCTCTGGCCTGGTTCTCTCTCAACATCGTGTTCTTTATGTCCGTTCCAGACCACTGGTGTTACGTTTCTGAATTAGTTACATCCAATCTTAGCGTGAAAGAACAAAAGATTATAATTAGACCCATGCAGAAACAGCGTGGAGAAGATGAACTAAGTCACTGTGAAATGCATGATTTCAACTATAGTCAGATACTCGTAGATTTATTAGAAGGTTCAGAAGTCAGATCCATCTTGTCAAGACATAACTCTACCTCGAATGTCCCTTGTCCAAGTGGCTGGATGTACGATCAGACCCTTTACGATAGCACCGCCTCGAGACAAGTAAGTTGTTGTTATTCCCTAAACTTAGTTTACAGATAATCTGTTGCGTCAAACAAAGCTGACAATATTAATATGACACTCAGAACTGACTGTTTTTGTCGTCTAAATCTCTGTGATACCGGAAGTGACCTAATGCTGGACAGATAAACGAAAGGTCCGAGGTTTGAGACGTGATATGCCCCTGAACAACTATTACATTTTCAGCTCTAAGGGTGTTACAGAATAATAGTATTGGTCAGGTAGTAGTGACTGGTGTCCTTCCTTCTGAACAGTAGTTCTAAATCAAAACTGGTTCTTCCAGAATCATGGGGGTCTTTGACCTTACGTTTATCACACATGTCGTACAACGGGAGCTTTTTTGTTTTTCCGACGAGCACAAACATTGTTGATTTTATTATTGGAGCAAGCAGGCGATAAGAGATGCTAAATATATAAACACGAAACTCGGTCTACTTAAATCTATCCTAATATAACTACGTCCCCCCCTCCCAGTGGCTCAGCGATAAGTTTCTTGATTTATAACTTTAAAAATTCGGTTTCGATACCCTTAGTGGATGTATTAAAAATATTTTTCACAATCAGTCATTCAAATCTAACGCAGTTTTAAAGTGTAGTTTTTGTCAGTTGTTGACAATGCGTGTTTTACATGGAAAAATAAGTCCCTAATTTAAGGAATACAAAACTCGCTGAGGCTAGGGCTGGGGCATGTCGGGTTTTGAATCTGATGGTCTAAAGTTCGCGTTCCGTTGGCGTAAAATAGTAATTACAATAAGAAGAAATCATTTGGATAAACATAACTAAAAAAATTCAGTTATTCTAATAAGGTGATATTTCTGGGATTATGGTTTGAATGAAATAGAAAATAGTGTTACCGTGTAGTTTGAAGTGTTATTTTCTTAAATGATTAAAGTCAAGATGGTTGTATCATATTAATGGAACATTTAATGAAATTACACTTAAGTAAACATCGGTTAATAATTATAATTATAATACTCATAATCATATATTGCTAATAATGAAGAACTGGCAACCATAAAGAACGTTAAAATGATAATATTCTAAATCTGATACGAGTAATGATGTGGCTAAGACTCCTGCTGGGACAGTGGTAAGTATTCGAATTTGCAGTGTTAAAATCAGGGGTTCGATTCTCTTCGGTGGACACAGCAGATAACCCGATGTGGCTTTGCTATAAAAAAAACACTTATGAATAAAAATGGATTGTAGTTTAAAAATTAATAATATATTAAATTATGATTAAAAGTTTTGGATGTTAGAAGAGAATCGTAAAAGAAATAACGGAACCAAACTACAGAATAAATTATTCACTGAAAAAGAACAAGTAGGGCTAATGTTTTATACAGAATTCCCAAGGTACTTAAGGGAGGGTGTTTGACCAGTTGGACCTAAAAGAAACAAACAAACAAAACAAAAGACTGACAGGTATTTTGGTTTGAATATCTCTGTTTCCAAACAATGGGAACAGAGATAACCGGTGGTGCTCGGATAATGTCTTTCTCTCACCCCTCTTCTTCATGAGTTTGATGTGGTTTTTTTGTTCATGCAACCCGAAAAAAAAAAAAAAAAAGCCAAGCAAGCAAATGTAAGCTCAAAAGCCGACAACAGCGGTGAGTGTATCACAAAATCAACGCCCGATATGTTACTTAAGGTCAATCAGGGCAGCGGGGATCTATAAATCCAGTGCCAAATATTTTATGTGGGGGAAACAGGAGAACCCCGAGAAAACCCAATTTCACTTCCCAGACCAATTCGCTTGGGAAGTGCCGGAGCTAACGGCTGAATTGAGAAGCTGGAGGTGGAGAATCTGAAATAAATGAGAGTTACTGCATACAAGTACAGTTTAAGTGTTATAAACGTGGATAGGAGACTGGTGGATGCGCCACGTGCTAGGTGTATCAGCTAGAGTGGTAAATTGTTTCGTGAGTGAGTTTCTTTCTTTCGCCGATTTGTAGTATTTGACTGCTTGTTTGCGGATCCTAGTGTTAATTTTGGGTAATACCTGCAGGGAGTCCAAATAGGTTAGAGGGGGTATATTTTGGTAAGCGATGAGCTATTTTCATCACACGATATTGTAATGATTTTAATTTGTTCATAAGATTATCTGAGTGGCCGAATATACGCCTTGTAAACGGTGAAAATGGATTCGGCAGAATACCCAGTATGGGTGCCTCTGATCCGTCGTAAGTACGAGATTCCCTGCTCTACTGATTTACGAATTTGGCTAAAATGATCAGTCCAGATTAGCGACCTATTGAAAAATTTAATAGTTTTAGTGAATTTAATGTTAGTATGAAGCAACTTTAATGTAAGTATGGCTAGTTTTTTCCTCTTCCTCTAACGTCGACGGTAGAATGAAATTGCCTGAGTTTTACTGGGATTTAATGTAACACACCGCCAATTACACCATACTGATATTTGATTGAGTGAAGTTTAAACTCTGTTAGCTTCAGCTGCGGGGTCGCTTGAAGTGCTCCAAATAGCTACGTCATCTGCATATTGTTAAGCATGTGTATATGTGTGCTTGGGGATCGGAATGTCTTAATATATAGTAATGGGCTAATGGCAGACCTTTGCGGAACGCCTGCATTAAGAGCAAACGGGTGTTAGAGTGCCTGATTCACTCGTACCTTCTCTGTTAGTAAGGAAACTTGAGACCCACTGAATAATCGTGTGTGAGATTTGGAGACTGTGTAATTTGAATAGTAGTCCGTTATGCCAGACACTGTCAAATGCTTTTTCAACATCCAAGAACGCTGCTACTGTTATATGTTTCCGATTAAAAGTTTGGAAGACAGTTTTGGTAAGTCGAACTAGGTGGTTACTAATTTGTCTCTGGTGTCGGGCCGCGTTTTGAATTTTATTAATGATATTGTTGATTTCTAAGAAAAACAAAAGTCTGCTCGCGATTATTTTTTCCATCAGTTTACTTGTGGAATTCAGAAGACTTATTGGTCAGTAACTCGCAAGATTCTGTAGATCAACACTAGGTTTTGGGATGATTACTATGATAGCCGATTTCCAGTGGTTAGGGAAGTACCCCGTTAATAGTTGTACAGGGTAGTTAGGTAAAATATATGTGTCCGAGAGGGTTTTTTGAATAATATTTTTTTTATTTTGTCTTCACCCGAAGCAGTGTTCCTGAGTTTTGTTATGTATGATTTGACTTCAGAGCACGATATTAGGCAGGTTATATCGCTGTGAGTGTGAGCTACGGTGTAATCGGATAAGTGTACAAGTTTAGATTGAAATAGTTTGTTATTGTTAGATAGGAAATTATTAACTGCTCGATAGTGGATGGAAGGGTTGGTGTCTGAAATTGAAGGGGTCGTAATTTGGCGTGTCAGGGTTGAATAGTGTGAAATATATGGGGGTCGTGATCACCGCCAATGTTGTATAATACGCGGAAATTGAAAACATGTAGCAAGATATTAGGTGTAGAAATGGCTAAATCTAGGATGTCTCTGGAGCCACCTACATGCGTATGTATTGGTGTATCATCATTTAGAACCGTAATGCCATTATTTTATATGAAATTATTTAGAATGATCCCAGAAAGTTAGTATGCTTAAAGTTACATATAATAAGTTGGCTTTATGGTGAAACATATTACTTCTAAAGAAAAGGCAGATACAGAAAACCATGAAGTTTCTAACGAAATGGAATAAGTCACAGTTTGTGCAAGATTTCATGTGGAATTTATTGTACATTAACATTCCCTTGTAAAATACAAAACGTAACCTTTAAAAGTTCAGCGTTTTATTATTATATCAAACTGAAGATGCTATAAGATCATCTCCCAAAACATTTTTTCCAGAAATTATTTAGATTTGTCCGCACCTTTTTTTCTTCATTCAGTATTATGATGTATAGTCAAACTAATGGATTTCAATTGAATCAAAATGGTCTTATTTCTTGCCAGCTCGTTTTTCTGCCATTATGGAAAGCAATGATTACAAGTTATTCACTCTACATGTTAAACCTATAAACTATTGAAGATATCTTAATGGACCAATAGGTCCCCATGTTGTTATAAAAATATAAGATTTACTCTGGAATCTCGAGAAGATAGACTTGGTTTCTGATACTTTGATAAACAATAAACCATAGAGGCTTTGAAATGAATAATAAGAGAACGTGTACATGTTTATATTTTAATAGTTGAATTCCTGATTTAAAAAAAAAATTAGTTGAAAGGTTAGTACATCATGTTTGTAAGATAACTAAAATGTATTAATGTTTACATAAAAAATTAAACATCAAAATGTATGTAAATAAAAATGGATTTCATATATCCTACTTAATTTCTTGTATAGTCTTACAAACTTTATAATAAACAAGCAGAATTAGTTCTGAAATAAATACTGTTTAAAAATTCCATATAAATATACTTTAAATATACTGTGTAAGCTATTTTATTTAAAAGGTAGTTTTTAAATCAAGGAGTGGAATAATATAATTTTCTCAGGTATCAAACTATAATTTCATACATTCAGAGATCTAACTCGATATGTGAATCAAACTGTTCTAATTGTATTTCTAGATAAATATGTTCCACCACCATATGGCTAGAAATACGCATATTTAGTAACAAGTAATAAATCATATTTAGTAACAAATAATAAATCATATTTAGTAACAAATAATAAATCATATTTAGTATCAAATAATAAATCATATTTAGTAACAAATAATAAATCATATTTAGTAACAAATAATAAATCATATTTAGTATCAAATAATAATAATAATAAATCAATATTTGCGCCTTATTTTTGTCAGTGGGACCTGGTGTGTGACAAAGATCCCTTACCTAATCTTGTTTTCACTCTTACTGGGGTTGGAAGCGTACTGTCTACGCCAATCTATGGAAGTCTTTCAGATAGGTATGTATATACAGAAAATAGAGAGAAAAAATTTACTATTTATACTTTTATTAATCCTTTTTAAACTTAACCTTATTAAAAACTTTTCTGTACAATGCTAAAATCCGGAGTTCGATCCCTCGTAATGGACAGCGTGTGCATAGCTCATTGTATAATTTTTGCACTAATAAAACACATTTTACAATCCATTAATTATACATATAGTAAAACCATGTTTCAACGGCAAGTCTGAAGGCTTATCACGTTAAAAATTGGGTTTCGATACTCCCAAAGTTAATACTTTGATAATATTATCTCGATTCACCTCACCACTCCATACGGAAAGGTAAGCATTATACGAACTGCGATATATCTAACTTCATTCATAAAAAATAATCAAAAATGTTAAACATTATTTTTATTTAAGAAACTACATTTTGTCATTAAGCGTTACATTATTTGTTCTGTACTCACCAAAGACTTGCCACCGGAGAGGCGAGAAACTGGAAGGTAACGTTTTTTCTTGTTTATTTTTTTTAGTATTAAAGGTTATATTTGTAAACAAACTTGTGACCGTTTATCATTTATTAGAGCCCACAGTTTTAACTTTTTAAGCCTGCGACTTAAATTGCAATACTATTCAGATGAATTACTAAATTTGTAACACGCTACCTGCATTCATTAAATTAGTGACAATATGTAACTATAATGACAGAAACAAGTTTCACTAATAACACTATGTAACACAAATTTTGTTCCTGGATATTATGTGTTATTTCTTGATTGCTTGTGTTGTAAAAGTACAGAAAATGACCATTATTCCCTTCAAACTTTGCTTTTGTGACCTGAATAATAAAATTTACATATTAACCTATTTTCTATGTAAAAACAGGCAAATTTACACATTTTCATTTACATAAGACCTGAATAAAACAGCATATGAATCAAGATTTCATGTATTTATACTAAAGTTATACAAAAATGAACAAATATGTTTAGAAGTGAGTAGTTTTTCGAGATTTACGACTGTAATGTAAATCACTTTTACGTACTAGCCCCCAAATATAGTATCCAATCATGTTTTCGTTATACGCTCCTTGGTAGTGGCATTCAAAGTCCAGTATATCTTGATGGAAGCGCTCGCCTTGCTCCTCTGAGTACGCTCCCATGTTTTCCTTGAATTTATCAAGATGAGCGTTAAGGATATGGACTTTCAGGGACATCCTGCAGCCCATTTTGCCGTAGTTCTTCACCAGAGCCTCAACTAGTTCGACATAATTTTCGGCCTTGTGATTGCTCAAGAAGCCACAAACCACTGCAACAAAGCTGACGCTTTCTCTGACTTGCGACTTGCACACTTTCATCTAGCAAATCCCACTACTTGAGCTTAGGTGTCAAAAGCTCGGCATTCAACTTTGTTAAACCAAGATCTCTGATCAAGTCATTGAGGTCTCTTTGGTTGGGGTAGTATGGGTTTCTGTCATTAGCTGCACCTCTGAAATTGTAATCTGGATTTCAACGTCTACCTCCTCTTCTGATTTGCTGCTCTCTTCTGAGGATGGCTGCATTTTCTTTGACAGAGTGGGTACAGGAAGCTCAGGACAGTGTGGCACTGGGCCAATGGATGATGGAAGGTCCGGATACATTATATCAGATGCATTCTTGCCAGCCCGACGTTTGGAAGGGTTACCATGCAGAAGTAGCAGTTTCTTCAGTGGTCAATGGGTTCACGCCAAATTCTTGGAATAGTGAACTTCATGGCTCTCTTTTCCCCTCTGTACCATCCTGCAAAAGAGCAAAATAAAATTGTCATTTTGAAGAATAAATTTATTTCATCCACAACTAATGTGTAAGAGGTTCATGCAAAATGTTTTATATGCGATATTTTCTATACTATTGGAAATTTTAAAAAATAAATAAATTAAAAGATATACAAATTTTAGACTTTTTAAAATTTAAATGAGGTTCCCAAGGTTTGTCTTGATCCCCGACAGACATGCCGAAATATGTCTTGTTAGGATTCGCACATTTTAGCAGATGCTGTCACAGTGTACGTTTTCGCTCTTGTCTTGATAAATTGGCCACATACATAGCAGAATGAGTCTGGAGAATGCTTGCAGCTTCTTGATGCCATCTCTGAAAAAATCAGATAGGTCTATGTGTTCAGTTGGGCAGCTAGAACTAAACTGAAGTGGTGAGTGGTGAGCCCCTGTATATATATATTACTATGGAAAGTTCTAGAAAATTCTGAAAGGTTCTTTAAAATTCTCGTAAGTTCTATAACATTTTAGAAAATTCGTGTAAGTTCTACAACATTCTAGGATGTTCTTGAAAATTCTTTTAAGTGCGAGAAAATTCTCTATCAGCTATTCAGCAATGAATCTACCTGGAATGTTTTTGAAAATGGATAAATTTGAAATTTTCATTACCCAGGTCACAAAAGCAAAGTTTGAAGCGAAAAATAGGTCTTTTCCATTTACTTTAGGCATAAGCAATTCGGATATAACACTTTTTGCCCAATAACAAGAAAAAGTAAAAATATTGTTACATAGTGTAATCAGTCCGTGCAGTACGCCAGCGTGATCTGGTAGCACGGGTTCAAATTCTCTGCTTTAGATTATCGTGGATTTCTAAGTAAATATATAATAGGTCATCGTCAGTTTTGTGTGGAAACTACGAAAGCAAAGAAAGGACATCGTCAGTAAATGTTTCATTAAAATGTCGTAACGTAGCCTTATTTGATGATTAATTCAAAATTTGTTCTCCGATTGGACAGCGATAAGTTTATGGATCTCAAGCGCTAATATATGAGGTTCGATTTCCTGCAATGGACACAGCCGATAGCCCAGAGTGGATTTGCTCTAAAACAAGCAATACAAAGTTTCTGAAGAATTACAATACCTTATTATATGTTAATTAAACATTAAAATGAACAACAAAAAAGTATTTATTTTTAAAATTTTTAGCTACATTATTTAAGCCTTTATCGGATAAGATGTTACAAAACTTTCCTGGCGGAGGATTTAATAACTATGTTATAAATAAACGAGTTAGTATTTACATGGAAACATTTCTCACTTTATTAATTTCTTCTCAGATCAATTCAGACATGAAAGACTTTATAACAGTTTAAAGTAACTCTCTTTAACAACCAGTACTGAACAAAAATCATTATACTTTCGCAACCAAAGAAATCCAAGGTGCGACTTTCAAACGATTGAAATACGAACTTGATAAACGTACCTAAACATATTAAAGAAATCTGTGCCTGGCAAGGACTTGAAACTAACGTTAATGAACAATACAATATATAAATCCGGATTAATAAATATTTCAATACACAAAAGAATCGAGGAAAAAACAAACAAATAAAAAAACTAATTTCAAAATAACAATATTCCGTGATTTTAAATTAAAGTTCACTCAACCAACATTTCGTAACAATCAGCAACAATATTGTTCAACCATATTTGGTGAAGTAGCTCGTTACAGCCCAACGTAGGGTTTGTATTAACTTGTTAGATCACGAGATTACGAATCATGTGATCATAATTTATAAATTTTTGTGCATAATATCTGTACGTAATTTACATAATCAATCCATTGCTACATTGATAATATCTGTACGTCACTGCTAGGGATACTGATGTCAGTTTTCTAATAAATATATATTTATTCAAATAAACTTGATCAACCAAAAGATGAGTTAACGTTTTAAATGTAGAAGTAATAAACTGATGATAAACAAAACCATAACTAAATAAAAACAGAATTTCCGTGATGACGAGAAAATATATATATGTAAAAACGGCTAGTATGAATAGAGAAAGCACTATGTAGAGGAGCGAACAACGAACGTTTCGAACTTCTTCGGTCATCGTCAGATTCACAAAGAAAGAAAGAGGTAACTGACCGATAGCTGACCACATGTTTGAAGGCGGTTGTGTAATTGAGTGTAGGAATGTAGAGGGCATGCTTAGATGTTTGATTATATTTATTAATATAAGTATAAAGATGTTCCTTTGTATTGGTTTATTTTGGGCTTGAGTTGTTGTATAAATAAGGCTTCTTTAATTTTGTGTTTGTTTATACTTGTTTCCCTACTTAGTATCTGGATGTTTCTATGGTTATGTTGCGTTTATTTGCAGTGTTCGAAAACGTGTGAAGGTGACTTTTAGTCAGAATTTACTGTCTCACATTTTTACGAATATTGTGCGCAAGAAAGCACTGAACATTCATTCTTTAGCCTTTTTCACAATTATTTATATAGAAATGTTTTCATTATTGATACAAAATTTAACTTTTACAGGATTGGAAGGAAACTGACGTTTTTTCTCTGTGTTTTTGTCACCCTGGTGAGCGGAATTGCTTCGCTGTTCGTACCGAGTTTCACTGCATTTCTCGTGCTCCGAATGATCAATGGAGGTCTCTCACCTACGTTATTCCAGTTACCATACATCTTGTGTAAGTTACGTTTACTTCCACTTTGTTTCCTTTTATTACAAGATAGATCTTTCATCTAAAGACTTCTGAATAACCATACGGGTTCCGGACGATTTCTTTGTTCTCCTGAAAAACATTGTATCCGCAAAAACGGCCAGGCCAAACACATCTATCCGTTATATGGAAGTCCAGACCAATGGTATTTCAACCAGTCGACAGCACCCAAACCTTGTAGCGGTTGCTCTTTACAGTCGGATAAACTGTCACATTTATAACACGCCCGCAAGCTTGTTATATGTTCGCTGGTTTCTGAATGTTCACGCAAAACCACGTAAAAACTATATACATTAGTTGTTCATACTGCTGAAATGATACACCACCCACCTACTACTATTGGGCTACTCTAATCGAATAGGGTCCGGCATCGCCAGGTTAAGGGCGCTCGACTCGTAATCTCACTATTGCGGGTTCGAATCCCTGTCATACCAAACATGCTTGCCCTTTCAGCTGTGGGGGCGTTATAATATGACAGTTAATCTCACTATTCGTTGGTAAAAGAATAACCCAATAGTTGGCGGTGGGCGATGATGACTAGCTGCTCTTACTCTTGTTTTAGACTGCTAACTTAGGAACGGCTAACGCAGATATATAACTCTCGTGTTCCTTTGCGGGAAATTCAAAACAAACAAACTAAGTGAATAGGGTTATTTGACTTTTTGGAAAATAGAAAATGCAAAGTAAACGTAGAGGTAAGTTTCTCTGAGTTCTTCACTCCAAAAACTGGCGTCCTTCAAGGATGGGTGGTTAGTCCTATTCTCTTCATCATGTATGTGAATAATATGCCACTAAAAGACCCAAATCATGGATACTCGTCACAGTTCGCTGATGATGTAGCAATTTGGAAAAGTGCCCCAACACCAGAAATAGCAGCCACTAACATACAACCACAACTAAACAGAATAAGTGAATACTGCCAAAATATAGAGTCAAAATAAACACAACAAAGACACAATTAGTGATATTTTCGAAATCAAAGAAACATCAAAAAGTACAACCCCAGATTTACATGAATGGAGCACTTCTCCAGACTGCTACATCTGCAAAAAGTTTAGGACTAACATATGATTTTAAACATACCTGGACAAAACATGTAAATAACATAAAAACTAAAATTTGGCGAAGAATAAACCACGCTAGGAGTCTAACTGGTAAAAACAGTGGAGCAACACCTGAAAACATCCTCAAAATACACAAAACATATATAAGACCTGTAATAGACTATGCAGCTCCAGCATGTATTAACGTAAGTAAAACACAATTGCAAACCAAACTACAATTGTTACAAAATACGTTAATCACGACAGTATATAGAGTACCCAAAACTACTTCCTCAAAGTTCATGCACAAATAGTCTAATACACGAACAATAGCAGATAGACTTCTACATAATACAATAAAATACTTCGATAAAAATTGGAGGAAAAATGAGCTATTATGCGAACTCGACAGGTATGCATGTATGATGAAGAGAGTCCTAAACACCTCTCCCTGATTAATTTATACATTAGATCATTAAGCTAAAATTAAGTATTAAAATCAATAAAAATAAATAATAATAATACATATATACAGTGTTAAAGTAAAACAAACCACCTATGATCCAGACTTAGATAATCGGAAAGTACAATATACATGGACATTGCCGTGAAAAGGGCCCGAGTTATGTTCATCACTCTGGCCCTCATGTATTAACTTTAAATATACTAAAAAGTCCACTCTAACAATGAAAAGGAAGGAGGAAGAGGTCTAGTGTAACTAACCCTCCTGGGTATACAAAATTTATACACCCAAACACCTGGAGAGAGAGAGAGGGGGCTATTTTAATGCCAGTTTTATAGCGTCCCCAAACTCAGAGCGCGATTTTGCGCAATGAGACGTCAACTTGAAACCATTAGATTTACAGTGTGAGACGTTTGTTACTAGACCACCCCCACACATTGTTAACAGAGATGCCAACTATTTTAAATGACTGAGCGTAATGATTGTAGACAGAGCCTTTTCACAGTTTTAGTCCTTTTAGATTTGCCAGAAACAAGACAATCTGATGAACGAGGCCTCTTTTTTTCAACTTGTGAACGATCGCATTGGTGTTTCTATGCCGCTTAGAAAACGAGAAATACCCATCTACGCAAGCGCTGATTGGCTGACAAGCACTGATGACGTAACTATGAATTCTCCCACATACCCAGTATGGAGAAGCACTGCACTCAAACTATTGGTAGACGTCGGAGATACAAATATTTTTTTATTATTTCAAGCACAAACATGATTATAGCAAGTAGCCATTTGGACTGTGTCTTCTATTTATTAACAAATTTTATTTGTATCTCACTAGAAATTTTTTTTCACCCCTTTCAAGCCTTGGGGGAACAATTTATCACTTTATTGTATAGGCCTATATAATATATATAATTGGGAGTTGCAACAAGTCGTAATATTTGTCTGTATGAGCGTATAGTCATAATGATTACGCTCAAATCGTAATGGTTGGCATCTCTGTGTTAACTTACAAAAGACAAAATGGTACCAATGTAGATTATTTAGCCGATACATTGACCACATATCTTTACAACGACTTTGGACTTTGTTTGATATCTTCATATTATTTTTCTCTGTATCAGTTTATTAATAAAATGTTTGTTTCAGTGTTTGAAATAGTAGGAAAAGACAAGCGTACAGAAATCATGAGTATTGGTTCCATTGCTTGGACAGTAGGCCTGTGTACACTTCCCCTCTTCGCCTTCTTACTACGGGACTGGGTGTTACTTGGAATTGTCACCACGTGTTTCTGTGTTCCTTATTTCTTGTACTGGAGGTACGGTAACCAAGATTAAAAGTTTGTTTTTTTAAGTCTCGAATGAATTTATTCTTAAGCCTTGCTTCATTATTTGTATACTTTTAACCAATAAACGTAGATACAATACTAGCAGTAGATATAAGGATAATATATTTTACAACTAAATCAAAACTATATGTTGCTAAGACGGCCCACCCCCTATCTATATAGTGGTAGTGAAATTGTAACCACTCTATCTAGTGGCTAATTTGTTAAAATGGAAGATACAGCTGATCGTTCTCTGCAGTGACTTTCACGAAGCGACTAAAATATTCGCGATGTAGTCTTAGCTGTTGGTTATTTTAAAGTACAGACGGAGGATCATAGTGTTGTTTCAACACCTACACACCAAATTCCTAATTTTTACTCTCTTTCTTCTTTGTTTCTGCGACAAGTTGACCGCAGCGGTATTAATATAACACTATGTAACACAAATGTTGTTCCTGGATAGTATGTGTTATTTCTTAATTGCTTATATTGTAAAAGTACAGAAAATGACCATTATTCTCTTCAAACTTTAGTGACCTGGATAATGAAATTTAGAAATTAACCTATTTTCTATGTAAAAACGGACAAATATGCACATTTTCCTTTACATAAGGTCTGAATAAAACAACATATGAATCAAGATTTACATGTATTTATACTGAAGTTGTACAAAAATGTTTAGAGTGAGTTGTTTTTAGAGAGTTGTGACTGTAATGTAAATCACTTTCACGTATCAGCGCCCAAATGTAGTCTCCCATCACGTTTTCGTTATACGCTCCCAGGTCACAAAAGCAAAGTTTGAAGAGAAAAATAGGTCTTTTTTTCCATTTACTTTAGACATAAGCAGTTGGGAAATAACACTTTCTGCCCAGGAACAAGAAAAAGTAAAAATTGTGTTACATAGTGTAATTAGCTGATTGTAGCGTTATCGCAACATAGTGTTAAAAATCATACTTTGAGTAATATAGATGATGTTATTAAACGTAAAATGTAATGGCAACAATTTTTTTTTCAGGTTCTTACCAGAATCTCCTCGCTGGCTTGTGTCCATGAAACGATATGATGAAGCAGTTATTATTCTGACCCGAATAGCCGAGAGAAATGGAAACCCTGTTCCTTCTAATCTTTTAGAGAGGTTAAAGGTGACCATTAGGTGGTGCTGTTCTTATACTAAATCGTCACGTGTTAAATACGACAACAGTAAATCACAACGTAGATTAGGACTATGTTAACAACGTACTGGATCTGTGTTAAGAGACTATATTAACAACGTACTGGATCTGTGTTAAGAGACTATATTAACAACGTACCGAGTTTATGTTAACAATGTATATTAGGACTATGTTAACAACGTAGCGGGTCTATGTTAGCAATGTACATTAGGACTATGTTAATAACGTAGTGAGTCTATGTTAACAATATACATTAGGACTATGTTAACAACGTAGTGGGTCTATGTTAACAATGTACATTAGGACTATGTTAACAACGTAGTGGGTCTATCTTAACAATGTACATTAGGACTGTGTTAACAGTGTACTGGAACTGTGTTAACAAACAAATTATGGCTATGTTAAGAACGTAATGAGACGGTTTTAACAAAGTATTAAGATTATGTTAGCAGCATACTATTGCTACGTTCATGCTAAACTCAATATCATGTGTTATGCTACTGTTTTACCCTTCTCTGAACAAACTATGTTGATAAGATTAGCCATACATAACATAATTTTTATCATTCTTTTATGGTGTCTTCTAAACCTAAAACTCCATTTCATTCAAAATTCATTATGTACAAACACATGAATGTGCATTCTTTCCTCTTATGTGAAATGTGTGAGAATAATATTAGATCTTACGAGACATAGAGCACTATTAGTGTAATAGAATTACCTCCCTCGTGAACGACACCATGCATACTTAACGTAGCTTGTAGTTCATATAACTAGTATCAGCTTGGTAAAAACCGTAGGATTACAAATATTACATAAATTATTTTCCTTTGTGTAATTATAGTCATAGAAATGTTAACATGGGTTTTAATGGATATATTGTTGCCTTTTATAATTGCATTTCTAACAATGTTTCAGAAGTTCTTAAACTTGACATTGTTTGAATTATATTAACTGATTTTCCATAATACTCTCCAACCAGGAGAGATATATACGTTTGGTGAATGCGGGTTTGCATTTTCTGAAAAAGCAGTTTATTTCATTTCTCATTCGTTTTACAGAAAGTGGAAGAAGAGGCCGAGAGAGAGAAACAGTCTAACACATCACACAATGTGATCGTGTTATTTCGATATCGAAATTTAAGGAAGCATTTTATTCTTCTAACTCTAATCTGGTAAGTTTTTACTTTTGAAAAAAAACGAATGTTGCTGTCTTAAAGGAACATACAGTGAAAACAAACTAATTTTTTCACATAATATAAACTTTAGTAAAATACTCATATCACCTCGTAGGTCATATCTATAACTGTTAATAAACTTTAGTAAAATACTCGTATCATCTCGTAGGTCATGTCTGTAACTGTTAATAAACTTTAGTAAAATACTCGTATCATCTCGTAGGTCATGTCTGTAACTGTTAATAAACTTTAGTAAAATACTCGTATCATCTCGTAGGTCATGTCTGTATCTGTTAATAAACTTTAGTAAAACACTCATATCACCTCGTAGGTCATGTCTGCAACTGTCAATAAACTTTAGTAAAACACTCATATCACCTCGTAGGTCATATATATAACTGTTAATAAACTTTAGTAAAATACTCGTATCATCTCGTAGGTCATGTCTGTAACTGTTAATAAACTTTAGTAAAATACTCGTATCATCTCGTAGGTCATGTCTGTAACTGTTAATAAACTTTAGTAAAATACTCGTATCATCTCGTAGGTCATGTCTGTAACTGTTAATAAACTTTAGTAAAACACTCATATTACCTCGTAGGTCATGTCTGCAACTGTCAATAAACTTTAGTAAAACACTCATATCACCTCGTAGGTCATATCTATAACTGTTAATAAACTTTAGTAAAACACTCATATCACCTCGTAGGTCATGTCTGTTACTGTCAATAAACTTTAGTAAAATACTCGTATCACCTCGTAGGTCATGTCTGTAACTGTTAATAAAAATAATATAGGCAATTCAGCTCTGACAATTATGAAAATCCAAAGAAAGGGTGCAACTCGTTGAAGATAGCTTGTTTGTTTGTTTCTGAATATCGCGCACAGCTACACGAGAGCTATCTGCGCTAGTCGTCCCTAATTTAGAGTGTAAGAGTAGAGAGAAGACAGTTAATCGTCACCTCCAACGCCAACTCTTGAGCTACTCTTTTACCAAAAAATAGTGAGATTGATCGAAACATTATAACTTCCCCACTGCTGAAAAGACGAGCATGTTTGGTGTAACGGAGATTCGAACCAGTGACTCTCAGATTACGAGTCGAGTGTCTTAATCACCTGGCCATACCGGGCCGACGTTCATCGTATGTCAGAATTCAGACACTTGAAATTTCGTTACGAGAACTGTTAATTAACAATTTAACCGTTAAAAACTTTTATAATTCAGATAAGTGGTTTATTGGTTTTGTTGTGTTTGTTAAGCACAGAGCTACGCAATGAGCAATTTGTGCTAAACTTACCACGGGTATCGAAACCCGGTTTATAACATTATAGGCGAACAGGAGACGGGCAATAGAAAATGTATTACATAATTTTTATATTTATCATTTGAAGGCATTTAGAAATCATACGGTAGAAAACATTGTATAAGGACTTTTGTAGAATTATTAGTTATTTAATGTTTAAAAGGTACAGTTCATTTGTTTGTAATCATGCAGAAGCTATACAATTGGCTCTCTATGTACTGCCCAAGACCGGTTTCTAGGGTCTTATTAGTCACTACCTTTATAAATATGTTTTTAACAGCCCAGTTTTGAAAAATATTTGTTTATAAATTTAGAGAAAGATGATTCGTTATGAGATGACTTCAAACTTCTCTTAAAATATTATATTTCATAAATATTTTGTGTGAGGTCTGTTACTGCAGAGGCCAAATGTGTACCAAGCTATAGACTATAACATCCAAAATTTGATTTCAAATGTTGTTGATCTCATTTACTTTTAGCTGTGGCTGACAGTTATGCCAGCTCTTTGGTTTGAAGTTAGATGAAGCCCTTGTGGACATGAGTACTACAAACTGGCATTTCTTTCTAGGTGGCAGTTTTAAACTAGAGGTGGTTGTACCTTAAATATAAAGGGATATTTGACCTGGTCAATACATTAGTGTGTTGCATATATGTTGGAAATACAAATATAAATGATCTTTTTGTGTTAGCTTACTGAGATGTAAGCACTGGTTAGTGAACAGGTTTTTAATAATCTGTAAGGAGTTGGAATGCCTGAACCAAGCTCTAAATTGTTAAATTGTTGTGAAGTTGGCTAAAGATGAGATTATAATTTTGAACAGTGATGTAAGTCACAAAGAATTGGTTTATTTTTGGGGTGGCCAAACTTGCTTGACGTAAGAGCCACATACGATAAACTTGTTTGAGAGCCATAAGACATGAACAGATTTTACACACACATTTTATTGTTACATAAATATTAAGAAATACATAATAATATTTATTCACTTATGTAGTTTTTAAACTGTTAATTTGTATTAGTTTCAATAATCACAAAGTACATGCGTATATATGCAAAATGTTTTCAAAATTTCTGGCTGATTATTGTTTTAACTATATTGGGGGTATTTAATATGGGTCTATGGAAACATCTAAGAAAAATATGCAAATTTACATTTTATTAACATCAAATGAGACTGTCAAAAGGAAAAATAAAAGGGGAAAAACAGATATATTTAATGATATTTATTTGTCTTAGTAAATATCTGGTCAAAACATGTAGGAAAATATGTTAAACAATAAAATTATAGATATTTTAATCAGATACTGCCTTACAAAATTTTAGTCTTATTATAATATTTTCAGACACAGACATTGATACAATTATCAGGCTGTTTATTGCTAGAAGAGATCTTGTGAGTTTCCATCTTGGTTGTGAGTCATTGAAATTCCGGCTGATATGTTGTTAAGGCTGTACAAATTAGTTCCGTCAGGTGTTGATTTGTAAGAATTGCACGAAGCTTCGAATTCACAAACTTCATTACAGAGTACAGTGATTCACAGCAGTATGTTGTGCTGAAAATTGAGTCGCACACTGGTTTTCTTCAGTTCATTATATTTTATTTCTGAAACTTGCTTCCAGAACTCAATTGTAGAATGGGATTTATGGATCATCTTTAGATCCAGGTCCTCCTGTAGTTCAATTAGTTCCATTTCCACAGCATATGATTCTGCAACCAGAGGTTTGAGAACTGGATAACCATCTTTGATCACATCAACCATGAATGGATTTACAAGAAAGACAAAGCAGGGCTTAAGCTTCTGCAAGTCCTCAAACCTGTCTTGGAAATTATCAAGCATTCCTCATAACTTATCTTTGTATTCTTCCAGTTTGTGGTCTTTTATATCAATATCAGGAAATGTATTTACTGTTCTTTTGAGACTGGGAAAGTAACTGAAGTTTCTTAACAATGTCTTTTGGAAAAAGTCTTATTTTATTCTGAAAGCTGAAATTTGTCGGAGTAAGGTCAGAAACAATCTTATCCTTCCCCTGGATTGACAAGTTGAGAGTTTGTAGATCATTTATTATATCGGTAAGTAGCATTAGATCTTACATCCATTCATCATTTCCCAGTTGAAGATAGAATCTCTTCATCAAGAAAAGTAATAATAGACTCCAACATATACACAAACCTATTTAAGACATTGGTGGTTGACAGCCACCTCACAAAGCAGTACAAAGAGACATTACAGGGTTTATCTTCAAGCTCCAGTTCTTCAATAATATTTTAAATTGTCGGTGGATCTACCCATTTACTCGTATGAAATTCACAATTTCAAGAACAAATTTCATAATATCTTTATATTTGAAGTATCTGGGTGCCAGGTGTTTACGATAAATAATGCAATGAACAGGGAGAAACTCTGGAAAGCTAGGATCACTTTTCATAAGTGCAATTAATCCTGCATTTTTCCCCACCATTGCAGGTGCTCCATCTGTTGCAACACTGACAAGTTTATCTAGTGGAATATCAGCATTTATTGAGGCTCTGTCTAGCGCATTTTTAATGTCAACACCACGAGTTGTTTCTTTTATTGCCACTAAGTCCAACATTTCTTCTTTCACAGTTAAATCAGCAGAAACATAACAAACAAATATCACTAGTTGTGGGTTGTCTTGTATGTCTGTTTATTCATTAAGGGCTAAGTTGAATGCAAGGGAATTCTTTAAATCATTTTGCCTACAACATCAACACTGATCTGGGAGGTACGTCTCTCTCTAATGTGGTGTGAGGTATGTGTTGATGCTATTAGTCGCTGAAGTTTTGTGCTATTTGGATCTAACACTGCAAGAACTTCAGCTATATTCTTCTAAACAAATTCATCACCAAAATGTGGGCGTTTGGCACAAACAATATTTCATGATATAAGAAAACTATAATCACTCATTGCATCAACTACCTTACCGAACGTTGTCAACAGTGTCTGGTGATTATTTAGTGATGATTTTAACACAGTTAACTTGTTTTTCGGTAATTCTGATTTAGGTAGGTAATCAGTCGAAACGTTTTTGTGATTAATTTCACAATTATTAGCGTTTCAAATTACTGACTTTTAATGACTGACTAACACATTGCTAATAAGACACAAAGTTTTACTTCCTTTAACAGTGAATACAAAATCATCCTCCCACTCTGGCTTAAAATTTCTATTTTCACCTTCATAATTTCGCTTCTTAGAATTTGATTACGCATCTTCTTCACATAATTTTCACAGACACTTCTAAAAAATTAAAGCGATTCTCCAACACAGTTCGTCTGTAATCTTTGCTTGTATGATTACTGATTCTCTAGTACAATTCCTCTGTAATCCTTGCTTGTATTATTACTGATTCTCCAACACAATTCCTCTGTAATCTTGGCTTGTATGATTACTGATTCCCCACTTCAATTCCTAAATATTCCTTGCTTGTATTATTATTGATTCTCCAACTCAATTCCTCTGTAATCCTTCCTTGCATGTTACTGATTCTCTCGTACAACTCCTCTGTAATCCTTACTTGCATGTTACTGATTCTCTCGTACAATTCCTGTGTAATCCTTTCTTGTATCGTTACTGATTCTCCAACACAATTCCTCTGTATGATTACTGATTCTCTAGTACAATTCCTGTGTAATCCTTTCTCGTATTATAACTGATTCTCCAACACAATTTCTTTGTAATTTTTCCTTCTATGATTACTGATTCTCCAGTATAATTACTCAATATTCCTTGCTTGCATGATTAGTGATTCTCTCATACAATTCCTCTATAATCCCTGTTGTATGATTACTGATTCTCCAGTGCAATTCCTCTCTAATTATTGGTTGTATGATTACTGATTCTCCAACACAATTCCTCTATAATCCTTGCTTGTATGATTACTGATTCTCCAACACAATTCCTCTGTAATCCTTCCTTGTATTATTACTGATTTTCCAACACAATTCCTATGTAATTCTTCCTTGTATTATTACTGATTTTCCAACACAATTCCTATGTAATTCTTCCTTGTATGATTACTGATTCTCCAACACAATTCCTCTGTAATTCTTCCTTAAATGATTACTGATTCTCCAACACAATTCCTCTGTAATCCTTGTTTGTATTATTACTGATTCTCCATCACAATTCTACTCTAATCCTTGCTTGTATTTTTACTGATTCTCCAGTACAATTCCTCTATAATTATTGCTTGTATGATTACTGATTCAAAACACAATTCCTCTGTAATTTTTTCTTTTATTATTACTGATACTTCAACACAATTCATCTGTAATCCTTGCTTGTATGATTACTGATTCTCTAGTACAATTTCTCTATAATCCTTTCTTGTATTATTACTGATTCTCCATCACAATTCCTCTCTAATCATTCCTTGTATGTTACTGATTCTCTGGTACAATTCCTCTGTAATCTTTTCTTGTATTATTACTGATTCTCCAACACAATTCCTCTGTAATCATTGCTTGTATGATTACTGATTCTCCAACACAATTCCTCTATAATCCTTAATTGTATTATTACTGATTCTCCAACACAATTCCTCTGTAATTCTTCCTTGTATGATTACTCATTCTCCAACACAATTCCTCTGTATTCCGTGTTCGTATTATTACTGATTCTCCATGACAATTCCTCTCTAATCCTTGCTTGTATTTTTACTGATTCTCCAGTACAATTACTCAGTATTCCTTGCTTGTATTATTACTGATTCTCTCATACAATTCCTCTCTAATCCTTGCTTGTATGATTACTAATTGTCTAGTACAATTCATCTGTAATCCTTACTTCTATGATTACTGATTCTCCAGTACAATTCCTCATAATTCCTTGCTTGTATGATTACTGATTCTCTACTATAATTCCTCTATAATCCTTGCTTGTATTATTACTGATTCTCCAACACAATTCCTCTGTAATCTTTGCTTGTATCATTACTGATTCCCCAGTTCAATTCCTAAATATTCCTTGCTTGTATGATTACTGATTCTCCAGTACAATCCCTCTCTAATCCTTCCTTGTATGATTACTAATTCTCTAGTACAATTCCTCTGTAAATATTGCTTCTATGATTACTGATTCTCCAACACAATTCCTCTGTAATCCTTGCTTGTATTATTATTGATTCTCCAACACAATTCCTCTGTAATCCTTACTTGTATGTTACTGATTCTCTCGTACAATTCCTCTGTAATCCTTTCTTGTATCATTACTGATTCTCCAACACAATTCCTCTGTATGATTACTCATTCTCTAGTACAATTCCTGTGTAATCCTTTCTCGTATTATTACTGATTCTTCAACACAATTCCTCTCTAATCTTTCCTTGTATGATTACTGATTCTCCAGTGCAATTCCTAAATATTCCTTGCTTGTATGATTACTAATTCTTTAGTACAATTCCTCTGTAATTATTGCTTGTATGATTACTGATTCTCAAGTGCAATTCCTAAATGTTCCTTGCTTGTATGATTACTGATTCTCTAGTACAATTCCTCTCTAATTATTGCTTGTATAATTACTGATTCTCCATCACAATTCCTCTATAATTTTTGCTTCTATTATTACTGATACTCCAACACAATTCCACTGTAATTCTTGCTTGTATTATTACTGATTCTCCAACACAATTCCTCTGTAATCCTTGCTTGTATTATTACTGATTCTCCAACACAATTCCACTGTAATTCATTCTTGTATGATTACTGATTCTCCAACACAATTCCTCTGTAATTCTTCCTTGTATGATTACTGATTCTCCAACACAATTCCTCAGTAATCCTTGTTTGTATTATTACTGATTCTCCATCACAATTCCTCTCTAATCCTTCCTTGTATGTTACAGATTCTCTGGTACAATTCCTCTGTAATCTTTTCTTGTATTATTACTCATTCTCCAACACAATTCCTCTGTAATCCTTGCTTGTATTATTACTGATTCTCCAACACAATTCCTCTGTAATTCTTCCTTGTATGGTTACTCATTCTCCAACACAATTCCTCAGTATTCCTTACTTGTATTATTATTGATTGTCCAACACAATTTTTCTGTAATCCTTACTTCTATGTTACTGATTCTCTAGTACAATTTCTCTGTTATCCGTGCTTGTATGATTACTGATTCTCCAGTGCAATTCCTAAATATTCCTTGCTTGTATGATTACTAATTCTCTAGTACAATTCCTTTGTAATTACTGCTTGTATGATTACTGATTCTCCAACACAATTCCTCTGTAATTCTTGCTTGTATTATTACTGATTCTCCAAACAATTCCTCTCTAATCCTTCCTTGTATGTTACTTATTCTCTCGTACAATTCCTCTGTAATCCTTTTTTGTATTATTCCTGATTCTCTCATACAATTCCTGTATAATTCTTGCTTGTATGATTACTAATTCTCTAGTACAATTCCTCTCTAATTATTGCTTGTATAATTACTGATTCTCCAACACAATTCCTCTGTAATCCTTGCTTGTATTATTACTGATTCTCCAACACAATTCCTCTGTAATTCTTCCTTGTATGATTACTGATTCTCCAACACAATTCCTCTGTAATCCTTGTTTGTATTATTACTGATTCTCCATCACAATAACTCTTTAATCCTTCCTTGTATGTTACAGATTCTCTGGTACAATTCCTCTGTAATCTTTTCTTGTATTATTACTCATTCTCCAACACAATTCCTCTGTAATCTTTGATTCTATGATTACTGATTCTCCAACACAATTCCTCTGTAATCCTTGCTTGTATGATTACTGATTCTCCAAACAATTCCTCTGTAATTCTTCCTTGTATGATTACTCATTCTCCAACACAATTTCTCAGTATTCCTTACTTGTATTATTATTGATTCTCCAACACAATTCCTCTGTAATCCTTACTTCTATGTTACTGATTCTCTAGTACAATCCCTCTGTTATCCGTGCTTGTATGATTACTGATTCTCCAGTGCAATTCCTAAATATTCCTTGCTTGTATGATTACTAATTCTCTAGTACAATTCCTTTGTAATTACTGCTTGTATGATTACTGATTCTCCAACACAATTCCTCTGTAATTCTTGCTTGTATTATTACTGATTCTCCATAACAATTCCTCTCTAATCCTTCCTTGTATGTTACTAATTCTCTAGTACAATTCATCTGTAATTCTTACTTCTATTATTACTGATTCTTTCATACAATTCCTCTCTAATCCTTGCTTGTATGATTACTAATTCTCTAGTACAATTCATCTATAATTCTTACTTCTATGATTACTGATTCTCCAGTACAATTCCTCAGAATTCCTTCTTTGTATGATTACTGATTCTCTACTATAATTCCTCTATAATCCTTGCTTGTATTATTACTGATTCTCCAACACAATTCCTCTGTAATCTTTGCTTGTATGATTACTGATTCTCCAGTACAATTCCTCTCTAATCCTTCCTTGAATGATTACTAATTCTCCAACACAATTCCTCTGTATGATTACTGATTCTCTAGTACAATTCCTGTGTAATCCATTCTCGTATTATTACTGATTCTCCAACACAATTCCTCTGTAACCTTTCCTTGTTTGATTACTCATTCTCCAGTAAAATTACTCAACATTCTTTGCTAGTATGATTACTGATTCTCTCATACAATTCCTCAATAATCCTTGCTTGTATGATTACTAATTCTCTAGTACAATTCCTCTGTAATTCTTGCTTTTATGATTACTCATTCTCCAGTGCAATTCCTAAATATTCCTTGTTTGTATTATTACTGATTCTCCATCACAATTCCTCTCTAAGCCTTCCTTGTATGTTACTGATTCTCTGGTACAATTCCTTTGTAATCTTTTCTTGTATGATTACTGATTCTCAAACACAATTCCTCTGTAATCCTTCCTTGTATCATTACTCATTCTCCAACACAATTCCTCTGTAATTCTTCCTTGTATGATTACTGATTCTCCAACATAATTCCTCTGTAATCCTTGTTTGTATTATTACTGATTCTTTATCACAATTCCTCTCTAATCCTTGCTTGTATTTTTACTGATTCTCTAGTACAATTCCTCTGTACTTCTTGCTTGTATTATTACTGATTCTTCAACACAATTCCTCTGTAATCCTTGCTTGTATGATTACTGATTCTCTAGTACAATTTCTCTGTAATCCTAGCTTGTATTATTACTGATTCTCCATCACAAATCCTCTCTAATCTTTCCTTGTATGTTACTGATTCTCTGGTGCAATTCTTTTCTAATCTTTTCTTGTATTATTACTGATTGTTTATCACAATTCCTTTGTAATCTTTGATTGTATGATTACTCATTCTCCAACACAATTTCTCTGTATTCCGTGTTTGTATTATTACTGATTCTCCATCACAATTCCTCTCTAATCCTTGCTTGTATTTTTACTCATTCTCCAGTACAATTCCTCAGTATCCCTTGCTTCTATTATTATTGATTCTCCAACACAATTCCTCTGTAATCCTTACTTCTATGTTACTGATTCTCTAGTACAATTCCTCTGTAATCCGTGCTTGTATGATTACTGATTCTCCATTGCAATTCCTAAATATTCCTTATTTGAATGATTACTGATTCTCCAACACAATTCCTCTGTAATTGTTGCTTGTATTATTACTGATTCTCCATAACAATTCCTCTCTAATCCTTCCTTGTATGTTACTGATTTTCTCGTACAATTTCTCTGTAATCCTTTCTTGTATTATTCCTGATTCTCTCATACAATTCCTCTATCAACCTTGCTTCTATGATTACTAATTCTCTAGTACAATTCATCTGTAATTCTTGCTTCTATGATTACTCATTCTCCAGTGCAATTCCTAAATATTCCTTGTTTGTATTATTACTGATTCTCCATCACAATTCCTCTCTAAGCCTTCCTTGTATGTTACTGATTCTCTCGTACAATTCCTTTGTAATCTTTTCTTGTATGATTACTGATTCTCCATCACAATTCCTCTCTAAGCCTTCCTTGTATCATTACTCATTCTCCAACACAATTCCTCTGTAATTCTTCCTTGTATGATTACTGATTCTCCAACATAATTCCTCTGTAATCCTTGTTTGTATTATTACTGATTCTTTATCACAATTCCTCTCTAATCCTTGCTTGTATTTTTACTAATTCTCTAGTACAATTCCTCTGTACTTCTTGCTTGTATTATTACTGATTCTTCAACACAATTCCTCTGTAATCCTTGCTTGTATGATTACTGATTCTCTAGTACAATTTCTCTGTAATCCTAGCTTGTATTATTACTGATTCTCCATCACAAATCCTCTCTAATCTTTCCTTGTATGTTACTGATTCTCTGGTGCAATTCTTTTCTAATCTTTTCTTGTATTATTACTGATTGTTTATCACAATTCCTTTGTAATCTTTGATTGTATGATTACTCATTCTCCAACACAATTTCTCTGTATTCCGTGTTTGTATTATTACTGATTCTCCATCACAATTCCTCTCTAATCCTTCCTTGTATGTTACAGATTCTCTGGTACAATTCCTCTGTAATCTTTTCTTGTATTATTACTCATTCTCCAACACAATTCCTCTGTAATCCTTGCTTGTATTATTACTGATTCTCCAACACAATTCCTCTGTAATTCTTCCTTCTATGATTACTGATTCTCCAACACAATTACTCTGTAATTCTTCCTTGTATGGTTACTCATTCTCCAACACAATTCCTCAGGATTCCTTACTTGTATTATTATTGATTGTCCAACACAATTTTTCTGTAATCCTTACTTCTATGTTACTGATTCTCTAGTACAATTCCTCTGTTATCCGTGCTTGTATGATTACTGATTCTCCAGTGCAATTCCTAAATATTCCTTGCTTGTATGATTACTAATTCTCTAGTACAATTCCTTTCTAATTACTGCTTGTATGATTACTGATTCTTCAACACAATTCCTCTGTAATCCTTGCTTGTATGATTACTGATTCTCTAGTACAATTTCTCTGTAATCCTAGCTTGTATTATTACTGATTCTCCATCACAAATCCTCTCTAATCCTTCCTTGTATGTTACTGATTCTCTGGTGCAATTCTTCTCTAATCTTTTCTTGTATTATTACTGATTGTTTATCACAATTCCTTTGTAATCTTTGATTGTATGATTACTCATTCTCCAACACAATTTCTCTGTATTCCGTGTTTGTATTATTACTGATTCTCCATCACAATTCCTCTCTAATCCTTGCTTGTATTTTTACTCATTCTCCAGTACAATTCCTCAGTATCCCTTGCTTCTATTATTATTGATTCTCCAACACAATTCCTCTGTAATCCTTACTTCTATGTTACTGATTCTCTAGTACAATTCCTCTGTAATCCGTGCTTGTATGATTACTGATTCTCCATTGCAATTCCTAAATATTCCTTATTTGAATGATTACTGATTCTCCAACACAATTCCTCTGTAATTGTTGCTTGTATTATTACTGATTCTCCATAACAATTCCTCTCTAATCCTTCCTTGTATGTTACTGATTTTCTCGTACAATTTCTCTGTAATCCTTTCTTGTATTATTCCTGATTCTCTCATACAATTCCTCTATCAACCTTGCTTCTATGATTACTAATTCTCTAGTACAATTCATCTGTAATTCTTGCTTCTATGATTACTGATTTTCCAGTACAATTCCTCAGAATTCCTTGCTTGTATGATTACTGATTCTCTACTATAAATCCTCTGTAATCCTTGCTTGTATTATTATTGATTCTCCAACAC
This sequence comes from Tachypleus tridentatus, assembly GCF_004210375.1. Classification (NCBI taxonomy): domain Eukaryota; kingdom Metazoa; phylum Arthropoda; class Merostomata; order Xiphosura; family Limulidae; genus Tachypleus; species Tachypleus tridentatus. The sequence goes on along the minus strand of NC_134831.1, from coordinate 165,800,856 downwards.
AATTCCTCTGTAATCCTTCATTGTATTATTACTGATTCTCCAACATAATTCGTCTGTAAGTCTTGCTTGTACGATTAATTATTCTCCAACACAATTCGTGTGTAATTCTTGCTTGTATGATTAATGATTCTCTAGTACAATTTCTCTGTAATCATTTCTTGAATTATTACTGATTCTCCAGTGCAATTCCTAAATATTCCTTGCTTGTATGATTACTCATTCTCCAGTACAATTATTCAATATTTCTTGCTTGCATGATTACTGATTCTCTCGTACAATTCCTCTATAATCCTTGCTTGTATTATTACTGATTCTCCAACACTATTCCTTTGTTATTCTTGCTTGTATGATTACTGATTCTCCAACTCAATTCCTCAGTTATCATTTCTTTTATTATTACTGATTCTCCATCACAATTCCTCTCTTAACCTTGCTTGTATTATTACTGATTCTCCAATACAGTTCCTAAATATTCCTTTCTTGTATGATTACTGATTCTCCAACACAATTCCTCTGCAATCCTTGCTTGTATGATTACTGATTTTCCAACACTATTCCTCTGTAATTCTTGCTTGTATGATAACTGCTTCTGCAACCCAATTCCTCTATAATCCTTGCTTGTATGATTACTGATTCTCCAGTACAATTCTAAATATTCCTTGCTTGTATGATAACTATTTCTCTAGAACAATTTTTTTGTAATTATTACTAGTATGATTAATGATTCTCCCACAAAATTCCTCGGTAATACTTGCTTGTATGTTACTGATTCTTTTATACAATTCCTCTGTAATTCTTGCTTTTATTATTACTGATTCTCTAACACAATTCCTCTGCAATCCTTGCTTGTATTGTTACTGATTATCCATTACGATTTTTTCTAATTTTTGTTTGTATTATTACTGATTCTCCAGTACAATTCCTAAATATTCTTGCTTGTATTTTTACTGATTCTCTCGTACAATTCCTCTCTAACCCTTACTTGTATGATTACTTATTCTCTACTACAATTCCTCTGTAATCCTTGCTTGTATTATTACTGATTCTCCAACACAATTCCACTGTAATTCATTCTTGTATGATTACTGATTCTCCAACACAATTCCTCTGTAATTCTTCCTTGTATGATTACTGATTCTCCAACACAATTCCTCAGTAATCCTTGTTTGTATTATTACTGATTCTCCAACACAATTCCTCAGTAATCCTTGTTTGTATTATTACTGATTCTCCATCACAATTCCTCTCTAATCCTTCCTTGTATTATTACTCATTCTCCAACACAATTCCTCTGTAATCCTTGCTTGTATTATTACTGATTCTCCAACACAATTCCTCTGTAATTCTTCCTTCTATGATTACTGATTCTCCAACACAATTACTCTGTAATTCATCCTTGTATGGTTACTCATTCTCCAACACAATTCCTCAGTATCCTTACTTGTATTATTATTGATTGTCCAACACAATTTTTCTGTAATCCTTACTTCTATGTTACTGATTCTCTAGTACAATTCCTCTGTTATCCGTGCTTGTATGATTACTGATTCTCCAGTGCAATTCCTAAATATTCCTTGCTTGTATGATTACTAATTCTCTAGTACAATTCCTTTGTAATTACTACTTGTATGATTACTGATTCTCCAACACAATTCCTCTGTAATTCTTGCTTGTATTATTACTGATTCTCCATAACATTTCCTCTCTAATCCTTCCTTGTATGTTACTTATTCTCTCGTACAATTCCTCTGTAATCCTTTTTTGTATTATTCCTGATTCTCTCATACAATTCCTGTATAATTCTTGCTTGTATGATTACTAATTCTCTAGTACAATTCCTGTCTAATTATTGCTTGTATAATTACTGATTCTCCAACACAATTCCTCTGTAATCCTTGCTTGTATTATTACTGATTCTCCAACACAATTCCTCTGTAATTCTTCCTTGTATGATTACTGATTCTCCAACACAATTCCTCTGTAATCCTTGTTCGTATTATTACTGATTCTCCATCACAATTCCTCTTTAATCCTTCCTTGTATGTTACAGATTCTCTGGTACAATTCCTCTGTAATCTTTTCTTGTATTATTACTCATTCTCCAACACAATTCCTCTGTAATCTTTGATTCTATGATTACTGATTCTCCAACACAATTCCTCTGTAATCCTTGCTTGTATGATTACTGATTCTCCAAACAATTCCTCTGTAATTCTTCCTTGTATGATTACTCATTCTCCAACACAATTTCTCAGTATTCCTTACTTGTATTATTATTGATTCTCCAACACAATTCCTCTGTAATCCTTACTTCTATGTTACTGATTCTCTAGTACAATCCCTCTGTTATCCGTGCTTGTATGATTACTGATTCTCCAGTGCAATTCCTAAATATTCCTTGCTTCTATGATTACTAATTCTCTAGTACAATTCCTTTGTAATTACTGCTTGTATGATTACTGATTCTCCAACACAATTCCTCTGTAATTCTTGCTTGTATTATTACTGATTCTTCATAACAATTCCTCTCTAATCCTTCCTTGTATGTTACTAATTCTCTAGTACAATTCATCTGTAATTCTTACTTCTATTATTACTGATTCTTTCATACAATTCCTCTCTAATCCTTGCTTGTATGATTACTAATTCTCTAGTACAATTCATCTATAATTCTTACTTCTATGATTACTGATTCTCCAGTACAATTCCTCAGAATTCCTTCCTTGTATGATTACTGATTCTCTACTATAATTCCTCTATAATCCTTGCTTGTATTATTACTGATTCTCCAACACAATTCCTCTGTAATCTTTGCTTGTATGATTACTGATTCTCCAGTACAATTCCTCTCTAATCCTTCCTTGAATGATTACTAATTCTCCAACACAATTCCTCTGTATGATTACTGATTCTCTAGTACAATTCCTATGTAATCCATTCTCGTATTATTACTGATTCTCCAACACAATTCCTCTGTAATCTTTCCTTGTTTGATTACTCATTCTCCAGTAAAATTACTCAACATTCTTTGCTAGTATGATTACTGATTCTTCATAACAATTCCTCTCTAATCCTTCCTTGTATGTTACTAATTCTCTAGTACAATTCATCTGTAATTCTTACTTCTATTATTACTGATTCTTTCATACAATTCCTCTCTAATCCTTGCTTGTATGATTACTAATTCTCTAGTACAATTCATCTGTAATTCTTGCTTCTATGATTACTCATTCTCCAGTGCAATTCCTAAATATTCCTTGTTTGTATTATTACTGATTCTCCAACACAATTCCTCTATAATTCTTCCTTGTATGATTACTGATTCTTCAACATAATTCCTCTGTAATCCTTGTTTGTATTATTACTGATTCTTTATCACAATTCCTCTCTAATCCTTGCTTGTATTTTTACTGATTCTCTAGTACAATTCCTCTGTACTTCTTGCTTGTATTATTACTGATTCTTCAACACAATTCCTCTGTAATCCTTGCTTGTATGATTACTGATTCTCTAGTACAATTTCTCTGTAATCCTAGCTTGTATTATTACTGATTCTCCATCACAAATCCTCTCTAATCCTTCCTTGTATGTTACTGATTCTCTGGTGCAATTCTTCTCTAATCTTTTCTTGTATTATTACTGATTGTTTATCACAATTCCTTTGTAATCTTTGATTGTATGATTACTCATTCTCCAACACAATTTCTCTGTATTCCGTGTTTGTATTATTACTGATTCTCCATCACAATTCCTCTCTAATCCTTGCTTGTATTTTTACTCATTCTCCAGTACAATTCCTCAGTATCCTTTGCTTCTATTATTATTGATTCTCCAACACAATTCCTCTGTAATCCTTACTTCTATGTTACTGATTCTCTAGTACAATTCCTCTGTAATCCGTGCTTGTATGATTACTGATTCTCCATTGCAATTCCTAAATATTCCTTATTTGAATGATTACTGATTCTCCAACACAATTCCTCTGTAATTGTCGCTTGTATTATTACTGATTCTCCATAACAATTCCTCTCTAATCCTTCCTTGTATGTTACTGATTTTCTCGAACAATTTCTCTATAATCCTTTCTTGTATTATTCCTGATTCTCTCATACAATTCCTCTATCAACCTTGCTTCTATGATTACTAATTCTCTAGTACAATTCATCTGTAATTCTTGCTTCTATGATTACTGATTTTCCAGTACAATTCCTCAGAATTCCTTGCTTGTATGATTACTGATTCTCTACTATAAATCCTCTGTAATCCTTGCTTGTATTATTATTGATTCTCCAACACAATTCCTCTGTAATCCTTCATTGTATTATTACTAATTCTCCAACATAATTCGTCTGTAAGTCTTGCTTGTACGATTAATTATTCTCCAACACAATTCGTGTGTAATTCTTGCTTGTATGATTAATGATTCTCTAGTACAATTTCTCTGTAATCATTTCTTGAATTATTACTGATTCTCCAGTGTAATTCCTAAATATTCCTTCCTTGTATGATTACTCATTCTCTAGTACAATTATTCAATATTCCTTGCTTGCATGATTAATGATTCTCCAAAACTATTCCTTTGTAATTCTTGCTTGTATGATTACTGATTCTCCAACACAATTCCTCTGTAATCGTTGCTTGTATGACTACTGATTCTCCAGTGCAATTCCTAAATATTGCTTGCTTGTATGATTACTAATTCTCTAGCACAATTCCTATGTAAAAATTGCTTGTATGATTTCTGATTCTCCAACTCAATTCCTCTGTTATCCTTGCTTGTAACTTACTGATTCTGTAGTACAATTTTTCTGTAATCCTTACTTGTATTATTACTGATTCTCTCTCACAATTCCTCACTAATCCTTGCTTGTATTATTACTAATTCTCCATCACAATTCCTCTCTAATCCTTGCTCGTAATATTACTGATTCTCCAACACAATTTGTCTGTAATTCTTGCTTGTATGATTACAAATTCTCTAGTACAATTCCTCTGTAATTCTTGTTTGTAAGATTACTGATTATCCAAAACAATTCCTCTGTATTCTTTCCTTGTATTATTACTGATTCTCCAACATAATTCGTCTGTAATTCTTGCTTGTATGATTAATGATTCTCCAACACAATTCGTCTGTAATTCTTGCTTGCATGATTAATGATTCTCTAGTACAATTTCTCTGTAATCCTTTCTTGAATTATTACTGATTCTCCAGTGCAATTCCTAAATATTCCTTTCTTGTATGATTAGTGAATCTCCAGTACAATTATTCAATATTTCTTGCTTGCATGATTACTGATTCTCTCGTACAAATCCTCTATATTCCTTACTTGTATTATTACTGATTCTCCAACACTATTCCTTTGTAATTCTTGCTTGTATGATTACTGATTCTCCAACACAATTCCTCTGTTATCCTTTCTTTTATTATTACTGATTCTCCAATACAGTTCCTAAATATTCCTTTCTTGTATGATTACTGATTCTCCATCACAATTCCTCTGTAATCCTTGCTTCTATGATTACTGATTTTCCAACACTATTCCTGTGTAATTCTTGCTTGTATGATAACTGATTCTGCAACCCAATTCCTCTATAATCCTTGCTTGTATGATTACTCATTCTCCAACACAATTCGTCTGTAATTTTTGCTTGTATGATTACTGATTCTCTAGTACAATTCCTCTGTACTCCTTTCTTGTATTATTACTGATTCTCCAGTGTAATTCATAAATATTCCTTGCTTGTATCATTACTGATTCTCCAGTAAAATTACTCAATATTCCTTCCTTGTATGATTACTGATTCTCTAGAACCATTCCTCTGTAATCCTTATTTGTATGATTACTGATTCTCCAACACAATTCCTCTGTAATCCTCGCTTGTATGATTATTGATTCATCAACACTATTCCTCTGTAATTCTTGCTTGTATGATTACTGATTCTCCAACACAATTCATCTGTAATCCTTGGTTGTATGATTACTGATTCTCCAGTACAATTCCTAAATATTCCCTGCTTGTGTGATTACTGATTCTCTAGTACAATTCCACTCTAATCCTTGCTTGACGATTACTAATTTTCTAGTACAATTCTTCTGTAATTATTCTTTGTATGATTACTGATTCTCCAGTGCAATTAAAAATATTTTTTACTTGTATGATAACTATTTCTCTAGAACAATTTTTCTGTAATTATTACTTGTATGATTACTGATTCTCCAACACAATTGCTCGGTAATACTTGCTTGTATGTTACTGATTCTTTAGTACAATTCCTCTGTAATCCTTCCTTGTATGATTTCTTATTCTCTCGTACAATTCCTCTATAATCCTTGCTTGTATCATTACTGATTCATTAGTGCAATTCTAAATATTCCTTACTTGTGTGAAAATATTTCTCTAGAACAATTCCTCTGTAATTATTGCTTGTATGATTACTTATTCTCCAACACAATTGCTTTGTAATTCTTGCTTGTATGTTACTCATTCTCTAGTACAATTCCTTTGTAATCAGTAATGATTACTGATTCTCCAGGGTAATTCCTAAATATTCCTTGCTTCTATGATAACTAATTCTCTAATACAATTCCTTTTTAATTCTTGCTTGTATTATTACTGATTCTCTAACACAATTCCTCTGCAATCCTTGCTTGTATTGTTGCTGATTATCCATCACAATTTTTTTCTAATTTTTGCTTGTATTATTACTGATTCTTCAGTACAATTCCTCTATAACCCTTACTTGTATGATTACTGATTCTCTCGTACAATTCCTCTATAACCCTTACTTGTATGATTATTTATTCTCTCGTACAATTCCTCTATAATCCTAGCTTGTATGACTATTCATTCTCTAGTACAATTCTTCTGTAATTCTTGCTTGTATTATTACTGATACTCCATCACAATTCTTCTCTATTCCTTGCTTGTATTATTACTGATTCTCCAGTACAATTCCTAAATATTCCTTACTTGTATGGTTACTCATTCTCTAGTACTATTCCTCTGTAATTCTTGCTTCTATGATTACTGATTCTCTAGTACAATTCCTCTGTAATCCTTTCTTGTATTATTACTGATTCTCCAGTACAATTACTCAATATTCCTTGCTTGTATAATAACTAATTCTCTAGTACAATTCCTCTGTAATTCTTGCTTGTTAGATTACTGATTCTCCATCACAATTTCTCTCTAATCCTTTCTTGTATTATTACTGATTCTCCAGTATAATTACTCAATATTCCTTGCTTGTATAAGTACTTATTCTCTAGTACAATTCCTCTATAATTATTGTTTGTATGATCACTGATTCTCCAACACAATTTTTCTATATATTGTTACTCATTCTCCAACACAATTTTTCTATAATCCTTGCTTGTATTATTACTGATTCTCCAACACAATTCCACTGTAATCCTTGCTTGTATTATTACTGATTCTCCAACACAATTCGTCTCTAATTGTTGCTTTATGATTACTGATTTTCTAGTACAATTCCTCTGTATTTTTTTTTGTATTATTACTGATTCTCCAATGCAATTTCTAAATATTCCTTGCTTGTATCCTCACTCCTTCTCCAGTACAATTACTCAATATTCCTTGCTTACTCATTATCTAGTACTATTCCTCTGTAATTCTTGCTTCTATGATTACTGATTCTCTAGTACAATTCCTCTGTAATCCTTTCTTGTATTATTACTGATTCTCCAGTACAATTACTCAATATTCCTTTCTTAGATGATAACTATTCCTCTAGAACAATTCCTCTCTAATTATTCCTTTTATGATTACTGATTTTCCAACACAATTGCTCGGTAATCCTTGCTTGTATATTACTGATTCTCTAGAACAATTCCTCTGTAATCCTTGCTTGTATGATTACTTATTCTCTCCTACAATTTCTCTATAATCCTTGCTTGTATGATTACTGATTCTCCAACACAATTACTCTCTAATCCTTGCTTGTATGGTTACTGATTCTCCAACACAATTACTCTGTAATCCTTGCTTGTATGGTTACTGATTCATTTGTGCAATTCTAAATATTCCTTACTTGTGTGATAAATATTTCTCTAGAACAATTCCTCTCTAATCCTTACGTGTGTGATAAATATTTCTCTAGAACAATTCCTCTGTAATCCTTGCTTGTATGATTACTGATCCTCTAGTACAATTCCTCTGTAATCCTTCCTTGTATGATTACTAATTTTCTTGTACAATTCCTCTGTAATTATTGTTTCTATCATTAGATTACTGATTCTCCAACACAATTTCTGTGTAATTCTTGATTGTATGATTACTGATTCTCCAACACAATTCCTCTGTAATACTTGCTTGAATTATTACTGATTCTCCAACACAATTCGTCTCTAATTCTTGCGTGTATGTTTACGGATTCTCTGGTGCAATTCCTCTGTCATCCTTTTTTGTATTTTTACTGATTCTCCAGTACAATTACTCAATATCTTTTACTTGTATGATTACTGATTCTCTCGTACAATTCCTCTATAATCCTCATCCATATGATTACTGATTCTCCAACACTATTCCTCTGTAATTCTTACTTGTATGATTTCTCATTGTCCAACACAATTTTTCTGTAATCTTTGCTTCTATGATTACTGATTCTCCAACACAATTCCTCTGTAATTCTCTCTTGTATTATTACTCATTCTCCAACACAATTCCTCTGTAATTCGTTCTTGTATTATTACTCATTCTCCAGTGCAATACCCAATTCCTCTGTAATCCTTGCTTATATTATTCCTGATTCTCCAACACAATTCGTCTGTAATTTTTGCTTGTATGATTACTGATTCTCTAGTACAATTCCTCTGTACTCTTTCTTGTATTATTACTGATTCTCCAGTGTAATTCATAAATATTTTTTGCTTGTATCATTACTGATTCTCCAGTAAAATTACTCAATATTCCTTCCTTGTATGATTACTGATTCTCTAGTACCATTACTCTGTAATCCTTACTTGTATTATTACTGATTCTCCAACACAATTCCTCTGTAATCCTCGCTTGTATGATTATTGATTCATCAACACTATTTTTCTATAATTCTTGCTTGTATGATTACTGATTCTCCAACACAATTTTTCTGTAATTATTACTTGTATGATTACTGATTCTCCAGTACAATTCCTAAATATTCCTTGCTTGTGTGATTACTGATTCTCTAGTACAATTCCACTCTAATCCTTGCTTGACGATTACTAATTTTCTAGTACAATTCTTCTGTAATTATTCTTTGTATGATTACTGATTCTCCAGTGCAATTATAAATATTTTTTACTTGTATGATAACTATTTCTCTAGAACAATTTTTCTGTAATTATTACTTGTATGATTACTGATTCTCCAACAAAATTGCTCGGTAATACTTGCTTGTATGTTACTGATTCTTTAGTACAATTCCTCTGTAATCCTTCCTTGTATGATTACTGATTCTCCAACAAAATTGCTCGGTAATACTTGCTTGTATGTTACTGATTCTTTAGTACAATTCCTCTGTAATCCTTCCTTGTATGATTTCTTATTCTCTCGTACAATTCCTCTATAATCCTTGCTTGTATGATTACTGATTTTCCAACACAATTCCTCTCTAATCCTTGCTTGTATCATTACTGATTCATTAGTGCAATTCTAAATATTCCTTACTTGTGTGAAAATATTTCTCTAGAACAATTCCTCTGTAATTATTGCTTGTATGATTACTTATTCTCCAACACAATTGCTTTGTAATTCTTGCTTGTATGTTACTCATTCTCTAGTACAATTCCTCTGTAATCAGTAATGATTACTGATTCTCCAGGGTAATTCCTAAATATTCCTTGCTTCTATGATAACTAATTCTCTAATACAATTCCTTTTTAATTCTTGCTTGTATTATTACTGATTCTCTAACACAATTCCTCTGCAATCCTTGCTTGTATTGTTGCTGATTATCCATCACAATTTTTTTCTAATTTTTGCTTGTATTATTACTGATTCTCTAGTACAATTCCTCTGTACTCTTTCTTGTATGATTACTCATTCTCCAGTACAATTATTCAATATTTCTTGCTTGCATGATTACTGATTCTCTCGTACAATTCCTCTATAATCCTTGCTTGTATTATTACTGATTCTCCAACACTATTCCTTTGTTATTCTTGCTTGTATGATTACTGATTCTCCAACTCAATTCCTCAGTTATCATTTCTTTTATTATTACTGATTCTCCATCACAATTCCTCTCTTAACCTTGCTTGTATTATTACTGATTCTCCAATACAGTTCCTAAATATTCCTTTCTTGTATGATTACTGATTCTCCAACACAATTCCTCTGCAATCCTTGCTTGTATGATTACTGATTTTCCAACACTATTCCTCTGTAATTCTTGCTTGTATGATTACTGATTCTGCAACCCAATTCCTCTATAATCCTTGCTTGTATGATTACTGATTCTCCAGTACAATTCTAAATATTCCTTGCTTGTATGATAACTATTTCTCTAGAACAATTTTTTTGTAATTATTACTTGTATGATTACTGATTCTCCCACAAAATTCCTCGGTAATACTTGCTTGTATGTTACTGATTCTTTTATACAATTCCTCTGTAATTCTTGCTTTTATTATTACTGATTCTCTAACACAATTCCTCTGTAATCCTTGCTTGTATTGTTACTGATTATCCATTACGATTTTTTTCTAATTTTGTTTGTATTATTACTGATTCTCCAGTACAATTCCTAAATATTCTTGCTTGTATTTTTACTGATTCTCTCATACAATTCCTCTCTAACCCTTGCTTGTATGATTACTGATTCTCTACTACAATTCCTCTGTAATCCTTGCTTGTATTATTACTGATTCTCCAACACAATTCCTCTGTAATTCATTCTTGTATGATTACTGATTCTCCAACACAATTCCTCTGTAATTCTTGCTTGTATGATTACTGATTCTCCAACACAATTCCTCTGTAATCCTTGTTTGTATTATTACTGATTCTCCAACACAATTCCTCTGTAATCCTTGTTTGTATTATTACTGATTCTCCATCACAATTCCTCTGTAATCCTTGCTTGTATTATTACTGATTCTCCAACACAATTCCTCTGTAATCCTTGCTTGTATTATTACTGATTCTCCAACACAATTCCTCTGTAATTCTTCCTTGTATGATTACTGATTCTCCAACACAATTCCTCTGTAATTCTTCCTTGTATGATTACTGATTCTCCAACACAATTCCTCTGTATCCTTGCTTGTATTATTATTGATTCTCCAACACAATTTTTCTGTAATCCTTGCTTGTATGATTACTGATTCTCTAGTACAATTCCTCTGTAATCCTTGCTTGTATGATTACTGATTCTCCAGTGCAATTCCTAAATATTCCTTGCTTGTATGATTACTGATTCTCTAGTACAATTCCTTTGTAATTACTACTTGTATGATTACTGATTCTCCAACACAATTCCTCTGTAATTCTTGCTTGTATTATTACTGATTCTCCATAACATTTCCTCTCTAATCCTTCCTTGTATGTTACTGATTCTCTCGTACAATTCCTCTGTAATCCTTTTTTTGTATTATTACTGATTCTCTCATACAATTCCTGTATAATTCTTGCTTGTATGATTACTAATTCTCTAGTACAATTCCTGTCTAATTATTGCTTGTATGATTACTGATTCTCCAACACAATTCCTCTGTAATCCTTGCTTGTATTATTACTGATTCTCCAACACAATTCCTCTGTAATTCTTCCTTGTATGATTACTGATTCTCCAACACAATTCCTCTGTAATCCTTGTTTGTATTATTACTGATTCTCCATCACAATTCCTCTTAATCCTTCCTTGTATGATTACAGATTCTCTGGTACAATTCCTCTGTAATCTTTTCTTGTATTATTACTGATTCTCCAACACAATTCCTCTGTAATCTTTGATTCTATGATTACTGATTCTCCAACACAATTCCTCTGTAATCCTTGCTTGTATGATTACTGATTCTCCAAACAATTCCTCTGTAATTCTTCCTTGTATGATTACTGATTCTCCAACACAATTTCTCAGTATTCCTTGCTTGTATTATTATTGATTCTCCAACACAATTCCTCTGTAATCCTTACTTGTATGTTACTGATTCTCTAGTACAATTCCTCTGTTATCCTTGCTTGTATGATTACTGATTCTCCAGTGCAATTCCTAAATATTCCTTGCTTGTATGATTACTAATTCTCTAGTACAATTCCTTTGTAATTACTGCTTGTATGATTACTGATTCTCCAACACAATTCCTCTGTAATTCTTGCTTGTATTATTACTGATTCTTCATAACAATTCCTCTAATCCTTCCTTGTATGATTACTGATTCTCTAGTACAATTCCTCTGTAATTCTTGCTTCTATTATTACTGATTCTTTCATACAATTCCTCTCTAATCCTTGCTTGTATGATTACTGATTCTCTAGTACAATTCCTCTATAATTCTTGCTTGTATGATTACTGATTCTCCAGTACAATTCCTCAGAATTCCTTCCTTGTATGATTACTGATTCTCTACTACAATTCCTCTATAATCCTTGCTTGTATTATTACTGATTCTCCAACACAATTCCTCTGTAATCTTTGCTTGTATGATTACTGATTCTCCAGTACAATTCCTCTCTAATCCTTCCTTGTATGATTACTGATTCTCCAACACAATTCCTCTGTATGATTACTGATTCTCTAGTACAATTCCTCTGTAATCCATTCTTGTATTATTACTGATTCTCCAACACAATTCCTCTGTAATCTTTCCTTGTTTGATTACTGATTCTCCAGTACAATTACTCAACATTCTTTGCTTGTATGATTACTGATTCTCTCATACAATTCCTCAATAATCCTTGCTTGTATGATTACTAATTCTCTAGTACAATTCTCTGTAATTCTTGCTTGTATGATTACTGATTCTCCAGTACAATTCCTAAATATTCCTTGTTTGTATTATTACTGATTCTCCAACACAATTCCTCTATAATTCCTTGCTTGTATGATTACTGATTCTCCAACATAATTCCTCTGTAATCCTTGTTTGTATTATTACTGATTCTTTATCACAATTCCTCTCTAATCCTTGCTTGTATTTTTACTGATTCTCTAGTACAATTCCTCTGTACTTCTTGCTTGTATTATTACTGATTCTTCAACACAATTCCTCTGTAATCCTTGCTTGTATGATTACTGATTCTCTAGTACAATTTCTCTGTAATCCTTGCTTGTATTATTACTGATTCTCCATCACAATTCCTCTCTAATCCTTCCTTGTATGATTACTGATTCTCTGGTGCAATTCTTCTCTAATCTTTTCTTGTATTATTACTGATTCTTTATCACAATTCCTTTGTAATCTTTGCTTGTATGATTACTGATTCTCCAACACAATTTCTCTGTATTCCTTGCTTGTATTATTACTGATTCTCCATCACAATTCCTCTCTAATCCTTGCTTGTATTTTTACTGATTCTCCAGTACAATTCCTCAGTATCCTTGCTTGTATTATTATTGATTCTCCAACACAATTCCTCTGTAATCCTTGCTTGTATGATTACTGATTCTCTAGTACAATTCCTCTGTAATCCTTGCTTGTATGATTACTGATTCTCCATTGCAATTCTAAATATTCCTTATTTGTATGATTACTGATTCTCCAACACAATTCCTCTGTAATTGTTGCTTGTATTATTACTGATTCTCCATAACAATTCCTCTCTAATCCTTCCTTGTATGTTACTGATTTTCTCGAACAATTTCTCTGTAATCCTTTCTTGTATTATTACTGATTCTCTCATACAATTCCTCTATAACCTTGCTTGTATGATTACTGATTCTCTAGTACAATTCATCTGTAATTCTTGCTTGTATGATTACTGATTTTCCAGTACAATTCCTCAAATTCCTTGCTTGTATGATTACTGATTCTCTACTATAAATCCTCTGTAATCCTTGCTTGTATTATTACTGATTCTCCAACACAATTCCTCTGTAATCCTTCTTGTATTATTACTGATTCTCCAACATAATTCCTCTGTAATTCTTGCTTGTATGATTACTGATTCTCCAACACAATTCCTCTGTAATTCTTGCTTGTATGATTACTGATTCTCTAGTACAATTTCTCTGTAATCATTTCTTGAATTATTACTGATTCTCCAGTGTAATTCCTAAATATTCCTTGCTTGTATGATTACTGATTCTCCAGTACAATTATTCAATATTCCTTGCTTGTATGATTACTGATTCTCCAAACAATTCCTCTGTAATTCTTGCTTGTATGATTACTGATTCTCCAACACAATTCCTCTGTAATCGTTGCTTGTATGATTACTGATTCTCCAGTACAATTCCTAAATATTGCTTGCTTGTATGATTACTGATTCTCTAGCACAATTCCTCTGTAAAATTGCTTGTATGATTACTGATTCTCCAACTCAATTCCTCTGTTATCCTTGCTTGTAATTACTGATTCTCATGGTACAATTTTTCTGTAATCCTTGCTTGTATTATTACTGATTCTCTCTCACAATTCCTCACTAATCCTTGCTTGTATGATTACTGATTCTCCATCACAATTCCTCTCTAATCCTTGCTTGTATATTACTGATTCTCCAACACAATTCCTCTGTAATTCTTGCTTGTATGATTACTGATTCTCTAGTACAATTCCTCTGTAATTTTGTTTGTATGATTACTGATTCTCCAAAACAATTCCTCTGTATTCTTTCCTTGTATTATTACTGATTCTCCAACATAATTCCTCTGTAATTCTTGCTTGTATGATTACTGATTCTCCAACACAATTCCTCTGTAATTCTTGCTTGTATGATTACTGATTCTCTAGTACAATTTCTCTGTAATCCTTTCTTGTATTATTACTGATTCTCCAGTGCAATTCCTAAATATTCCTTTCTTGTATGATTACTGATTCTCCAGTACAATTATTCAATATTTCTTGCTTGTATGATTACTGATTCTCGTACAAATCCTCTATATTCCTTGCTTGTATTATTACTGATTCTCCAACACAATTCCTCTGTAATTCTTGCTTGTATGATTACTGATTCTCCAACACAATTCCTCTGTTATCCTTTTCTTTTATTATTACTGATTCTCCAATACAATTCCTAAATATTCTTTCTTGTATGATTACTGATTCTCCATCACAATTCCTCTGTAATCCTTGCTTGTATGATTACTGATTTTCCAACACAATTCCTCTGTAATTCTTGCTTGTATGATTACTGATTCTCCAACCCAATTCCTCTATAATCCTTGCTTGTATGATTACTGATTCTCCAACACAATTCGTCTGTAATTTTGCTTGTATGATTACTGATTCTCTAGTACAATTCCTCTGTAATCCTTTCTTGTATTATTACTGATTCTCCAGTGTAATTCATAAATATTCCTTGCTTGTATGATTACTGATTCTCCAGTACAATTACTCAATATTCCTTCCTTGTATGATTACTGATTCTCTAGAACCATTCCTCTGTAATCCTTGCTTGTATGATTACTGATTCTCCAACACAATTCCTCTGTAATCCTTGCTTGTATGATTACTGATTCTCAACACACTATTCCTCTGTAATTTTGCTTGTATGATTACTGATTCTCCAACACAATTCCTCTGTAATCCTTGCTTGTATGATTACTGATTCTCCAGTACAATTCCTAAATATTCCTTGCTTGTATGATTACTGATTCTCTAGTACAATTCCTCTCTAATCCTTGCTTGATGATTACTAATTTTCTAGTACAATTCTTCTGTAATTATTCTTGTATGATTACTGATTCTCCAGTGCAATTAAAAATATTTTTTTACTTGTATGATTACTATTTCTCTAGAACAATTTTTCTGTAATTATTGCTTGTATGATTACTGATTCTCCAACACAATTCCTCTGTAATCCTTGCTTGTATGTTACTGATTCTTTAGTACAATTCCTCTGTAATCCTTCCTTGTATGATTTCTTATTCTCTCGTACAATTCCTCTATAATCCTTGCTTGTATCATTACTGATTCTTTAGTGCAATTCTAAATATTCCTTACTTGTGTGAAAATATTTCTCTAGAACAATTCCTCTGTAATTATTGCTTGTATGATTACTGATTCTCCAACACAATTCCTTTGTAATTCTTGCTTGTATGTTACTGATTCTCTAGTACAATTCCTCTGTAATCTTGTATGATTACTGATTCTCCAGGGTAATTCCTAAATATTCCTTGCTTGTATGATTACTGATTCTCTAATACAATTCCTTTTAATTCTTGCTTGTATTATTACTGATTCTCTAACACAATTCCTCTGTAATCCTTGCTTGTATTGTTACTGATTCTCCATCACAATTTTTTTCTAATTTTTGCTTGTATTATTACTGATTCTTCAGTACAATTCCTCTATAACCCTTGCTTGTATGATTACTGATTCTCTCTCGTACAATTCCTCTATAACCCTTACTTGTATGATTACTGATTCTCTCGTACAATTCCTCTATAATCCTTGCTTGTATGACTATTCATTCTCTAGTACAATTCTTCTGTAATTCTTGCTTGTATTATTACTGATTCTCCATCACAATTCCTTCTATTCCTTGCTTGTATTATTACTGATTCTCCAGTACAATTCCTAAATATTCCTTGCTTGTATGATTACTGATTCTCTAGTACAATTCCTCTGTAATTCTTGCTTGTATGATTACTGATTCTCTAGTACAATTCCTCTGTAATCCTTTTCTTGTATTATTACTGATTCTCCAGTACAATTACTCAATATTCCTTGCTTGTATAATAACTAATTCTCTAGTACAATTCCTCTGTAATTCTTGCTTGTTAGATTACTGATTCTCCATCACAATTCCTCTCTAATCCTTTCTTGTATTATTACTGATTCTCCAGTATAATTCCTCAATATTCCTTGCTTGTATAATTACTTATTCTCTAGTACAATTCCTCTATAATTATTGTTTGTATGATTACTGATTCTCCAACACAATTTTTTCTATATATTGTTACTGATTCTCCAACACAATTTTTCTATAATCCTTGCTTGTATTATTACTGATTCTCCAACACAATTCCTCTGTAATCCTTGCTTGTATTATTACTGATTCTCCAACACAATTCGTCTCTAATTGTTGCTTTATGATTACTGATTTTCTAGTACAATTCCTCTGTATTTTTTTTTTGTATTATTACTGATTCTCCAATGCAATTTCTAAATATTCCTTGCTTGTATCCTTACTGATTCTCCAGTACAATTACTCAATATTCCTTGCTTACTGATTATCTAGTACTATTCCTCTGTAATTCTTGCTTGTATGATTACTGATTCTCTAGTACAATTCCTCTGTAATCCTTTCTTGTATTATTACTGATTCTCCAGTACAATTACTCAATATTCCTTTCTTGATGATTACTGATTCCTCTAGAACAATTCCTCTCTAATTATTCCTTTTATGATTACTGATTCTCCAACACAATTCCTCTGTAATCCTTGCTTGTATATTACTGATTCTCTAGAACAATTCCTCTGTAATCCTTGCTTGTATGATTACTGATTCTCTCCTACAATTCTCTATAATCCTTGCTTGTATGATTACTGATTCTCCAACACATTACTCTCTAATCCTTGCTTGTATGATTACTGATTCTCCAACACAATTACTCTGTAATCCTTGCTTGTATGATTACTGATTCATTTGTGCAATTCTAAATATTCCTTACTTGTGATGATAATATTTCTCTGTGAACAATTCCTCTCTAATCCTTGCTTGTGTGATTACTATTCTCTAGAACAATTCCTCTGTAATCCTTGCTTGTATGATTACTGATTCTCTAGTACAATTCCTCTGTAATCCTTCCTTGTATGATTACTAATTTTCTTGTACAATTCCTCTGTAATTATTGTTTCTATATTAGATTACTGATTCTCCAACACAATTTCTGTGTAATTCTTGCTTGTATGATTACTGATTCTCCAACACAATTCCTCTGTAATACTTGCTTGTATTATTACTGATTCTCCAACACAATTCTGTCTCTAATTCTTGCTTGTATGATTACTGATTCTCTGGTGCAATTCCTCTGTAATCCTTTTTTGTATTTTTACTGATTCTCCAGTACAATTACTCAATATCTTTTACTTGTATGATTACTGATTCTCTCGTACAATTCCTCTATAATCCTCATCCATATGATTACTGATTCTCCAACACTATTCCTCTGTAATTCTTTGCTTGTATGATTACTGATTCTCCAACACAATTTTTCTGTAATCTTTGCTTGTATGATTACTGATTCTCCAACACAATTCCTCTGTAATTCTTGCTTGTATTATTACTGATTCTCCAACACAATTCCTCTGTAATTTGTTCTTGTATTATTACTGATTCTCCAGTGCAATACCCAATTCCTCTGTAATCCTTGCTTGTATTATTACTGATTCTCCAACACAATTCCTCTGTAATTTTGCTTGTATGATTACTGATTCTCTAGTACAATTCCTCTGTAATCTTTCTTGTATTATTACTGATTCTCCAGTGTAATTCATAAATATTTTTTTGCTTGTATGATTACTGATTCTCCAGTACAATTACTCAATATTCCTTGCTTGTATGATTACTGATTCTCTAGTACAATTCCTCTGTAATCCTTGCTTGTATTATTACTGATTCTCCAACACAATTCCTCTGTAATCCTTGCTTGTATGATTATTGATTCTCAACACTATTTTTCTATAATTCTTGCTTGTATGATTACTGATTCTCCAACACAATTTTTCTGTAATTATTACTTGTATGATTACTGATTCTCCAGTACAATTCCTAAATATTCCTTGCTTGTGATTACTGATTCTCTAGTACAATTCCTCTCTAATCCTTGCTTGATGATTACTAATTTTCTAGTACAATTCCTCTGTAATTATTCTTTGTATGATTACTGATTCTCCAGTACAATTCTAAATATTTTTACTTGTATGATTACTATTTCTCTAGAACAATTTTTCTGTAATTATTGCTTGTATGATTACTGATTCTCCAACAAAATTGCTCTGTAATACTTGCTTGTATGTTACTGATTCTTTAGTACAATTCCTCTGTAATCCTTCCTTGTATGATTACTGATTCTCCAACACAATTCCTCTGTAATACTTGCTTGTATGATTACTGATTCTTTAGTACAATTCCTCTGTAATCCTTCCTTGTATGATTACTTATTCTCTCGTACAATTCCTCTATAATCCTTGCTTGTATGATTACTGATTTTCCAACACAATTCCTCTCTAATCCTTGCTTGTATCATTACTGATTCATTAGTGCAATTCTAAATATTCCTTACTTGTATGATTACTATTCTCTGAACAATTCCTCTGTAATTATTGCTTGTATGATTACTGATTCTCCAACACAATTGCTTTGTAATTCTTGCTTGTATGTTACTGATTCTCTAGTACAATTCCTCTGTAATCTTGTAATGATTACTGATTCTCCAGGGTAATTCCTAAATATTCCTTGCTTGTATGATTACTGATTCTCTAATACAATTCCTTTTAATTCTTGCTTGTATGATTACTGATTCTCTAACACAATTCCTCTGTAATCCTTGCTTGTATTGTTACTGATTCTCCATCACAATTTTTTCTAATTTTTGCTTGTATTATTACTGATTCTCTAGTACAATTCCTCTGTAATCTTTCTTGTATGATTACTGATTCTCCAGTACAATTATTCAATATTTCTTGCTTGTATGATTACTGATTCTCTCGTACAATTCCTCTATAATCCTTGCTTGTATTATTACTGATTCTCCAACACTATTCCTTTGTTATTCTTGCTTGTATGATTACTGATTCTCCAACTCAATTCCTCAGTTATCATTTCTTTTATTATTACTGATTCTCCATCACAATTCTCTTAACCTTGCTTGTATTATTACTGATTCTCCAATACAGTTCCTAAATATTCCTTTCTTGTATGATTACTGATTCTCCAACACAATTCCTCTGCAATCCTTGCTTGTATGATTACTGATTTTCCAACACAATTCCTCTGTAATTTTGCTTGTATGATTACTGATTCTGCAACCCAATTCCTCTATAATCCTTGCTTGTATGATTACTGATTCTCCAGTACAATTCTAAATATTCCTTGCTTGTATGATTACTATTTCTCTAGAACAATTTTTTGTAATTATTACTTGTATGATTACTGATTCTCCCACACAATTCCTCTGTAATACTTGCTTGTATGTTACTGATTCTTTTATACAATTCCTCTGTAATTCTTGCTTTATTATTACTGATTCTCTAACACAATTCCTCTGTAATCCTTGCTTGTATTGTTACTGATTATCCATTACGATTTTTTCTAATTTTTGTTTGTATTATTACTGATTCTCCAGTACAATTCCTAAATATTCCTTGCTTGTATGATTACTGATTCTCCAGTACAATTGTTCAATATTTCTTGTTTGTATGATTATTGATTCTCTCGTACAATTCCTCTATAATCCTTGCTTGTATTATTACTGATTCTCCATCACTATTCCTCTGTAATTCTTTCTTGTATGATTACTGAATATCCAACGTAATTCCTCTGTTATCCTTTCTTTTATCATTACTAATTCTCCATCACAATTCCTCTCTAAACCTTGCTTGTATTATTACTGATTCTCCAATACAGTTTTTAAATATTCCTTTCTTGTATGATTACTGATTCTCTAGTACAATTCCTCTGTAATCCTTGCTTGTATTATTACTGATTCTCCAATACAGTTTTTAAATATTCCTTTCTTGTATGATTACTGATTCTCTAGTACAATTCCTCTGTAATTCTTGCTTGTATGATTACTGATTCTCCACTGCAATTCCTCAATATTCCTCGCTTGTATAATTACTGATTCTCTTTACAATTCCTCTGTAATTATTGTTTGTATGAACACTGATTCTCCAACACAATTTTTCTATAATCCTTCCTTGTATTATTATTGATTCTCCAACACTATTCCTCTATAATTCTTGCTTGTATGATTACTGATTCTCCAACACAATTCCTCTGTAATCCTTGCTTGTATGATTACTGATTCTCCAGTGCAATTTCTAAATATTCCTTGCTTGTATGATTGATAATTCTCTACTACAATTCCTCTGTAATGATTGCTTGTATGATTACTGATTCTTCAACACAATTTGTTTCTAATTCTTGCTTGTATGACTACTGATTCTCTAGTACAAAACTCTGTAATCCTTTTTTCTATTATTACTGATTCTCCAACACAATTCCTCTGTAATCCTTCCTTGTATGATTACTGATTCACTAGTGCAATTTTTAAATATTCCTTGCTTGTATGATTACTGATTCTCCAGTACAATTACTCAATATTCCTTGCTTGTATCATTACTGATTCTCTCGTACAATTCCTCTATAATCCTTGCTTGTGTGATTACTGATTCTCCAACACAGTTCCTCTGTAATCCTTGCTTCTATAATTACTGATTCACTAGTGCAATTTTTAAATATTCCTTGCTTGTATGATTATTAATTCTCTTCCAGAATTCCTCTCTAATTATTCCTTGTATGATTACTGATTCTCCAACACAATTGCTCTTTAATTCGTGCTTGTATTATTACTGATTCTGCATCACAATTCCTCCCTAACCCTTTCTTGTATGATTACTGATTCTCCAATACAATTCCTTAATATTCTTGCTTGTATGATTACTGATTCTCTAGTACAATTCCTAGGTAATACTTGCTTGTATGATTACTAATTTTCTTTTACAATTCCTCTGTATTTATTGTTTGTATGATTCCTCTGTAATCCTTGCTTGTATTATTACTGATTCTCCAGTGCAATTTTTAAATATTCCTTCCTTGTATAATTACTGATTCTCCAGTACAATTACTCAATATTTCTTGCTTGTATGATTACTGATTCTCTCGTACAATTCTCTATAATCATTGCTTGTATGATTACTGATTCTCCAACACAATTCCTCTGTAATTTTTGCTTGTATGATTACTAATTCTCTAGTACAATTCCTCTTAATTCTTGCTTGTATGATTACTGATTCTCCAACACAATTCCTCTGTAATCCTTCCTTGTATTATTACTGATTCTCCATCACAATTTTTTCTAATCCTTTCTTCTATTATTACTGATTCTCCAGTACAATTACTCAATATTCCTTGCTTGTATAATTACTAATTCTTTAGTACAATTCCTCTGTAATTCTTTCTTGTATGATTACTCATTCTCCAACACAATTCCTCTATAATCCTTGCTTGTATGATTGCTTATTCTCCACTGCAATTCCTCAATATTCCTCGCTTGTATGATTACTAATTCTCTTTACAATTCCTCTGTATTTATTTTTGTATAAACACTGATTCTCCAACACAATTTTCTATAATCCTTGCTTGTATTATTACTGATTCTCCAACACAATTCCTCTGTAATTTTTGCTTGTATGATTACTGATTCTCCAACACAATTCCTCTGTAATTTTTGCTTGTATGATTACTGATTCTCCAACATAACTGTCTGTAATTTTGCTTGTATGATTAATGATTCTCTAGTACAATTTCTCTGTAATCCTTTTTGTATTATTACTGATTCTCCAGTACAATTCCTAAATATTCTTTTGCTTGTATGATTACTGATTCTCCAGTACAATTGTTCAATATTTCTTGTTTGTATAATTATTGATTTTCTCGTACTATTCCTCTATAATCCTTGCTTGTATTATTACTGATTCTCCATCACAATTCCTTTGTAATTCTTTTCTTGTATGATTACTGATTCTCCAACGTAATTCCTCTGTTATCCTTTCTTTTATGATTACTGATTCTCCATCACAATTCTCTCTAAACCTTGCTTGTATTATTACTGATTCTCCAATACAATTTCTAAATATTCCTTTCTTGTATGATTACTGATTCTCTAGTACAATTCCTCTGTAATCCTTGCTTGTATTATTACTGATTCTCCAATACAATTTTAAATATTCCTTTCTTGTATGATTACTGATTCTACTACAATTCCTCTGTAATTTTGCTTGTATCATTACTGATTTCTCCACTGCAATTCCTCAATATTCCTTGCTTGTATGATTACTGATTCTCTTTACAATTCCTCTGTAATTATTGTTTGTATGAACACTGATTCTCCAACACAATTTTTCTATAATCCTTCCTTGTATTATTATTGATTCTCCAACACTATTCCTCTATAATTCTTGCTTGTATGATTACTGATTCTCCAACACAATTCCTCTGTAATCCTTGCTTGTATGATTACTGATTCTCCAGTGCAATTTCTAAATATTCCTTGCTTGTATGATTGATAATTCTCTACTACAATTCCTCTGTAATGATTGCTTGTATGATTACTGATTCTCCAACACAATTTCTCTGTAATTCGTTCTTGTATGATTACTGATTCTCTCGTTCAATTCCTCTATAATCCTTGCTTGTATCATTACTGATTCTCCAACACTATTTTTCTGTAATCCTTGCTTGTATGATTACTGATTCTCCAACACAATTCCTCTCTAATTCTTCCTTTATGATCACTAATTCTCTAGTACAATTCCTTTTTAATTCATGCTTGTATGATTACTGATTATCCAACACAATTCCTCTATAATTCTTACTTGTATTATTACTGATTCTCCAACACAATTCGTCTGTAATCCTTGCTTGTATGATTACTGATTCATCAACACTATTCCTCTGTAATGCTTGTATGTATGATTACTGATTCTGCAGTGTAATTTCTAAATATTCCTTGCTTGTATGATTCATAATTCTCTACTACAATTTCTCTGTAATTATTTCTTGTATGATTACTGATTCTCAGACACAATTCCTCTGTAATCCTTGATTGTATGATTACTGATTCTCCAACGCAATTCCTCTGTAATTCTTGCTTGTATGATTAACTAATTCTCTAGTTCAATTCCTCTGTAATTCTTGCTTGTATGATTACTGATTGTCCAACACAATTCCTCTGTAATCTTTCCTTGTATTATTACTGATTCTCCAACATCATTCGTCTGAAATTCTTGCTTCTATGATTAGTGATTCTCTAGTTCAATTCTTCTAATTCTTTCTCTGTATTATTACTGATTCTCTAGTACAATTCCTCTAATTATTCCTTGCTTGTATGATTACTGATTCTCCAGTACAATTATTCAATATTTCTTCCTGGTATGATTACTGATTCTCTCGTACAATTCTCTATAATCCTTGCTTGTATGATTACTGATTCTCCAACACAATTCCTCTGTAATTTTGCTTGTATGATTACTGATTCTCTAGTACAATTCCTCTTAATTCTTGCTTCTATGATTACTGATTCTCCAACACAATTCCTCTGTAATCCTTCCTTGTATTATTACTGATTCTCCATCACAATTTTTCTCTAATCCTTTCTTGTATTATTACTGATTCTCCAGTACACCTCCTCAATATTCCTTGCTTGTATGATTACTGATTCTCTAGTACAATTCCTCTGTAATTCTTTTCTTGTATGATTACTGATTCTCCAACACAATTCCTCTATAATCCTTGCTTGTATGATTACTGATTCTCCACTGCAATTCCTCAATATTCCTTGCTTGTATGATTACTGATTCTTTTTACAATTCCTCTGTATTTATTTTTTGTATGATTACTGATTCTCCAACACAATTTTTCTATAATCCTTGCTTGTATTATTACTGATTCTCCAACACAATTCTCTGTAATTTTGCTTGTATGATTACTGATTCTCCAAACAATTCCTCTGTAATTTTGCTTGTATGATTACTGATTCTCCAACATAATTCCTCTGTAATTCTTGCTTGTATGATTACTGAATTCTAGTACAATTTCTCTGTAATCCTTTTTGAATTATTACTGATTCTCCAGTACAATTCCTAAATATTCCTTGCTTGTATGATTACTGATTCTCCAGTACAATTCTTCAATATTTCTTGTTTGTATAATTATTGATTTTCTCGTACATTATTCCTCTATAATCCTTGCTTGTATTATTACTGATTCTCCATCACAATTCCTTTGTAATTTTTCTGTGATTACTGATTCTCCAACTGTAATTCCTCTGTTATCCTTTCTTTTATTTACTGATCTCTCCATCACAATTCCTTTCTAAACCTTGCTTGTATATTACTGATTCTCCAATACAATTTTAAATATTCCTTTCTTGTATGATTACTGATTCTCTAGTACAATTCCTCTGTAATCCTTGCTTGTATTATTACTGATTCTCCAATACAATTTTAAATATTCCTTTCTTGTATGATTACTGATTCTCTACTACAATTCCTCTGTAATTCTTGCTTGTATGATTACTGATTCTCCACTGCAATTCCTCAATATTCTCGCTTGTATGATTACTTATTCTCTTTTACAATTCCTCTAATCCTTGCTTGTATGATTACTGATTCTCCAACACAATTTTTCTATAATCCTTCCTTGTATTATTACTGATTCTCCAACACAATTCCTCTATAATCTTGCTTGTATGATTACTGATTCTCCAACACAATTCCTCTGTAATCCTTGCTTGTATGATTACTGATTCTCCAGTGCAATTTCTAAATATTCCTTGCTTGTATGATTGATAATTCTCTACTACAATTCCTCTGTAATCCTTGCTTGTATGATTACTGATTCTCCAACACAATTCTCTGTAATTGTTCTTGTATGATTACTGATTCTCTGTTCAATTCTCTCTATAATCCTTGCTTGTATGATTACTGATTCTCCAACACTAATTTCTCTGTAATCTTGCTTGTATGATTACTGATTCTCCAACACAATTCCTCTCTAATTCTTTCTTTATGATTACTGATTCTCTAGTACAATTCCTTTTAATTCCTTGCTTGTATGATTACTGATTCTCCACACAATTCCTCTATATATTTTGCTTGTATTATTACTGATTCTCCAACACAATTCCTCTGTAATCCTTGCTTGTATGATTACTGATTCTATCAACACTATTCCTCTGTAATGCTTTGTTTGTATGATTACTGATTCTGCAGTGTAATTCTCAAATATTCCTTGCTTGTATGATTCATAATTCTCCGTACAATTCCTCTGTAATTATTTCTTGTATGATTACTGATTCTCAACACAATTCTCTGTAATCCTTGCTTGTATGATTACTGATTCTCCAACACAATTCCTCTGTAATTCTTGCTTGTATGATTACTATTCTCTAGTACAATTCCTCTGTAATTTTGCTTGTATGATTACTGATTCTCCAACACAATTCCTCTGTAATCTTTCCTTGTATTATTACTGA